>NC_091981.1:37486320-37800020 GCF_044704955.1 Pristiophorus japonicus | reverse complement strand
ACTCGTAGCTGCCCTACAGACACTCATAAACGGACAGGGAGCAGTAGCTACCGCAACCGGTACAGTAGCCAGTACGGTAAAACCCTCTGCTCCAACCCACCCAGATGCATGACTAAAGCGAGCACAACCTGTGTCCCTGTGTTCCCTCGAGTACGATGCCTGGAAGAGCCGTGCGTTATGATGGATGTGGAGAAAGTGAAAGGGACCTACCAACACCCTTGTATAACCCAGCTACCTCACCTCTATCGAACGGGGTCCCGTACAGTCTGGTGGGTTTCACAGGCAATGAGCAAACGGGTTTGTTTTCCATCCCGCTCACCATTCAGTTAGGGACACTCAAAACCAAATGGAAATGTGTCCTGATGAAATGGGAGCAGAAGGGAAAAGGGATCCTGGGGGCTGATTTTATCATTAGCCACCAGATCCTAGTGGATCTCAGGAACCACTGTCTATGGGGAGCCATAGGAACAGATAGGGAAGGTGAGGTGGCAGTGATCCCAGAAAAAGGGGCCAAGGGAACGTTGTGTACCGTGAAGCCAAAGGAGGGTTACGACATGGAATTACTGGTCAGTAACACCCCAGTGGAGTACCAGGGATATGTACGGGCACACCTTGCAGCATTCGCCACCCATAAACATGACTGTGGCAGGGTAACGGGGGGTGGAAGTTAGTATAGAAGGGGACCCCATGACCCGACCACAAAAGCAATATAACTTCCCCAGGGAGGCAGAGGCAGACCTGACAATGGCGCTGTGATCACTGGTCGAGCAAGGGGTGTTAAGACCGATAGCTACCCATGTGAACTCTCCACTCTGGCCGGTTAAGAAACCGGACAACTCATGGAGGGCCACCGTGGACTATCTAGTACTAAATGAGAATATCCCTGCCTGTGCACCCACTATAGCAGCCATAGCGGACCTCATAGGGAGTATTCCAGCATCCGCGACCACGTTCACGGTGCTGGACATTTCAAATGGGTTCTGGTCCATTCCTTTAAAACGGGAGGACCAGTACAAGTTCGCCTTTACCTTTAAGGGCCAACAATACACGTGGAACTGTCTTCCCCAAGGCTTCCACAACAGCCCCAGCATTTTTCACCAATGCATGGTGAACTGTTTAAAGGGCTTTCGCAGACCCCAGCAGTTGGTGCAGTATGTGGATGACCTGCTTCTGTTCACCGATCAGGGGAAGGAGCATGGCCCACTGCTGGCCGAGCTGCTGGAGCTGCTAAAAGAAGAAGGGTTTAAAGTAAACCCCAAGAAGGCACAGATCAGCCAGAAGGAAGTCAAATTACTGGGGCTGACTGTGCGCGCTGGGGAAAGGGCCATAGACAAGGCTAGTAGGGAGGCAGTACAGGAGTTCCCAGCCCCCAACACAGTGACAGGGGTAAGATCCTTTCTAGGACTCACCGGGTACTGCAGAGATTTTATTGAGGATTATGCAGCCACCGCAGCCCCTCTGCTCAGGCTCCTACACAAGGGTGTAGAGTGGGACTGGGATGAGGGTTGCATTTAATCAGCTCAAGACGGACTTGCAGACCGCACCAGCCTTAGGGGCGATAGATGTAGGAAAGGAGTTTTTCCTGGAGGTGGCAGCCAGCGTGGACAGTTTGAGCTCAGTGCTGCTTCAAGAGCAGCGCGGCCAGCTGAGACCGGTGGTTTACTCCTCCAGGATCCTCACAGATGTGGAGAAGGGGTACTCCAACTGTGAGAGACACCTCCTAGCCACATATTGGGCAGTGAAAAGATCCTTGATCTTCACGAAAGGGTCTCCTCTAACACTCCTGACCCACCACACACCTACTCAGATGCTCCTAGATGGGAGGATTAAGGATGGGACGGTGAGCAGTGCCCTTCTCCTCTCCCAGATGGACCTCAGAGTCGAAGGCCCCAATGAGCCAAGGCTCGCAGCCAACCTAATCTACCCAGGGAAAGCCCACAGGTGCTCCATGGAAGGGATATGGGAGGTGAACATTGGCCTTCGGGCTGGGTTACACCCAACAGGCCAGAACATCTATGTGGACTGGTCCAGCACGGTATCTGCTGGCGAGCGACTTACTGGATACAGAGTCTATGACCCAAGGGCAGGTATTGTCTGGCAATCAAGCTCCCCAGCACCATGAGCGCCCAGCATGCTGAACTGTCCGCCGTAATGTACACGGTGACCCACCCCGAGGAATTCCCTACCCCGTACACAATTTGCTCAGACAGTATATTCACCTGCAATTCGTGTACGGAGTACCTGGCTATCTGGTCCCGTCGCGGATACGCTGACGGGAGACCCCTGGCAATCAAGCCCCTGCTGGAGAAAATCATGACAGCGGTGGGGGAAGAGGGAAAGGTCTACATTCATAAGGTGAAGGCCCATTCAAAAACCAAACCCCGTGCAAAGGGAACCCAACGGGCTGACAAACTGGCCAAAGAAGGTGCCCGCACGGGAAAGTTCTGGGACCCCTATGACATCAGCCGCACAGCAGCGGTCAAGAATAAGAACAGGGCAGCAGAGAGAACAGGGATAGCTTTGGCCCCGTACTTAAAAACAGTTTAGTTACAGGACCCGGTCCTGAAAGCTATCCTGAACGCGCTAGCTGGAGGAGAGAGAGTAGAAGGTCTGTACGGCACAGCAGCCATTACCGTTAAGGAAGGCATGCTGTTTAAAGAGGGACAATGGGTCGTGCCACAGCAGCACCAGAGGGAATTCCTAAAACTGGCCCATGAGGGTCCAGGAACGGGACACCCCGAGCCTGAGACCACCTGGCAATGGGTGGAACAGGCAGGATGGTGGCCGGGACTCAGGGAGGACGTCCGCGAGTTCTATGCGAACTGCTGGTGTGTGCTGCGAACAACCCTGACCCCCAGAAAAGAAAGGTGTCCCTAGGACACGTCAGGAGGGTAGAGGGACCATGGCAGTCAATCCAAATTGACAACATCGGGCCCCTACCCACCGCCCAGGGAGGCTACAAATACTGCCTAGTCCTGGTGGACGTGTTCTTAAAATGGGTTGAAGCCTTCCCCTGCCGAATAGCCACCACACTAGGGACAGCTAAGATTCTAGTGAGGGAAGTGTTCTCCCGGTGGGGACTCCCACAGTATGTGGAGTCGGACCAGGAGAGCCATTTCACTGAGCAGGTAATGCAGGCAACCCTTAACGTACTTGGCATTGAGGGGAAATGGCACGTTGCCCACAACCCACAGTCATCGGGTATTGTGGAGCGTTTAAACCGCACCATTAAAGAAAGGCTGCGAAGGAGACGGGAGACTCACCCCAAAAGTGGGTGGAGGTCTTACCGTTGGTCCTAATGGGGATCCGAGCCAGCCAGTCAAAGAGCACGGGGTATTCCCCATATGAGCCCATGGCTGACTGGACCATGCGGACCCCCACCCATGTCCTAGCTCCGGTGCTCACAGAAGGTCAGCTCAGAGAGGTGAACCGGGACCGGTTTGTCAGGAACCTGTTTGAACACCTCAAACAGATTCACTGGCAGGCTGCTAGTAACATGGGCAGACAGCATCAGGGGAACCGATTGCTGCTAGAACCCAGCAAACACCACGAATGGGAGATAGGGGACCAGGTCATGGTGAGGAACTATTCTCGGGTAGGGGTTTTTGAAGCATTATATATGGGGTCATACAGCATTGTCGTCAAGGCAAGCCTGATGGTCCATGCCATAAAGCTGCCCCGCCGTACTAAGTGGTTCCACATCAACCAGTGCAAGCTGTACAACCCAGGGTCAGCCAAGCATAGAGGGCAGCTGGGAGGGGTGAACCGTCCTCAGGACAGGGACCCTCCATAGGCTGCCCCCGACGGTGGAGGGCCCACAGGGAATGTGGCAGGCTCAGAAACCGTGTCTATAGGGCACTACTGGAGGAGCTATCCCACCCATCGTTTGGGATTTGGATGCGCCCCCAGTAACCCAAGCCCTGAGAAGGACTCTCCGTACACCACGGCCAAAGATACTGTGGTCACCGGCATCTGAGCCTCGTCGATTCTACCCGAGGAGAAGGGCAGCCCGACAGGGAAGGCCAAAGATCAGAAGTACAGAGGCCGCTCAGAGTAGGGACCCCCAGCCAGCCGCCTCCAGCGGTGAGGGTCTCACAGGAGCAGTAGCAACGAGCTGTCCCAGAGACAAGGGTCTCCAGCTCACCAGCTGCGGGGAAACCCTAGCAACCCTAGCACAAGGCATGGACCCGACCAGGGATTAACCAGGCCACCCGGAGATGGGTGGCGGTTGTACATAGCTCTAATTTTTAGTTTAAGGCAGCTGACTGCACCGTTTTACATTTTAAGTTTAGTTTAGAATTAACGTTAATGTTGCAGTAATGTTTAGGTGATTGTTTTGAGTTTGCCTTGTGTGTCAGCCAGCCTGAGAGCAGTTCTCAAGGGCAGGATCCAGACATTACCGGGTGATGGACAAACCTCAGGAGACCAATTGATGTTGTTTAATTTTAATCTATGTTTTTTCCTTCTTTAATGTGGTTGTACGTTGCCTACATGCTGGTGAATATAATGTAACTGAAATGAAATATAACTGTGCTGAAATGCAATTATAGTGATTGAACCCCCTCCAAGCTGGGAGGGTGTAAATGTACAAAGTTTGTACCTGTAAAGCATACACATGGCCCTACACAGATTCTATACCCACCGACGTCGTGAAGGACAGAGCATACCGGATTTCGTTGCGGACCTCCGGCGTTTGGCCAGCCTCTGTAAGTTCACAGACGCCTGCAGCGGGGAGATTTTAAGGGACTTCTTTATTGAGGGCATCGGTCATGCGGGGATTTTCTAAAAGTTAATTGAGACTAAGGACTTGACTTTGGAAGTGTTGATGGCTCAGACTTTCATGGCGGGGGAGGAGGAAACCAAAATAATATACGCGCGCAATTCTGCCTCCAACGTGGCGGGGGATCAGGGATCAATATCATAAACGCGACTCAGAGCCCTGCAGGCAGGCAAGGGCAGTTCAACACACCCCAAGCAGCAATAGACCCCAGAGTAGGTTTTCAACAGAGACAATGGCAGGCTGAACGGACATTTACGCCCCCCCCCAGTGGACAATACGGTCCGGGATGGGGCCATTGACACCCACTAAAAGGGTTCTCAAGAGCAGTCAAAGGGACAATCAGCGAGGAATGCCGGGTCATAGCTCCTTTGTTCACAACAATGGGAATCTCAGCTCACGCTGGAGGTGTGGGGGCAAACACTCTGCCAGGACTTGCAGGTTTCAACAATTTGTCTGCAGAATTTGCAACCTCAGTGGCCATTTAGCTCGAATGTGCAGGAAGCCTGTAACTAGGCTAATTTACGAGGTGGATGGACCAGAAGAGGGGTCTGTGAGGCAGGATGACTCTTGGAACAAATCAATGGACGCTGAATTTCAGCGGGTTCATGTGGCAAACATTCACAGCTCATATACTAAAACGCCACCAATGATGATGAAGGTTTTATTAAACGGCATCCCTGTACGCATGGAGCTAGACACAGGGGCCAGCCAGTCACTCATGAGCGTTCAACAATTTGAAAAGCTATGGTTACTCAAAGCCAGTAGACCCAAACTAGAACGCATTGAGACACAACTACGGATGTATACCAAAGAAATCATTCCAGTACTAGGCAGTGCAATGTTGGTGGTCACACACAATGGATCAGTGAACCGGCTGTCGCTCTGGATTGTCCCGGGCAATGGTCCCGCACTGTTGGGGAGGAGCTGGTTAGCTGAGATGAACTGGAAATGGGGGGATGTGCACGCAATGTTATCTGTTGAGCGAAGTTTGTGCTCACAAGTCCGACAACAATTTGAGTCACTATTCCAACCTGGCATCGGGACGTTCAAAGGTACCAAAGTAGTGATACGCATCACCCCGGACGCCAGACCAGTGCACCACAAAGGCAGAGCAGTGCTGTATGTGATGTGGGAGAAAATTGAGAGCGAATTGGACCATTTGCTGGGAGAGGGCATCATCTCGCCCATTGAATTCAGCGACTGGGAGAGCCCCATCGTTCCCATCCTAAAAGCGGATGGTTCTGTCAGGATCTGTGGGGACTACAAGGCCACTATCAATCGGGTGTCCCTATAAGACCAATACCCGTTCCCGAGAGCAGAGGATCTTTTCGCCACGCTGGCAGGAGGCAAGCTGTTTACCAAGTTGGATCTCACCTCAGCCTACATGACCCAAGAACTGGCCGACGAATCTAAACTACTGACCACCATCACTACGCTGAAGGGACTGTTCGTTTACAACAGGTGTCCATTTTTCATTCGATCAGCGGCTGCGATTTTTCAATGAAACATGGAAAGTCTGCTCAAATCTATTCCTGGAACAATCATATTTCAGAACGACATCCTCATCATGGGTCGTGACATCGAGGAACACCTCCACAACCTGGAGGAGGTGCTACGCCGACTGGACCGGGAAGGCCTGTGACTCAAGAAGACTAAATGTGTGTTTCTGGCTCCTGAGGTTGAGTTCTTGGGCAGGAGGGTTGCTGCAGATGGGATTCGGCCCACCGAATCCAAAACAGAGGCGATTCGACGAGCGCCCAGGCCTGGCAACATATCGGAGTTGCGTTCATTTCTGGGACTCTTTAACTATTTTGGGAACTTTCTGCCGAACTTAAACACGTTGTTGGAGCCGCTTCACATGCTCCTGCATAAGGGTTGTGATTGGTTTTGGGGGGACTGTCAAGAACGGGCTTTCAATCGGGCGCGGAATCTACTGTTCAAATAAGTTATTGACCCTGTACGACCCCTGTAAGAAATTGGTTCTGACATGTGATGCATTGTCCTATGGGGTTGGGTGCATGTTGCAGCAGATTGATGCTGAGGGCCAACTACAACCTGTGGCTTATGCTTCCAGGTCGCTCTCTCAAGCAGAACGGGGATATGGGATGGTTGAGAAGGAGGCACTCGCATGTGTCTATGGTGTAAAAAAAATGCACAAGTACCTTTTTGGCAGGAGGTTCGAATTAGAAACGGACCACAAGCTGTTAACATCCCTGTTGTCAGACAGCAAGGCTGTCAATGCCAACGCGTCAGCTCGCATACAGCGATGGGCTCTCACGCTGGCTGCTTATGACTACTCCATCCAGCACCGGCCTGGCACCGAAAATTGCACTGGTGCGCTCAGCAGGCTTCCACTGGCCACCAACGAGGGGGCAGCGGAACAAAGCGCTGAGATGGTCATGGCTGTTGATGCCTTTGGCAGCGCAAGCTCCCCCATCACAGCCCGCCAGATCAAAATCTGGACAAACAGAGATCCCCTCCTCTCTCTGATTAAGACATGTGTCCTGAATGAGGATTGGGTGCCCGCACACGGAGCATGCCCTGAGGAGGTCAGACCATTACACAGGCGGATGGATAAGCTCTCCATCCAAGCTGACTGCCTACTATGGGGCAGCCGGGTAGTCATGCCCCAGAGAGGCAGGGAGGCATTCATCAGGGAACTCCACAGCGAGCAACCAGGCATCGTGCTGATGAAGGCCATTGCCCGGTCACATGTTTGGTAGCTGGGAATTGATTCAGACCTGGAACACTGTGTTCGCAGGTGCACAACGTGTGCCCAGCTGGGTAATGCCCCCAGGGAGGCCCCGCTCAGCACGTGGCCCTGGCCCACCAGGCCATGGTCACGTATTCATGTAGACTATGCGGGCCTGTTCATGGGAAAAATGTTTCGTATTGTGGTAGATGCGTACTCGAAACGGATCGAGAGCATCATTTTGAATTCGTGCACAGCGTCCACCACTGTGGAGAGCCTGTGTGTGGTCTTTGTAACCCACGGCTTGCCGGACATCCTTGTTAGCGATCATGGCCCATGTTTCACGAGCTACGAATTCCAGGAGTTCATGTCGGGCAATGGCATCAACCATGTCAGGACAGCACCGTTCAAGCCGGCCTCCAATGGCCAGGTGGAATGTGCGGTCCAAATCACTAAACAAGACATGCTCAGGATTCAAGGACCCTCCCTTCAATGCCACCTATTGCGCCTCCTGCTGGCCTATAGGTCCCGACTGTACTTGCTCACGGAGGTCCCACCCGCTGAGTTACTTATGAAACGAACATTCAAAACTCGGTTGTCCCTCATTCACCCAGTCCTGGCCAACATAGTTGAGGGCAAGCGCCAGTCCCAAAACGAGTACTATGACCGATATTCAAGGGGGGATGTATAGAAATAAATGACCCCGTATTTGTCCTCAATCACACCGTGGGGCCCAAATGGCTTGAGGGTATTGTAAAAGACAAAGAGGGGAACAGGGTCATCGTGGTTAAACTTAACAATGGGCAGATAGCCATAAGCATCTGGATCAAGTTAAAAAAAGGTTCAGCATGGACACTGAGGATCCCGAGATGGTGCTCACAGTGAACGAGCAACAAGAACATTCAGCAGCATACAAAGTCCCGGTGGTCAGCCCGGACAGGCCGGAATCACCACAGGTGACAGACACTCACGCCAAGGCTCAACAACCAGAGCCCCAACTGCGGCGCTCCACGAGGGAGCGTAGACCACCTGAAAGACTTAACCTATGATCCCAATAAGACTTTGGAGGGGAGGTGATGTCATGTATGTAACCTCTATGTAACACCACTACAATACTGTATATACTTAAGCAATGCACACCTTGACCACAGGTGGTGAACTTGTGGGAGACATTCCTTACCTGGTCATCCAGGTATATAAAGGGAGGTCCCACGCAGGGTCATCACTTCTTGGTCCTGTGAATAAAGGTTCAGGTCATAGAACAGGCAAAAGTGCTTACTAGCAGGAGAGAAAGATTGCTTACAGACTAAAGGGGTGAAATTCAGGAGTCCTCCGTTAGGGGCGTTAACTTTTAAAAGTAGAAAAAATTAACACCAGGCACTAATTTTTTTTTACTTTCCAAAAACTCAGGAGTAGCGCTTCAGGAAGGAAGTGGAGCGCTAAATCAGACACTCGACTTGCTTCCTGGAGTGCAAGAGGCAGCACGCGGGGTGGTGAGTGGAGCAGTGCTGCACACTGGGCCGTGCAGCGCTGCCTCGGTGAAAGGCTCCTTCCCTCCCTTAAAGGGAAGGGCCATCGGTGCAGGCTCCGCAAAACAAAAATTGACCTTATCCCCGACGGCAGCCATGATCCGGCCCGATCAGCCCGATGCACTGAAGCAGAGTGCCAGGCTGATCGATCATGGGCAAAGAGCGGCAACAAAACTGAAAGAGACCGGTAATTTTGTTTTACTGACCTCGGCCACCTCGCCTTTAGTCATTGCCTCCGAAGAGCCCGACCTCCCGATGGACGCCTCCTGCTGCTGCTGGCGTTTACCGCCCGGTGGTGCTGCAGGGACGAAATGCAAATTCGGGTCCGGGACGCTACCGGGGCGATGAGCACGATCTCCGAGCGAAGGAGATCGGAGCGCAAAGCTGTACCATCGCCGCAAACCTCCTGCCAAATATGGTGGGAGTCGATATTATCGTCGCACCCTGTCAGTACCTACTTTGCGCCCCATTATCGCCCCCCCAGAGGTGATATCGGGAGGTGCTAAGGAGGCCAATTTCTAGGCCTAACGTTTTTCAGAGACTGACTGACTACAGTTTCAGCTAGCAAGGCATTTCTCATTTCCGGTGTCAGCCACTTGAAACTCCAATCCTTCGGTAGCACCCCATTTGGGGCGTTCATTTTTTAAATGTTGGCTGCTAAAAATTGTCTGTTAGCGCTCCAGGAAAGATCTTGGGTGCTAAATCAAGCGCTAAAGACCTCAGTAGGACGCTACAGGGGCACTACCAGCAGAACAATAATGAATTTCAGGTGCAGTGCAATCGGGAATTATCCTTCACAGTGGCTCCTTCCAGCTCTTAAAGGAGAGATTCCATCATTGTACAGATCCTCATTATCAGCATTGTTGGCTGTGAAGGCGGCCTGCAAGCAATTGAATCCGGCAATTCTCATGGCTGATCCCAGTCCCAGGGAGAGAGCTCGCCGTTTCAGCGACCAGGCTTTGGTCGTGGGAGTGGAACAAAGGGGTCAGTGCTGTTCCCGGCCTCTGGAAGGTGGCCATTGCCCCAGGTCTGCAGACTATGTGGAGGGAGGTAGGCCAGGAGGTCTCGATGAGGAGCATGACACAGCGCCGCAAGGAATTCAACGAACTCACTTGGGCGGTCAGGGTGAGTAGATGCTACAAAAGGTCCTACATACCAGCATCTGAACCTCAGTCTGTAAACACTGCACACCCCCACCACTCACACACCAAACATCGCCACCTACTAAAACTCACATCTACATCTCATGCCCTGCCTACAATTACAGCTATTCAACTATGGAACGCACATCCCCCAAACACATGGCTGCACTCTCACTCACACACATTTGTTTCTCGTGCAGGTCAAGGTGGCCCACAATAATAGAAGGGAGCAGCAGAGAACAGGCGGGGTGATTCACAGCTCCAGCAGCTTACAGACCTGGAGGAGCGAGTGCTGCGACTAATTGGGCACTAGGTGGTAGGTGCTGTGGCGATCAACGATGTCGACCCCTTGGGGGCAACAACAGTATCTTCATCCCCTCTCCTTCTCTCATCCCACTTCCCCCTCACTCCCGATACTGGCCGCATTCCTTGCTCCATTCCTGTACCCCTGCCCTCACCTCAACACAAGTCCTGTGCCTTTATGCTTTCTGATAATCAGCAACCAGGTGGCCAGCCTGTTCCTGAGCCTCCCACTGAGAGTGAGGAAGGAGAAGAGGAGGAGGGCCCAAGCACGGCATCACTGCCTCCCTCACCTGCAGGCACCACCTCAGATACTGGCACGATGCGATCTTCACAGGCAAGTTTATTAGAGGGGTCTTCACTGGGTGATGCACCAGGGATGAGCGAGCTGCAGCAAGGCCAAGGGGAAAGGGTAGCTCAGGGACCAGCTCCCCTGAGGGCAAGCTCGCGCACGTGTTCTGCTGCACAGGACTCAGCTGAAGACCTCGGTGGGGAAGCATCCACAAGAAAGGTGATGGCCAAGGACACGGAGGTGATAGGTCCAATGGCAGAGGTGGCCGAGAGCATCTCGGCAATTTTAAGGAGAGTGGAGGGGTCAGCCTCCAGCATTGCACAGAACTCTGCGCACACCATGGAGCCCATCATTTCCCCCCAGCAGAGGATGATGGACTTCCAGAAAGACTGTGTGGATCCAGACCTCATGTCATCGGCAATATGGCACCTTCTATTGCAGCACAGACAGAAGCAACGCAACGTCTTAGTGCTGTAATGTAGACAATGGTAGATGGCATTGAGTCTCAGACTGCTCTCACGCAGTCTCAGCTGGATGCCACGTGAGCTCTGACTGCTGCCATCGCCGCTGGGTCCACCATCCGACTAGGTGTTGCCTTAAGCTCCATTAGTACTCGGGGGATCCTGTCTACCTTTCCAGTCTCTTTGATATTGGATATCTCTAGTAAAGCGCAGGCCTGTTTCATCACCTTCCCTGTGAAGTGGGTACCTTAATTTAAGTCTGCTGTAGTGGCATTATTTCTTCTGCTGGGATCCTGGCCATGGTTTCTGCTGAACAATTTCGAGTGGCGAGAACCTCGACCCACTTCGTAAACTGGTCTATTACTTCTAGGTCTATTACTGGTCTCTTCCCTTTGTTGCTGGGTAATGGCCCAGTAAAATCAATCTGCAAGTTTTCCCAGGGTCCTTTCGGTCGAGGCTGATGTCCCATTCTGACCTTCACTTTCCCCCCGGGTTGTGTTTTGCGCATATCACGCCCCTTCTACAGTGGTCCTCTATATCTCTACCCATTCCCTTTCACCACCAGCATCTGGACATCGAGCTCATCATGTTGGTTCTACCTGTATGGGCATTCCTGTGGTAAAAATTTAATAGGCTCCCGTGGATGCATTCCGGGACCATCACATTCCCATTCTACTAAGGTATGCTGGGTATGTATCCCGACATTACTATGCCACTGGCCTATGCCTGTCTCCATGTAATGATCTTTACTGTGGTGGATATAGATGTGGAAGGGCCTATTCTGGTCAGGTAATCCCAGGGCTGGAGCACTTGTGAGAGCTTGTTTTAACCTTACAACCACAATTTGCTGATCTCGGCATTTCCGCAGTAGTTGAATAGCCCTAGTAACTGCCTTACCCCTTTCACAGTTCCTGGCTTGGGCATTGATTGAATTGCTTTCTTTCTGTCCTTAGCCATCTGTCATGTATCCTAGATGTTACTTCGCTCCTTCCCACCTGCACCTTCCTAGAATTTATTTTTAATCCTGCACTCTGTACAGCTCCTAGCACTGTAGTTAAAGCTAGTACGTGTTGTTGCTTTGTGCTGGAGACAATAAGGATATCATCCACATTCTGCAAAAGGGTGCTCCCTTCTCCTACATCTACTGGTTCCAAAATCCCTGACAATACTCGATGAATTATGCTTGGGCTATTATGGAATCCCTGTGGCACTCTGGTCCTTGTGTATTGTTTTCCCTTTAGAGTGAAGGCAAATTTTCCTTGGGACTCTTTGTCTTAGGGCATGGCCCAAAATCCATTCACTATATCCAGCACGGTGAGTATCTTATGTTCTGGATCCAGGCCATTAAAAATTCAGGGCGGTATAATCGATAGTTAGTCTGTCGGGTTTCTTTACCGGCACACAGGTGATTTAGTGGAGGCTATTACCTGTTTCACTACGACTTGCTCCTCTAATTCCTGCACTATCTGACAGACCGCTGCCTCAGCTTCAGGTCTTAATGGGTACCGTCAGTGAGCTTTGTGTTGGGGTCCGAGAATTTTGATGTGTGGTGTCTCTGCTAGCCCACAATCCTGCTCGTATCGTGCCCACAGAGTCGGGTATTATTGACACACGATACCCCATACACCCTTTGTTTCCCACTCGGGCTGGATTGGGGTTATTCCGGCCACACATTGCTGCTGGTGTCCTGGGTGTTCGAACTTCATTCGGTTTTTGTGCTTATCCCCAAAATTGTCCGGTTATGCTGGGGATCTATCAGTACCCCTATCTCCGGTAAGGTATCGATGCCTAATATGGTGCCTTCTGTGTTCTGACAGCACCAAAACTGAGTAGATAATATTACACCCTGTTCTTCTATCAACACCATTTCACTTAAGGCTGCTTTCCGACATCCCCCACCTACTCCTTGTATGTTTATAGTTCTATGGGTTTGGAGCAAATCTAAGTTGGTTATGGAAATGGGCGCTCCTGTGTCGACTAGCATATCGCAGTGCCGGCCCCCTAACACTGCACTAATAAACACACTTGGATGCCCTGGTGCCGTCCCATATCTCCGCCAAGGGCCAACAACCCCTAGCTTGTACTGGCTAATCAGAGCATGTTGATAATATCCTCGTTAAAGGGTGTCTCAGATTGGGGCAGTGGTGGCAGTGGTAGCAGTGGTGCTGGTACCTGTCTGAGCATGTCCATCAGCTCTTCCCTGGTTAATGGTGTTCCCTTCTTTGCCTGTTGGGGGCCTCGCCTTCCCACGCCTCCTCCCTGACTCCAGCAATCCTTGGACAAATGACCAAGTTTACCACAATTGTGACATCTCCCTTTAGAATTTCAGTAACCTCTCCTTTTCGGCAGGCAATCCTTATTGAAGTGGCCTTTCTGATAGCAGTTAAAAAATATCAGGGGAGCTGCGCGGGGGTGGGGGCGGGGGGGGGGGGGTCTCCTCCTCCCGCTACTACCGCTGTTGCTGCTATTTTTGCTGTTTTCTCCCTTTGTTCTAACTTTAACTCCTCTACATGATCTGCCCATTGCAAAGTTTCATCGTAATCACCTCCTATCTTAAATCCTAACTTAATTATCTTTTGATGTGCCTCTCCTAGTCCGTCTTTAAACATTTTCAAGAATGCTGCATCATTTTTGTCAGGGTCATCAGCCTCAGAGTGGTATTTGTATTCAATCCACTTCTGTTCCCCATACTCCCCGACCCTTTTGCCTACCTTTTGAGTCACAGTATTCTACTCCAATGTTTTGTCAGGATTCTGTATTTTGCTTTCGGGGTTGGTAACTTATTCAATAGAATTTGTCTCTCCTGTGGGCTGAGGGGTACCTCCTGTATGGTAATGTGGACTACTCTACGTCCGTTGGTGGGAATGCCGCTGATAAGTAGCCATTATCATGTGCCGGGGGCCACTCTACTCCGCACTCATTATCCCAGTCTGGTTTACTGTTAGGTTGGGTTTGTGGACTACACTTACCCACCGTGGGGTACATTGGCTCTATTACCATATGGCTATGGCTGTGGACTGCACTATCTGTCTGGTCCTGTCTTTCTCTCTTCCAGCTTATTTATCTTAGCTTCTAACTCTTGAATTTGTTTTGTTTGAGTATCTATCTGTCCTCTGTAGCAGGCGAGTATTATTACATAGGCTTTCTTCATTTTATTTTTATTCTTACTATCCCACCATTTCCTCTGTCTGTCAGGTGAGTCTTCTTTCTTTTATTAAGAAATCCAAATTAATAATGTCCAGTATGAAACAGCTGTCAATGGAAATGGTTAACTCTTTTACAGGTTTGTAAGAAGGCCTGACGTCATTATGTGACTTTGTGTAATCATCCGGAAATTTCTTTCCCAAGTCTTTGTGCCTTCAAAACTTGCTTAGAAATTAGGAATCGGTTAAAACAGCAAAAATCATTTGTAAAGTTGTCGTAATAAAACCTTCTCATCAGGAAAGACAGCATTTTAGATTAAACTCCAATTTTTCTAAACTTCCAATTCAAATACTTGCCAAAGATTTTTTTAATTGATTTAAAATGACACCACACATTTTTAATAGCTATTTTGTTTACTGAAATTCAATTTTCACACAAGCTATATACATTCCAGCATTTCGCTTTTTTACGCTCCCGTTCACTGAGCAAATCTTGTGTTTTATTTCTCTCGGCAAATAATCTAAATTTCCGTGCCGGTTCCATCTTTTTTAAGAATTTTCTAATTCCCAATGTTTTTCTTTCTGTGCTGCGTTCACATAGCTTAGATCTTTTCCTCCTTTTGAATCCGAACGTAATTTTTTTGATGACTTTCCTCTAATCCATAGTTAAACATCTTTGTTTCTCTTTCTCGGCACAAAACTTCTGTGTCGGGTTTAACTCATAAGTTTTTACATTTAAACCAATATCTTTTTCACAGCCAATTTAAATCTCCTTTCTTCAAATTAGATTTTGTATTTTGATGATCTCCCTCCAGTCCATTTTCCTAAACATCTTTGTTTCTCATTCTAGCAGCTGCAGCTTTCAAGGTCGCATTTTTATCTTTTGCTAAAAACAGGCTGTCCTTTGTAAATTCAATCTGTTTTCCAGCATTTTTCTTTTTTATTAATTTTCCATTTTTCTCAGCTAGCATTGTATCCCACTGGCCAGCTTTCTTAGGATCCTGGGGTCCCACCCCACTTTTTAGTTTGTATTCCTTCTTTGTTTGCGCTGCGCACGATCAATACCGGCTTCTCCGTGTTATTACCGTGTCACGCTTCGGGACATACACTTTATTTTTCCTCTAACGATCACTGGAGTCCTCTCCCCCTTAGGTTGTATTCCTTCTTTTCCTGGCAATAGATCTATCCCACCCTTGGTTTTTGTCCTTCCGTGGTTCGCGATAACTTGTTCTACAGCTTACCCCTTCTAATTCTTGATACAGTTTACCTCCTTTCCAGTCAATGCTACAGCTGCAGGTGTTACAAAACATGTGACTGCCATTCAGCTGTCACATCATCCAGGTCAGAGGGTCTGTATCCTGCCGACTATGCCAAATGTTGGGGTGAAAAGGAGGCTTCTCTCCTTCAAGGTGGACTAACTGATATAGTTAATCGACACCTCATCCAGCTTCCCACTGTATAACGACCACGGAAGTAAACAAACAAAACCTCAGGTTTACTAGTTTTATTACGAGCAATGCACGGGAAAGTTCAATTGTGGCACCTCTGAAATACAAGAAATTTTATGTACAATTTATACAGGTTTTGGAGAGGAGCACCCTCCTACAAAATCCTCGATAGGTCTAATTCTATCAGTGAAGTTACATTGATTTGTCGACACTTATCAAACTGTCTCTGAGTGGTATATGCAATTGCCTATCTTCTATGGCGTTATTCCATGATTTGCACTTTGCCACAGTATAATAGAACACCTAAACTGGCTTCCTTATCTCTTCCTCAGAGACTTCTGATCAACAGCTGCTGATTTTGCTGTTTAAGTATTACAGAGGTTACAGATTCAGTTTAATGCTTTATACATTTGTGCTATACCTACATAAGCAAGTGTTACATACATAGCCAATCATACAGACACTCCTAATACTGATAAGTTCACTACCTTTAGCATAATTCTGACCACCTATTTGCTACTCTTACAATTTATCCCTTACATGGAGGAAAGTGGCACATAACAAAAGGGAAAGAACTGAAGAAGGAAGAGGCCTGGCAAATCTGCACCCACTGACACCCTTGGAAGAGAGGGTCGCTGCTTTGATGGGTCCTGCCTGGAGAAAAGCAACCACCATTGCACAAGTTGGGCCCACACGCGAAGGAGAGGGTAAATCCTGCAAATTCCACAGTCTGGCTTTCCTAAATGTTAAGTACTTCGCAGGCTAGCCATGCTTCAGTTCGTGGGGATATCTCTCTCAGCTATGCTTCAGTTGATGCAATGTGCTATCATTCATCGTGGTCCTTCAAATCAGCCTGCTGCCTGCGCTGTGTGTGCCTGCACATGCCACCCATTCTGCCCCCTCCTCTGCTGCTAACCATTTGTCTGTTCTGTTATATTTTGCAGACTTGAGGCCAACCCTGACGCTGCAGAAGATACAGACGAAGACGAGCCTGAAGAAGAGAACATCTTCCAAACCCACCTTCCAGATCAAGAGCATGGGGGTGAGGGGGAGGGGATGGATGAAGCCCCCACTGTTGTACTCACTTTTGAGGAGGTGCAGGTGCCGCCCATTGAGGTGCCAGCCCCTTCCCTGATTAGTCGTTTGGGTGTTGGTGGGACATTCCATGGTATCCCACTGTCCGAGGCTGTGGGTCCCAGTTGGGTGCAGCAAGGCACACCCAGCGCCCCAACATCCGAGGTTGCAGGTCCCAGTGGGGTACAGCAAGGCACACCCAGGGCCCCACCATCCGAGGCTGCGGGTCCCAGAGGGATGCAGTGAAGCACACCCAGGGCCCCACCGTCCAAGGCTGCGGGACCTGCTGGGATGCTGCGAGCCACACCCAGGGCGAAGAGGGAAAGGAGAGCACGACTGCGCTATCCTGAGGTGCAGGATCTAACAGATGTGGTTCGCATCTTGTCAATGAGTGCGGAGAGCATTGACCTTACGCGATCATTCCTGGACACCATCACTGGGGCGGGTGATGAAGTATCGGGTCTGTCGGGAGAAGTAACAACACACTCACGAGAAATGGGAATGATGTCCGGGACCATGAGTGAGGGAATATCAGCTGAGCATGAGGGAGGGAATGTCACAAGTAGTTCAGACATTCTCAGTGAACATGAGGGAGGGAATGTTGAAGTTCATTGAGACACTGTCAGGGCACATGAGGGAAGGCATGTTGGAGTTAGCTACTGCAATAAGGGGACACGCCCAGACCCTGCACCCATTGACAGAATCAACTGTCGCTCCCACTCCAATCCCCAGACCAGCCTCTGAGGAGCCACAAGCCAAGCCTTCCACATTGCCGTGTGCCCACCACCCACAACAGGTGCATATTAACTGAGATGTTAGAAAGAATAAACTTGGTACCAACACCAGAAATACTGCGCCACCGCCTGCGGGCAGGGGTGGTGGAGTCACCAAGACTACCATGGTGGACGTTCGTAGAATATGCTGGAGGAGAGATGGGTGCAGCCTTTCTTTGCTGCTGCTGTTGTTGTTGTTGTAATTATAATTGCCGTTACTGTTGTAACTGTTGTTCTCAAATTAAAAGCTTTTTGTAAGTTATGTAAATTTACAAGTTTAAAGTTAGTAAGTGATCTTAAAGTTAGTAAGTGATCTTAAATTTATAAGTGATCATAACTGAAAACTTTAAAGTTGGATACAAGAATATTTTTATTAAAGTTAAGTTAAGTACAAATGGGTTTGTTAAACTTTTGAATAAAATATATTTTACATTATAACTGAATAATTTCCATTATTTGTTCAATTATTAACACAACTTTTGGAACTCAAGAAGCATCATTTCCATTATGCAATGCATGTCGTCACACACGAGCTGTACATTAATGGAGTGGAAGCCTTTTCTGTTCCTGTACATCTTGGAATCCTCCAAAGGTACTCGCAAGGCGATGTGGATATAATCAATGCAGCCCTGTACCTTGGGGAAGCCAGTAATCCTGGATAAGCTCATCGCCCTGTCACGCATTGCCTGGGCGATCATTGGGAACTTTATGTAGTCATTCCTGCAGACATATAGTGCAGCAGTCACCTGCCGAAAGGAGACATGAGTTGCATGTTGAGAAATGGCACACATGTCCCCAGTTGCAGCTTGGAAGGATCCGGATGCATAGAATAAAAGTGCAGCTGTAACCTTCACTTCAACTGACAAAGCAGTCCTCCTGATGCTCCTAGGTTGCAGGTCTGCTTTGACCAACTCACAGATCTCGGTTACAACTTATTTGCAGAAACACAGCCTTCTGACACAATCTGCATCACTCAGGTGCAGGTACAAACGCATGTCTCGATATACCCGAGGTGGGTAAGGCCTCCTGCCCAGCACCCTACGGACTCTGAGGTTCCTCATGCGATGACGTTCAATCAATTATCTCCTCCGCAGCACCATGATGCAGAAGGCATGCACAAGGTACGGCATTATCAGTAGTGCCCCTATGTTTAAATTTTACCTTTGCAAGAAGCTCAAAATGGCAGGCAGGCAGGATCGGCTCTTTGTTCTCTCTCCACAATGTCTGTATGGACAACACCCAGGTCTGAGCAAGCGCAGTGATCGGGAACCCCCCCGGGCTCATTGCAGTCTTGTGATTTATTCTGATCATGTTCAATAGCACCTTCCAACCGCTCCCCCCCACACCCCCACACCCGGCCCCCCCCAACCCAGCTGGGCTCATTCAATGCCTAGTGCAGTCTTCCAATCGTCACCTTCCACTCCCCCTTCCCCCACTCCCGGGCTTGTTTCGCAGCTGAGCCCCGAGCCCCTGTGTCCGGGCACAGGGCGGATTCTGCCAGCCGATACTGCGACCCTCGAGCCCTGTTTGAAGATGTTCGGTGGTGGCGTGTGAGTTAAAAAAAAAATTTAAAGTTCAGAATTCCATCCAACTTCCATCTACTCCGTTGAAAGGTAATTTAAAACAATCTTTATTGTGCATATTGAAAGTGTTCTTAGCTCCCTCCAAAACTTCGCTGAAAAACAATGGCGTCTTTTTGCCATTGTTCATGGCCGATTTTTCAATGTGCGCTGCTTTCTCTTAACTCACCAGAACGCTTTGCGGGAGTGGCCAGATACACCGACCTCGGAGAATTTTGGGGGGGCAAACTTTGAAAAATGATAAAAACTGGCGCTGACATGAGGTAAAAAAAGAACCTAAAAAAATCGTAACGAACTCCGTTACACTGGCGCAGATTCCTTGGGGAAATTTTAATTTAAAAACTTATACCAAAGAAAGCGGCACGCGCCAAAAAAATGGCACAAATGTCTGGGGAAAATTGAGTCCTTTATTTTTTTGAATTGTATCAATCGCTCTTTGAAACTCCGCCCATTTGGCTGTGATATCAGACCAGATGTAACTGACTCCTACTGGTACCGAGTTTGCCATATAAAAGCAGGTGATGCGCTGCCTGGCACTTTTTGCTGTTGCAACACATGTTTATCTACTCCTTGAAATTCCGAATGTCCATTGTGGCACACACAGTAGTTTGCAATTGGTTCCCTTCTCTCCAATGCACCCAACATCTTTCTATCGACATGTACCATTTGCAGTGGCCGTCCTGTTGCAGGCAATTCCAGACACTGTATTCCAACCTGCTGCCTTTCTCCAGTTCTCTCCAAGTACAAAGTGTGGGGCAGGATGCACTTGGGGGTCTCTAATCTCCAGCGTCCGCAGCTGGTCCGGTCATATTCCTGGAATCGGGAAAACCGAGGGCGGGTATGAATGCGGGGAATGCAAGGCTGGAGACATGTCCCCTTTTTAATTGAGGCGACGATGAGGGGGAGGAGCATGCGAGCACTTTAATAAAGTGTCAAACAGTGCACTAAGTTTGTAGTTCGAAACTCGCTTTCTGAAGGGGCGGATCAAAAGCCTCTGGTGTGGTTTGTAACATTTTGCTAAATAGTTTATAGATTTAATGTAGAGCAAAAAATGTACTCACTGAATAGATTTTAAATGTCTTTAGGTTATACATTTATGTTTCCGTTTAATATGCAATGCTTCAACATAAAATATATACATATTTAAAAACATCTGGAGCAATAATACTCTTTGTGCAGTAGGAGGATTGAGTCGAGGTAGTGAGCGATTTGGGATATTTGGATTGAAAAGTATTGGGAGGTTATGTCCGAATACATTGCAGAATGATGAATTTTAGGAATAGGGAGCCGCTCAGTATTCAATGGGCTCAACCAGGCAATTCAATTCTGGTCATAGCAGAAACTTAATGTGCAAGGGATTAAAAACAGAATCAGGTTGGAAACGAATTAATGCGATTTTGTTTTCATTCGAAGTTTGAAATTATGTCATTTGGAGAGGCAGAGATAACATTTTAACTGCAGAAAAAAATAGGAATAAATATTTAAATATCGAGTTTTATCAAAAGATGTATCATCTCCATTCCAAAGCACGGTGTATTTCATTCGTGTATATTTTTTGTTTAAGCGGTGCAATAGTTTTCCGGCCCGATGTTACTCTTTCGTAATTGTCGCATGCAGGCGCAAGTGTGAGATTATCAGATAGATTTATGCATGTATATTCCTTCAGAGTGTACGATATTTGCTTTACAATTGCACGGATACATTTTTTCCCGCTCAGAATGATTTTGCAACGGTTAAATGGGTGAACTTTACGAATCTGCGCATGGACAGTTCTATAACTGCGAGGGCACATCTGTACTGGGATGGGACAAAATAGCCTTGTTTTTACCGATTGGAAAATAACGGGATGAGATTGAGTAGAAGCAATCGTCAACACGAGGCTGACTACAAAACGGTTTTAAATCTAGACCTTAAACTCTTTCAGATTCACAACCTATATTAGTGCGGAGGCATGGTTTGCGACATTTCTGAGGCATGTGATGTGTTTTCTTGTATTTTGGTAGGGTGATTGATTGGAACTCAGGTCGAGATGAAGCTGTTTGAAGCGACAGTGACATTCTTCCTTCTGACAAGTAATCTGCATTTGGTCATCTCTCTGCCAAAGGGTATTTAACCAATATTTTTTGGAAGTCTTAACGATCTATGAATGTACTTGAAGTTTAAAAAAAGATGTTAATTGCAACTGTATATGTGCTTTATTACCCTTAAAACCAGGGAAGCATCTAAGTAGTGATTTGGTTAGTGATTTGCCTTCGGATAATCTATTCTCAAATCGCAGGAGGTGGGCAGATAAAATTGAGATGGTCTCGCTGAATGCATGAACTGATTGTTCTGAAACCGACTTTAGTGCCAACAGACAGTGAGCAGGACTCCAATGAAATTGGCCCACATTTTGCAATGAGAATAACGGTGAGGCTAACAGCGTTCCCCATTATAAAGCAGAAAATCTGACAGCAACTTCTGAAGTACGCACATGTGCAGTAAAACGTGGAAATCCAGAAGTTGCTGTCAGAGATAAATGCTGCTCTTCCACAGGGTGCAGTCATCATCGTCATAGGCGGTCCCTCGAATGAGGATGACTTGCTTCCACGAGTTCACAGATGTTTCAATGAAGGACCCGATGTTCCTATCCTGAACTCCAATTGAGGGGGTGGAAGACGCCTGTGCAAGAATTTTTTTAACGTGTGGTGACCATCACACGGCCTTTATCCAGTGGCAAGGGTTAACTAGGAGGACTGGAGACTTGATCTGCTGCATGGACCTAGCGCACACACATATTGCAGTGTGGGCTGGCCCATGCTGCCCCTCGGCCCTCGGCTCTTCTGGGCCCTTTAGCGTGCAGTACCTCACTGATAGATGGGCATTGAAATCACTGTAATGGTGTGAACTTGGAGTACTTATCCACTAGTTCCCAATAAAGATGCGAGGAAAAAGTCCGGGCTGGTGCATTCACCAGTAAGTGATTTTTCTTAACGCCATGATAAAATTACTGCCAAACAACCTCTCTGACCCTGAAAATGTTATTTTACAAGTGTGGAGTCTCATTCCTTCAGAAGTTAATTAGTATTGGAGATGTTTTTAAAACACTGGTGGGGGGGGGGGGGGGGCGGGGCGTCCAATAACACGTGGGAAACCCGTAATTAAGCGCAACGCCTCTCTACGTGGTTTTCTAATTCAGCCACTTAATTATTATTTTACTTCTGGCTTTCCCGTCCAGTCGCTGGAAGCGGACATGTGATGAACTCGCATGACGCAATCTTAGCTCCAGTATTTAAAGGCACAATCCAAACATACAGGTTGAAGCAGTTGGAGTTGGCTATCAGAGAACTGGAATTGTCAGAATGGAGTCCAGCTGGGCAAAGGCTGCACCCAGTTTCACTAAAGCCTCCCTGGATATGGTGCTGGGGACTGTGAGGTGTCTTGAAGCAATGGGAGGAAGAAGCCTGCTGCTGAGACTAAGAAGGCATGGTTGGAGGTTTAGGCGGAGGTCAGCAGCAGGAGCTCAGTGCCACGCTCCTGGATTCAGTACAGAAAGGAATTTAATGACCTAAGCAGATCAGGAAAGGTGAGTCCAGTGACACATTTACCTACATCCTGCTGTGCGCATCATCCCCCCACCTCACTCTGCCTTCTCAAGCCAACTCCATCACATCACTCCTCACACCCACTTCCCTTGTAGGTACACCCATCCTTCTCTTTCTATGCACTTCCTCACATTACCTTTTATCCATCCACCACTCCCACTTACCCTCCTCCTTATGCAATGTCATGCCTCTCACTGATAGTCACCCTCACCAAATGCACTCCATCCATTGGATGAACACATGCCATAACCCTTACTCATAGGTCTGTTCTTTCCCTACTTGCAGGAGAACAGAGCACAGAACACCAGGGAGAGGGAATGAACTGAAGGGGGCCCTCTGCAGATCACGCAGCTCACAACTGTAGAGGAGGAGATGTTGGAAATGAGTGGAGTTTTGGCGTCCCATGTTGTCGGAGATGGGAGATTGGGAGCTCCCAGCTACCTGGTGACACAATGAAATAAAAGCTATCCAAATGTCATACGGCACTCAGTCATGTTGACATGGTTTCAACAGCGAATGAAATATGATCATCTTCATTGTGATAAATTATAACATCCTTACCTTGCAATGGCTAATTCATAGAATCATAGAAGTTTACAACATGGAAGGAGACCATTTCGGCTCATGGTGTACATGCCGGCTGACCAAGAACTATCTAGCCGAAGGCCACTTTCCACCTCTTGGTCTGTAGCCCAGTAGGTTACGGCACATTAAATGCACATCCAAGTATCTTTTAAATGTGGTGAGGGATTTTCATGTCTTTTATCTCCCACAGGGCCTTCATGTGTGCAGCAGGATTTGGTGGATGTTCTGGGCGATGGGTCCTTAGAGGAGCTGAGTCCTTCTGAGAGTGCACTGTCACAGGACTCATTCAGTCCATGCACCAGCTCAGATACTCAAACTTTGGTGAGACCAGTAAAACAGATAGTTGGATTGCCACCTGGTGACTCACACTTCACAAGTGAAGATGGTGGAGACAGGAACAGCTGCGGAGAAACTGTGTCAGAGGACGCAGCCCTCTCTAAGCTTTGCAAAGATGAACTCAGGTCCTGTACCCTGGGGCCATTGATGAAGAGGAAAATAATTGAGCAGCTGCAGACAATGTGTAATGCACTGTCAGGCTTTCAAAGTAAACTCAGCAGGATTGCAGAGAGATTGGTGGAGTCCACCTCAAGCATTAAGGTGGTGATGTCGCAGGCCACTGAGATGATGTGTTCTTCCATGGATAGAGTAGCCAGTGCCATTAACTGCCATGCGCTCCATCAAATGAGTCCATGCACACCTTGAACACCACTGTACAGACTCTGGATGCCAACATGTCTGCCACCTTAAATGGGTTGACAGATACCTTCGCCTGGGCCTTACAGCGCTGCATTGATCTGCACCAATGTGTTCTCCAGCACAGTGGTAGCAGTGAAGTGCAGCTGGGCCACGAGAGGAATGATGGTGAAAAGGATCATGGAAGTGGAGACTCCACTCAAAGCATTTCCACATCTCACCTATAGCCCATCTCTCAGTCCATAGCCCACATACTGCCTCAGCTCCCGATGGCCGAGTCTGCCTCTGCACAGGTATTGGTCGCAGAGTCTTTGGCGGGACCCGCACGGGCTCCAAAACCCAGTGGACACGGTCAAGAGCATCTCAGCAGGTAGAGCATGGATTTGAGCTGACTGCCTCTACTTCTGCTGAAGCCACACAGGTTGCACCACAGAGGAGCAGCAGATAAAGGAAGAGTAAGGCTTTGTGGTTGCACAAGGGTATGCACATGTGTGTCTGAGAATATGGTTTGATAAACTTTTGTTATTTATGTAGCTCACATCAATGTTATTCTTTTTCACCACTTTCCTGTCTTGTCCATTCCTGGGCGCTGGGTGATAAGTGGCCTACATTCATTATGGGGACTTTAATCTACATATAGATTGGGCAAACCAAATTTGCAGTAATAGTATGGAAGACAAATTCATGGAATGTATACAAGATAGTTTTCTACATCAATATGTTGAGGAACCAACTCGGGAACAAGCTATTTTAGATCTAGTATTGTGCAATGAGAAAAGGTTAATTAATAACCTTGTATTAAAGAGACCTTCAGGGAAGAGTGACCATAATTTGATCGAATTTTATACTGAGTTTGAAAATGATTTAGTTAAATCCGAAACTAGGGTCTTAAGCCTAAACAAAGCAAATTACATAGGTATGAGGGCCGAGTTGGCTAAGGTAGATTGGGAAAATACATTAAAAGGTAGACAAGCAATGGATAGCATTTAAAGAATTAATGCATAATTTACAAAAACTGTACAACCCCTTAAGGCACAAAGAACCCACTGGAAAAATGGTCCAACTGGGGCTAACGAGAAGTTAAAGATAGTATTAGATCAAAGGAAGAGGCTTATAATGTTGCCAAAAAAAAGTAGTAAGCCCGAAGATTTGGAGGATTTTAGAATTCAGCAAAGGAGGAGAAAAAATTGATAAATAAAGGGAAAATAGAATACGAGAGTAAACTAGCGAGAGACATAAAAACAGACTGTTGAAGCTTCTATAGATAGGTAAAAAGGAAAAGATAAGCAAAAGGAAATGTGGGCCCCCTGCAGGCTGAAACAGGAGAAATGTTTACAGTTTTTTGGTTATCAGTTCTGGACACTGGTGAGGGCTATGGTTCCTCTGGAGAATGCAGCCAGAGCCAAGTCCTCAACACCATGGGTGGCTCAGCTGTCCAGGGGCGGGGGGGGGGGGGGGGCTGCGGTGGGGGGGGGGGGGCGCGAGGAAGAAGAGTAGAAGAGCGGTAGTGGTAGAGGATTCAATAGTTAGGGGAACAGACAAGCGTTTCTGCGGCCGCAGATGTGACTCCAGGATGGTATGTTACATAGGTAGAAAGAGGGATGAAGTCCTGCAGGCAGATTTTAGGGAGCTAGGAAAGAGATTAAAAAGTAGGACCTCAAAGGTAGTAATCTCTGGATTCCTCCCGGTGCCATGTGCTAGTGAGTACAGAAATAGGAGGATAGAGCAGCTGCATCCATGCCTGGAGAGATGTAGGAGGGAGGGCTTTAGATTCCTGAGGCGTTGGGACTGTTTCTGGGGGAGGTGGGACCTGTACAAGCTGGACAGGTTGCACCTCAACAGAGCTGGGACCAATATCCTCACTGGAGGGGGTTGGAGGGGGCGGGGTGCGGGGACGGTGGTTGCTAGTGTTGTTGGAGAGGGTTTAAAATAGCTAGGTAGGGGGATGGGAACTTGAGAGTAGTTTCAGAAGGGAGAGAAGCTAAGCTGGAATTGGAAGACCGAAAATTATTAATCGAGTTTGGAAGGGAGAGGAATCCAAGGCTAGAAAATAGAAATCAAGGGAGTCTGGCAGTGCTAACTGATATATACTTTAATGCAAGCAGTCTAGGGAATAAGGCAGGTGAGCTGAGGGCACAGACACATGGTAGTATGATGTAGCTATTACATGTGACATGGCTGAAAGAAGGGCAGGAACGGCAGCTCATTATTCTTGGCTACAGGGTTTTCAGACGTGATAGAGAGGAGGATATAAAAGGAGAAAAGTCGCAATATTAATTGAAGAAACAATTACAGCTGTGAGGAGGGATGATATGTTAGAAGGGCCATCAAATGAGGCCATATGGTTTGCACTGAAAAACAAAAAAGGGGCGATAACACTGTTGGGCGTGTACTATAGACCCCCAAACAGTCAAAGGGTGATAGAAGAGCAAATATGTAGGCACATTTCTGAAGAGCAGAAACAATACGCAGTAATAGTAGGGGATTTCAACTACCCAAATATTAACTGGGATACAATTAGTGTGAAGGGTATAGAGCAGGCAGAATTCCTAAAATGCATTCAGGAGAACTTTTTTAGCCAGTTCGTAGCAAGCCCAACAAGGGAGGGGGTGATTCTGGACTTATTTGTAGAGAATGAAGCTGGGCAGGTGGAAGAGGTATCAGTGGTGGTAGTGAATGTAATTCCGTTAGATTTACAGTAGTTGTGGAAAAGGACAAAGATAGACCAGATATAAA
This sequence comes from Pristiophorus japonicus, assembly GCF_044704955.1. Taxonomy (NCBI): domain Eukaryota; kingdom Metazoa; phylum Chordata; class Chondrichthyes; family Pristiophoridae; genus Pristiophorus; species Pristiophorus japonicus. The sequence goes on along the minus strand of NC_091981.1, from coordinate 37,773,208 downwards.
AGTTCTCAATTGGAGAAAGGCCAATTTTACTAAGCTGAGATGTGATTTCGCCAAAGTGGACTGGAAACAGCTACTTGAAGGTAAATCAGTGTCAGAGCAGTGGGAGGCATTTAAGGAGGAGATTGTGAGGGTTCAAAGCAAGTATGTTCTCTTAAAGAAAAAGGGTAGGACTAACAAATCTAGAGCTCCCTGGATGTCGAGGGGCATACAGGAAGCTCATCCGAGGGCAGAAACCCTAGAGGAGTATAGAAAGTGCAGGGGTGTAATTAAAAAGGAAATTAGGAAAGCAAAGAGAGAGCATGAAAAAATGTTGGCAAGTAAAATCAAGCAAAACCCAAAGATGTTTGATAAATACATTGGGCTGGAAATTCTCCAACCTTGCGCCGGGTTTTCGACGATATTCCGTCGTTTTTGGCGGAAAACGATGCGGCGGGAAATTTCCTGAAGTCTTGCGCCGGTGGTTTGAAATACCACTTGGGGAATGGACCGCCGCGTGCAAGGAAAAAGCGCTCTTGCCCGATATTTGGCTCAGCAGTGACCCGTAGATAGGACCAAAAAAACCAGCAGGGAAAAAGCTGTGTTGCAGTCCTTGGAAAGGCGGTAAGTATGAAGACCTGCAAAAAAGGTAAGTTAAAGTTTTTATTTTTTTATTCTTTTGCAGCTGTTCGCGAGAAAAGGGTCTTGTGAATGCTTTGTGATTTTTTTTTTTTAGAATTTTTTTTTTTTGCGTTTTGCCCCCCACCCTCGGCCCAACTCACAGCGGTATCGGCCTCGGAGAAAAGTTGCAGAAAATTCCTGGTTTGCTTTTTACTGTTGGGTGCATTTTTCCCCCGAATGTTAGGCCTCGAAATTATAGCGGTGTGATTAGCAGTAAAAAGTAGGACGTCAAAAGTAGTAATCTCAGGATTGCTACGAATGCCACGTGATAGTCAGAGTAGGAATCGCAGGATAGCTCGGATGAATACGTGGCTTGAACAGTGATGCAGAAGGGAGGGATTCAAATTTCTGGGCCTTGGAACCAGTTCTGAGGGAGATGGAACCAGTACAAACCGGACGGTCTGCACCTGGGCAGGACCGGAACCAATGTCCTCGGGGGAGTGTCTGCTAGTGCTGTTGGGGAGGAGTTAAACTAATATGGCAGGGGGATGGGAACCTATGCAGGGAGACAGAGGGAAATAAAATGGAGTCAGAAGCAAAAGATAGAAAGGAGAATAGTAAAAGTGAAGGGCAGAGAAACCCAAGGCAAAAGACAAAAAGGGCCAAATTACAGCAAGATTCTAAAGGGGCAAAGTGTGGTAAAAAGACAAGCCTGAAGGCTCTGTGCCTCAATGCGAGGAGTATTCGGAATAAGGTGGACGAATTAACTGCGCAGATAGCAGTTAAGGGGTATGATGTAATTGGCATCACGGAGGCATGGCTCCAAGGTGACCGAGGCTGGGAACTCAACATTCAGGAGTATTCAACATTTAGGAAGGATAGACAGAAAGGAAAAGGAGGCGGGGTGGCGTTGCTGGTTAAAGAGGAAATTAATGCAATGGTAAGGAGGGACATAAGCCTGGATGATGTGGAATCGGAATGGGTGGGGCTGCGGAATTCCAAAGGGCAGAAAATGCTAGTGGGAGTTGTGTACAGACCACCAAACAGTAGTAGTGAGGTTGGGGACAGCATCAAACAAAAAATAAGGGAATGTGTACAATAAAGGTACAGCAGTTATCATGGGCGACTTTAATCTTCATATTGATTGGGCTAACCAAACTGGTAGCAATGCGGTGGAGGAGGATTTCCTGGAGTGTATTAGGGATGGTTTTCTAGACCAATATGTCGAGGAACCCACTCGAGGGCTGGCCATCCTAGACTGGGTGATGTGTAATGGGAAGGGACTAATTAGCAATCTTGTTGTGCGAAGCCCCTTGGGGAAGAGTGACCATAATATGGTAGAATTCTTTATTCAGATGGAGAGTGACAGAGTTAATTCGGAAACAAGGGTCCTGAACTTAAGGAAAGGTAACTTCGACAGTATGAGGCATGAATTGGCTAGAATAGACTGGCAAAGGATACTTAAAGGGTTGACGGTGGATAAGCAACAGCAAACATTTAAAGATCACATGGATGAAGTTCAGCAATTGTACATCCCTGTCTGGAGTAAAAATAAAACGGGAAAGGTGGCTCAACCGTGGCTAACAAGGGAAATTAAGGATAATGTTAAAACCAAGGAAGAGGCATATAATTTTGCTAGAAAAAGCAACAAACCTGAGGACTGGAAGACATTTAGAATTCAACAGAGGAAGACAAAGGATTTAATTAAGAGGGCGAAAATAGAGTATGAGAGGAAGCTTGCAGGGAACATAAAAACTGACTGCAAAAGCTTCTATAAATATGTGAAGAGAAAAATATTAGTGAAGAGAAACGTAGCACCCTTGCAGTCGGATTCAGATGAAGTTATAATGGGGAACAAAGAAATGGCAGACCAATTGAACAAATACTTCGGTTCTGTCTTCAAAAGGAAGACACAAATAACTTTCCGATTGTACTCGGGGACAGTAGGTCTAGTGAGAAGGAGGAACTGAAGGATATCCTTATTAGGCGGGAAATTGTGTTAGGGAAATTGATGGGATTGAAGGCCGATAAATCCCCGGGGCCTGAAAGTCTGCATCCCAGAATACTTAAGGAAGTGGCCCTAGAAATAGTGGATGCATTCGTGATCATTTTCCAACAGTCTATCGACTCTGGATCAGTCCCTATGGACTGGAGGGTAGCTAATGTAATACCACTTTTTAAAAAGGAGGGAGAGAGAAAACGGGTAATTATAGACCAGTTAGCCTGACATCAGTTGTGGGGAAAATGTTGGAATCAATCATTAAGGATGAAATAGCAGCACATTTGGAAAGCAGTGTCAGGATCGGACTAAGTCAGCATGGATTTATGAAAGGGAAATCATGCTTGATGAATCTTCTGAAATTTTTTGAGGATGTAACTAGCAGAGTGGACAAGGGAGAACCAGTGGATGTGGTGTATTTGGACTTTCAAAAGGCTTTTGACAAGGTCCCGCACAAGAGATTGGTGTGCAAAATCAAAGCACATGGTATTGGGGGTAATGTACTGATGTGGATAAAAAACTGGTTGGCAGACAGGAAGCAGAGAGTCAGGATAAACAGGTCCTTTTCAGAATGGCAGGCAGTGACTAGTGGAGTGCCGCAGGGTTCAGTGCTGGGACCCCAGCTCTTTACAATATACATTAATGATTTAGATGAAGGAATTGAGTGTAATATCGGCAAGTTTGCGGATGACACTAAACTAGGTGGAGGTGTGAGCTGTGAGGAGGATGCTAAGAGGCTGCAGGGTGACTTGGACAGGTTCAGTGAGTGGGCAAATTCATGGCAGATGCAGTATAATGTGGAGAAATGTGAGGTTATCCATTTTGGGGGCAAAAACACGAAGGCAGAATATTATCTGGATGGCGGCAGATTAGGAAAAGGGAAGGTGCAACGAGACCTGAGTGTCATGGTTCATCAGTCACTGAAAGTGGGCATGCAGGTACAGCAGGCGGTGAAGAAGGCAAATGATATGTTGGCCTTCATAGCTAGGGGATTTGAGTATAGGAGCAGGGAGGTCTTACTGCAGTTGTACAGGGCCTTGGTGAGGCCCCACCTGGAGTATTGTGTTCAGTTTTGGTCTCCTAATCTGAGGAAGGATGTTCTTGCTATTGAGGGAGTGCAGCGAAGGTTCACCAGACTGATTCCAGGGATGGCTGGACTGTCATATGAGGAGAGACTGGATCAAATGGGCCTTTATTCACTGGAGTTTAGAAGGATGAGAGGGGATCTCATCGAAACGTATAAGATTCTGACGGGACTGGACAGGTTAGATGCGGGAAGGATGTTCCTGATGTTGGGGAAGTCCAGAACCAGGGGACATAGTCTTAGGATAAGGAGCAACTTCTTCACTCAGAGAGTTGTTAACCTATGGAATTACCTGCCGCAGAGAGTTGTTGATGACAGATCATTGGATATATTCAAGAGGGAGTTAGATATGGCCCTTACGGCTAAGGGGATCAAGGGGTATGGAGAGAAAGCAGGAAAGGGGTACTGAGGGAATGATCAGCCATGATCTTATTGAATGGTGGTGCATGCTCGAAGAGCCGAATAGCCTACTCCTGCACCTATTTTTTATGTTTCTGTGTTTCTATGTTTGGCAAAATGCTGAGAAAATACCGCTATGACTAAAAAACAAGTTTCTAGCCCACTAAGAGCAAGAGGATAACTAAAGAAAGAGTAGGTCCTATTAGAGACCATAAAGTTCATCTGTTTGTGGAGATGGAAGACTTGGGTATGGTTCTTAATGAATACTTGTCATCTGTTTTCGCAATAGAGAGGGGCGATGCAGACTTTGGGAGGAGGAGTGTGAAATATTAGATGAAATAAACATAGTGAGAGAGAAAGTAATTCAGGGTTTAGCATCTTTGAAAGTGGATCATTCCCCAGGCCTGGATGAAATGTATCCCAGGCTATTAATGGCAGCAAGAGAAGAAATAGCAGAGGTTCTTACCATGATTTTCCAGTCCTCTCTGGCTGCAGATGTGGTGCCAGAGGACTGCTATCGTTGTACCATTGTTTAAAAAGGGAAAAACGGATAGACCGAGTAATTACAAGCAAGTCAGCCTAACCTCGATGTTAGGAAAATTATTGGAAAAAATTCTGAGGGTCAGGATAAATCTTCATTTAGAAAGACACGGATTAATCAAGGATAGTCAGCATGGATTTATTGAGGGACTGTCCTATCCGACTAACTAGATTAAATCTTTTGAGGAGGTAATGAATATGGTCGATGAGGGCAGTGTGTATGATGTAGTGTATATAGATTTTAGCAAGGCTTTTCATAAGGTCCCACATGGCAGACTGGTCGTGAAAGCAAAAGCCCATGGGACCCAGGGCAAAGTGGCAAATTGGATCCAAAATTGGCTCAGATGCAGGAAGCAAAGGGTAATGATCGATGGGTGTTTTTGTGACTGGAAGAATGTTTCCAGTGGGGTTCTGCAGGGCTTAGTACTAGATCCCTTGCTTTTTATGGTATTTATGGCAAGAATTTCACATCGTCGAGGTGATCGGCCATTGCAACTTTCAGCACATCGCCAGGCTGATCGCTCGCTGAGGAGATCGCTGGAGAAAAGCTGCTCCTGACTGGCATTGTTCGGCACGGCTCGGCACTGTGGACGCTATTTTGAATGTCGGAGGAAGTGAAAGGCTGCTTGAAGAAGGGGCTTATCAGGAGAAATAATTTGAGTTATGTTATGGACTTTACTGACTGGCAATCATCTGCTCACATTTCTATTTATTGAGGACAAAATTTAGGGCATTTATAGCAAAACTGATGGGGTCTGTAACTTCCTTAACCTTATTGTTGAATAATCACATGCTGGAGACTGAAGATGGGTTATTGAAGAGCATTATGTTCCCAATCAAAGAGATGGCAGACTGATGCGGAGGAGGAGACCTTACACCCGACGAACTTACAGGGGAAAGCAATCATACCTGAACTACTTCGATAACACGTGCCATAAGAGGTTGTACTTCCGAAAGGAGATCATCGCTGAGATATGCCAGCTTATCAAGGGAAATCTGCACCTACCAGCACCATCAGGACTGCACTGCCCATTGAGGTAAAGGTTACTGCGGCACTACACATCAGGCTCCTTTCAGGCCTAAGCTGACGACATTTGTGGTACCTCTCAGCATGCCATACATTGCTCCATTCGACAGGTGACTAAAGCACTTTACACACGCTGCATGGACTTTATAAGCTTCCGTTTGACCAGGGAGGCACAGACCTGGAGGGCTTTGGCGTTCTCGAATAGCAAACATCCTCAAGGTGCAGGGAGCAATAGACTGTACGCACATCGCCCTGAGAGCACCTTTACAGGATGCGGAGGTGTTTCGTAACCAACCGAAAGGGATCCCACTCCTTGAATGTGCAGCTCGTTGTCGACCACAACCAAATTATCATGGTAGTAAATGCTAATTTTCCAGGCAGTATCCATGATGCACACAACTTGCGTGAGAGCACTGTCTCTGACCTGTTAAAGAGTCAGCCACAAGGTCACGATTGGATGCTGGGGGATAAAGGATATGGCCTTGCCAGCTCTCTCATAACCCCTCTGCGTAATCCCCAGATGGAAGCCGAGAAGCGCTACAACGAAACCCATATAGCGACACGCAATATCGTCAAAGACAATTGGAGTGCTGAAGCAGCGCTTCAGATGCCTGGGCCACTCTGGAGGCAGCCTGCAATGCCACCCTGACCAGGTCGCTGAGTTTATTATGGTGTGCTACATGTTGCATAACTTAGCTAGAAGGAGAGGACAACAATTGCTAGATGGGGCTGCCGGTCCACCTCAGGAGAGATTGGAGGCGGAAGAGGCAGACGAGGAGGAGGAGGATGATGAGGACCCCGGGGAGATGAACCCATCTCCCCCTCCGCCGCAAGACTGGAAAAGCCCCGTGGGAGTTACGCAGCTGCAAAACTGTTGCATCAGCAGCTCATAAATGAATGCTTTGCATGAACTTACATTGGTGACAGTTACAGTAATGGAAAAACAACAGTTGCAGTTGCGTTAGTCGCAGAGAGTCGGGATATATGGGTCTTTTTCGGGTTGGAAGTCAGTGGTTAGTGGTGTGCCACAGGGATCGCTGCTGGGACCACAACTGTTTACAATATACATAGATGACCTGGAAGAGGGGACAGAGTGTAGTGTAACAAAATTTGCAGATGACACAAAGATTAGTGGGAAAGCGGGTTGTGTAGAGGACACAGAGAGGCTGCAAAGAGATTTAGATAGGATAAGCAAATGGGCTAAGGTTTGGCAGATGGAATACAATGTCGGAAAATGTGAGGTCATCCACCTTGGAAAAAAAAACAGTAAAAGGGAATATTATTTGAATGGGGAGAAATTACAACATGCTGCGGTGCAGAGGGACCTGGGGGTCCTTGTGCATGAATCCCAAAAAGTTAGTTTGCAAGTGCAGCAGGTAATCAGGAAGGCGAATGGAATGTTGGCCTTCATTGCGAGAGGGATGGAGTACAAAAGCAGGGAGGTCCTTCTGCAACTGTACAGGGTATTGGTGAGGCCGCACCTGGAGTACTGCGTGCAGTTTTGGTCTGCTTACTTAAGGAAGGATATATTAGCTTTGGAGGGGGTACAGAGACGATTCACTCGGCTGATTCCGGAGATGAGGGGGTTACCTTATGATGATAGATTGAGTAGACTGGGTCTTTACTCGTTGGCGTTCAGAAGGATGAGGGGTGATCTTATAGAAACATTTAAAATAATGAAAGGGATAGACAAGATAGAGGCAGAGAGGTTGTTTCCACTGGTCGGGGAGACTAGAGCTAGGGGGCACAGCCTCAAAATACGGGGGAGCCAATTTAAAACCGAGTTGAGAAGGAATTTCTTCTCCCAGAGGGTTGTGAATCTGTGGAATTCTCTGCCCAGGGAAGCAGTTGAGGCTAGCTCATTGAATGTATTGAAATCACAGATAGATAGATTTTTAACCAATAAGGGAATTAAGGGTTATGGGGATCGGGCGGGTAAGTGGAGCTGAGTCCACGTCCAGATCAGCCATGATCTTGTTGAGTGGCGGAGCAGGCTCGAGGGGCTAGATGGCCTACTCCTGTTCCTAATTCTTATGTTCTTATGTTCTTATGTTACGTTACATCCTTGCTTGGCCTGGCCATTGTTTTCCAATAATTGTATTCATGTTTTACCTTACCTTATGTTATTAGAAGACACTGCACAACAATTGTAAAATTCAATAAAATGTTTTAATAATTTTATCAATTTAACAATTTTTTTTTAACTAACACCCCCCCTCACCCCACCCCACCCCCAACAGTCACCAAACAATAAATGTAAACAACAACAAGAACATACAACAATAAAGTACCCCCTCCCTACCTGCAGCCATGCTTCCCTCTAGATCCTGTACACCCTCCCTGTGTCTTAGCACCCCGGTTTAATCCCCGAGTAACAGCACCAGAACGACTTGCAGTAGGCGACCTCAAGATTTCCTACTTTGTGGGGAGGTGGGCGGGGGGCGGGGGTGATGGTGACGGTAGCAGGATCCTCTCAGGGGGTGCTGGAGGAGAAGATGTTTCTGATGAAACGACTTCCGAGCCAGAAGGAAGTTCTTCCTCCTGACTCGCATCTGTGCTGGCGGTTAGTGGGATGGCATCTTGGAGTGCAGTGCCGTCTCCCACCAGTCACGCATGCCGCAAGGCATGGATGGCGGCGGTCTGTTCACGCATTTCCCTGAGCATCAGCTGCATATCCTCCGATATGCGAGCGGACATCCTGGCAATGTTCCCCGTCAACCCACCAAACTTCTGGAGGAGATCGCAACTTATCGTGACGCTCTCCATGCACAGTCAGTACATGCCCTCGTATCGATCTGTCCATCGCGGCGCGTGCCGACCTCACTGACTCAACCTCCGTGGGGTGGCGTGGCATTGTATGCCTTGGAGTCGCCTACTGCAAGCCGCTTGGGCCTGCTACTTCTTCTGTCGAAGACGATGATGAAGTGGCCGCAGGTACAATATCTTCAGAGATGCAAGAGGCATCTGGCTCGGTGGTCTCCTCCTCCTCAGCACCCGTGGTGATGACCACCTGCAATGGGTAGGGACAGGTGCAGGTGCGGCCTCCCTATGCACCTCTGGAGCTGTGTGACCTGCAAAACACAATTGAGCTTATTAGAACAGAAGAGTACACATGATTCTTGAGCTGTGCTGGCATATGTAGGAGGAGCAGCACTACTGCAATAAATGTGATCGAGAGACGTTACATATTAATGCATCATATGGTAGTACATATGGTGGTACATCTATGTGGAACTCACTGCCCCAGAGAGTTGTGGAGGCTGGATCAGTGACTATATTTGAGTCGGAGATATACAGAATGATAAGTGAGTGAAGGTTTATGGGGAATGGACAGGGAAGTAGAGCGGACAGGGAAGTGGAGCTGAGCCCTACATCAGATCAGCCATGATCTGATCAAATGGTGGAGCAGGTGCGAGGGTCCAGATGGCCTCCTCCTTCTCCTATTTCTTATGTTCTTATGTTGTTAACCTGAGAGTAGCACAGAAGCTGCATGCATAACATGACATCATTTGTATATGTCAGAGGCGCGGAGGTGCGTGGAGAGGCAGTCGGGACTTCGGCGAGAGGCCTATAAAAGGCACAGCAGGGAGTCCGGGGCCCAGCGTCGAGGAGGTGCGTGGAGAGGCAGTCGGGACTTCGGCGAGAGGCCTAGAAAAGGCACAGCAAGGAGTCCGGGGCCCAGCGTCGAGGAGGTGCGTGGAGAGGCAGTTGGGACTTCGGCGAGAGGCCTATAAAGGCACAGCATGGAGTCCGGGGCCCAGCGTCGAGGAGGTGCGTGGAGAGGCAGTCGGGACTTCGGCGAGAGGCCTATAAAGGCACAGCAGGGAGTCCGTGGCCCAGCGTCGAGAAGATGCGTGGAGAGGCAGTTGGGACTTCGGCGAGAGGCCTATAGAGGCACAGCAGGGAGTCCGGGGCCCAGCGTCGAAAAGATGCGTGGAGAGGCCCAGCTTGTGCAGCTACAGGGAGAAGGCAAAAAAGAAGTAGAAAGAAATAGAAAGGTGACGTCACAGCCAAGGGGGTAAGTGATTGGCTGGTGATTGGAGAGTAATTTTTCTTTTTTCTCTTCCATAACAGTGAGTAAACTTTAGCATTGTTGTCGCCAATTTAAGTGTATCTAAGGGTTAAGTCATGGCAGGAGAGCTCGGACACGTGTTATGCTCCTCCTGTACTATGTGGGAAATCAGGGACACTCCCTGATGACTACGTGTGCGGGAAGTGTATCCGCCTCCAGCTCCTGACAGACCGCGTTTTGGAATTGGAGCTGAAGATGGATTCACTCTGGAGCATCCACGATGCTGAGAATGACGTGAATAGCATGTTTAGCGAGTTGGTCTTACCGCAGGTAAAGGCTCCACAGCCAGATAGGGAATGGAAGACCAACAGGAAGAGCAGTGCAAGGAAGGTAGTGCAGGGATCCCCTGCGGTCATCCCCCTGCAAAACAGATACACCGCTTTGAGTACTGTTGAGGGGGATGACTCATCGGGGGGAGCAGCAGCAGCCAAGTTCATGGCATGGTGGCTGGCTCTGCTGCACAGGAGGGCAGGAAAAAGAGTGGGAGAGCGATAGTGACAGGGATTCAATTGTAAGGGGAATAGATAGGCGTTTCTGCGGTCGCAACCGAGACTCCAGGATGGTATGTTGCCTCCCTGGTGCAAGGGTCAAGGATGTCTCTGAGCGGGTGCAGGAGATTCTGAAAAGGGAGGGAGAACAGCCAGTTGTAGTGGTGCACATTGGTACCAACGATATAGGTAAAAAACGGGATGAGGTCGTATGAGATGAATTTAAGGAGCTAGGAGTTAAATTAAAAAGTAGGACCTCAAAAGTAGGAATCTCGGTATTGCTACCAGTGCCACGTGCTAGTCAGAGTAGGAATCTCAGGATAGCTCAGATGAATACGTGGCTTGAGCAGTGGTGCACCAGGGAAGGATTCAAATTCCTGGGGCATTGGAACCGGTTGTGGGGGAGGTGGGACCAGTACAAACTGGACAGTCTGCACCTAAGCCTGGAACATATGTCCTAGGAGGAGTGTTTGCTAGTGCTGTTGGGGAGGAGTTAAACTAATATGGCAGGGGGATGGGAACCAATGCAGGGAGACAGAGGGAAACAAAATGGAGACATAAGCAAAAGACAGAAAGGAGATGAGTAAAAGTGGAGGGCAGAGAAACCCAAGGCAAAAAACAAAAAGGGCCACTTTGCAGCAAAATTCTAAAGGGTCAAAGTATGTTAAAAAGGCAAGCTTGAAGGCTCTGTGCCTCAATGCGAGGAGTATTCGGAATAAGGTGGACGAATCAACAGTGCAGATAGCAGTTAACGGATACGATGTGATTGGCATCACGGAGACATGGCTCCAGGGTGACCAAGGCTGGGAACTCAACATCCAAGGGTATTCAACATTTAGGAAGGATAGACAGAAAGGAAAAGGAGGCTGGGTGGCGTTGCTGGTTAAAGAGGAAATTAATGCAATTGTACGAAAAGACATTAGCTTGGATGATGTGGAATCGGTATGGGTGGAGCTCCAGAATACCAAAGGGCAGAAATCGCAAGTGGGAGTTGTGTACAGACCTCCAAACAGTAGTAGTGATGTTGGGGAGGGCATCAAACAGGAAATTAGAGGTGCATGCAATAAAAGTGCTGCAGTTATCATGGGTGATTTTAATATGCACATAGATTGGGCTAACCAAACTGGTAGCAATACGGTGCAGGAGGATATCCTGGAGTTTTCTAGACCCATATGTCGAGGAACTTTGGTTCGGTATTCACTAAGGAGGATACAAACAACCTTCCGGATATAAAAGGGGTCAGAGGGTCCAGTAAGGAGGGGGAACTGAGGGAAATCTTTATTAGTCGGGAAATTGTGTTGGGGAAATTGATGGGATTGAAGGCCGATAAATCCCCAGGGCCTGATGGACTGCATCCCAGAGTACTTAATTGGTGGCCTTGGAAATAGCGGATGCATTGACAGTCATTTTCCAACATTCCATTGACTCTGGATCAGTTCCTATGGAGTGGAGGGTAGCCAATGTAACCCCACTTTTTAAAAAAGGAGGGAGAGAGAAAACAGGGAATTATAGACCGGTCAGCCTGACCTCAGTAGTGGGTAAAATGATGGAATCAATTATTAAGGATGTCATAGCAGTGCATCTGGAAAATGGTGACATGATAGGTCCAAGTCAGCATGGATTTGTGAAAGGGAAATCATGCTTGACAAATCTTCTGGAATTTTTTGAGGATGTTTCCAGTAAAGTGGACAAAGGAGAACCAGTTGATGTGGTATATTTGGACTTTCAGAAGGCTTTCGACAAGGTCCCACACAAGAGATTAATGTGCAAAGTTAAAGCACATGGGATTGGGGGTAGTGTGCTGACATGGATTGAGAACTGGTTGTCAGACAGGAAGCAAAGAGTAGGAGTAAACGGGTACTTTTCAGAATGGCAGGCAGTGACTAGTGGGGTGCCGCAAGGTTCTGTGCTGGGGCCCCAGCTGTTTACATTGTACATTAATGATTTAGACGAGGGGATTAAATGCAATATCTCCAAATTTGCGGATGACACTAAGTTGGGTGGCAGTGTGAGCTGCGAGGAGGATGCTATTAGGCTGCAGAGTGACTTGGATAGGTTAGGTGAGTGGGCAAATGCATGGCAGATGAAGTATAATGTGGATAAATGTGAGGTTATCCACTTTGGTGGTAAAAACAGAGAGACAGACTATTATCTGAATGGTGACAGATTAGGAAAAGGGAAGGTGCAACGAGACCTGGGTGTCATGGTACATCAGTCATTGAAGGTTAGCATGCAGGTACAGCAGGCGGTTAAGAAAGCAAATAGCATGTTGGCCTTCATAGCGAGGGGATTTGAATACAGGGGCAGGGAGGTGTTGCTACAGTTGTACAGGGCCTTGGTGAGGCCACACCTGGAGTATTGTGTACAGTTTTGGTCTCCTAACTTGAGGAAGGACATTCTTGCTATTGAGGGAGTGCAGTGAAGATTCACCAGACTGATTCCCGGGATGGCGGGACTGACCTATCAAGAAAGACTGGATCAACTGGGCTTGTATTCACTGGAGTTCAGAAGAATGAGAGGGGACCTCATAGAAACGTTTAAAATTCTGACGGGTTTAGACAGGTTAAATGCAGGAAGAATGTTCCCAATGTTGGGGAAGTCCAGAACCAGGGGTCACAGTCTGAGGATAAGGGGTAAGCCATTTAGGACCGAGATGAGGAGAAACTTCTTCACCCAGAGAGTGGTGAACCTGTGGAATTCTCTACCACAGAAAGTAGTTGAGGCCAATTCACTAAATATATTCAAAAGGGAGTTAGATGAAGTCCTTACTACTCGGGGGATCAAGGGTTATGGCGAGAAAGCAGGAAGGGGGTACTGAGGTTTCATGTTCATCCATGAACTCATTGAATGGCGGTGCGGGCTAGAAGGGCTGAATGGCCTGCTCCTGCACCTATTTTCTATGTTTCTATGTTTCTATGAACCAACTAGGGTGGGGAGCCATCTTAGACTGGATGTTGTGTAATGAGAGAGGAATAATTAGCATTCTCGTTGTGCGTGGCCCCTTGGGGAAGAGTGACCATAATATGGTGGAATTCTACATTAGGATGGAGAATGAAACAGTGAAGTCAGAGACCATGGTCCAAAATTAAAGAAGGGTAACCTTGAAGGTATGAGGCGTGAATTGGCTAGGATAGATTGACGAATGATACATTAGGGGTTGACAGTGGATGGGCAATGGCAGACGTTTAGAGACCGCATGAATGAAATACAACAATTGTACATCCCTGTCTGGCGTAAAAATAAAAAAGGGAAGGTGGCTCAACCGTGGCTATCAAGGGAAATCAGGGATAGTATTAAAGCCAAGGAAGTGGCATACAAATTGGCCAGAAATAGCAGCGAACCCGGGGACTGGGAGAAATTTAGAACTCAGCAGAGGAGGACAAAGGGTTTGATTAGGGCAGGCAAAATAGAGTACGAGAGGAAGCTTGCAGGGAACATTAAAATGGACTGCAAAAGCTTCTATAGATAGGTAAAGAGAAAAAGGTTAGTAAAGACAAATATAGGTCCCCTGCAGTCAGAATCAGGGGAAGTCATAACTGGGAACAAAGAAATGGCAGACCAATAGAACAAGTACTTTGGTTCGGTATTCACTAAGGAGGACACAAACAACCTTCCGGTATAAAAGGGGTCAGAGGGTCTAGTAAGAATGAGGAACTGAGGGAACTCCTTATTAGTCAGGAAATTGTGTTGGGGAAATTGATGGATTGAAGGCCGATAAATCCCCAGGGCCTGATGGTCTGCATCCCAGAGTACTTAAGGAGGTGGCCTTGGAAATAGCGGATGCATTGACAGTCACATTCCAACATTCCATAGACTCTGGATCAGTTCCTATGGAGTGGAGGTTAGCCAATGTAATCCCACTTTTTTAAAAAGGAGGGGGGAGAGAAAATGGAAATATGTACCAGTCAGCCTGACATCAGTAGTGGGTAAAATGATGGAATCAATTATTAAGGATGTCATAGCAGCGCATTTGGAAAGAGGTGACATGATATGTCCAAGTCAGCATGGATTTGTGAAAGGGAAATCATGCTTGACTAAACTTCTGGAATTTTTTGAGGATGTTTCCAGTAAAGTGGACAAGGGAGAACCAGTTGATGTGGTGTATTGAGACTTTCAGGAGGCTTTCGACAAGGTCCCACACAAGAGATTAATGTGCAAAGTTAAAGCACATGGGATTGGGGGTAGTGTGCTGATGTGGATTGAGAACTGGTTGGCAAATAGGAAGCAAAGAGTAGGAGTAAATGGGTACTTTTCAGAATGGCAGGCAGTGACTAGTGGGGTACCGCAAGGTTCTGTGCTGCGGCCCCAGCTGTTTACATTGTACATTAATGATTTAGACGAGGGGATTATGTGTAGTATCTCCAAATTTGCGGATGACACTAAGTTGGGTAGCAGTATGAGTTGCAAGGAGGACGCTATGAGGCTGCAGAGTGACTTGGATAGGTTAGGTGAGTGGGCAAATGCATGGCAGATGAAGTATAACGTGGATAAATGTGAGGTTATCCACTTTGGTGGTAAAAACAGAGAGCCAGGCTATTATCTGAATGGCGACAGATTAGGAAAAGGGGAGGTGCAAAGAGACCTGGGTGTCATGGTACATCAGTCATTGAATGTTGGCATGCAGGCACAGCAGGCGGTTAAGAAAGCAAATGGCATGTTGGCCTTCATAGCGAGGGGATTTGAGTACAGGGGCAGGGAGGTGTTACTACAGTTGTACAGGGCCTTGGTGAGGCCACATCTGGAGTATTGTGTACAGTTTTGGTCACCTAACTTGAGGAAGGACATTCTTGCTATTGAGGGAGTGCAGCGAAGGTTCACCAGACAGATTCCCGGGATGGCGGGACTGACCTATCAAGAAAGACTGGACCACTGGGCTTGTATTCACTGGAGTTCAGAAGAATGAGAGGGGATCTCATAGAAACGTTTAAAATTCTGACTGGTTTAGACAGGTTAGATGCAGGAAGAATGTTCCCAATGTTGGGGAAGTCCAGAACCAGGGGTCACAGTCTAAGGATAAGGGGAATGCCATTTAGTACCGAGATGAGGAGAAACATCTTCACCCAGAGAGTGGTGAACCTGTGGAATTCTCTACCACAGAAAGTTGTTGAGGCCAATTCACTAAATGTATTCAAAAAGAAGTTCGATGTAGTCCTTACTACTAGGGGGATCACGGAGTATGGTGAGAAAGCAGGAATGGGGTACTGAAGTTGCATGTTCAGCCATGAACTCATTGAATGGCGGTGCAGGCTCGAAGGGCTGAATGGCCTGCTCCTGCACCTATTTTCTATGTTTCTATGTTTCTATTATAATGAAATGATGTTACATTACTTTGAATTAACACTGCTTTGCGCATTACTCACGTGACGCAAGAGAGGGTTCTGCAACACCACGGGTGGTGGACGAACGATTGTGGGTCCCCACAAGTGCCGCTGCAGGCTCCTCGAGGTCTGTGAGCAGCTGTAGCTGAGCAGGACCTCCTCCGATGTGCCTCTTCTCTGTTCTGTTGTGAGATATCTTCCTCTGCAAACGTGACAAGAGCATGGCATGAGGTCAGGTATTATCATTGAAAGACAACCAGTTCTAACATTATATGCTCATACGGTTTGTATCCACAATTGATGCATAGTTATAACATCTAGGTTCGGATCAAATATTTCACAACATCGTGTTTAGGATCTAATGCTTGACACAAAACATCTTGATCACCATGAGGGCCCCCAGGGCGGGTGAGGAGGTTATCAGGACCGTTCTGGAATTACAGGAGCTAATGTCTGAAAGTGTCTCAGGGCAGATAGTGAGCCAGGGCTGCTCTCCCCCAGTCCAGGCTAGCTTACTGTGTAAGTGACAGCAACCGGAGAGACTCACACAGTCTGGGTAAAGGTGACCGGAACCCTCATTGCTCAGTCATGCCTTATCCACCAATGTAATCCAAAAGGAGACGGTGCCAAAATTAGACTTAAAAAGACTTAAGGGCTCAAGTTCTGAGCCCTGCCCAGATCTTAGCAGGGGTTATTATGCAAGAATAACCAGCTTAATTTCAATCCAGGAGATTTGCATAATTATGTGGATCATTACAATGTAAAATATATTTAATGCTTACTCTTGCCGAAGCAACCAGGCTATTCCAGCGCTTGCGGCACTGGTCCAGACCCCTCGCCTCATTGGACACCGCTGAGAGCACGTCGGCGATCTCGCTCCACAGTTTGCGGTAGGCCCGGGGTGGATGTTTCCCACGCCCACCCTGGGTTAGTTGGCCCCACCGGCTATGGACCTCACTTACTAGAGCCTCATTGGCTTCATCAGAGAAAGGTTTTGCCCTCTCCCTCCCCTCCACCTCCTGCCCACAATCAGACTCATGCCCTAACATAATATTAATAACAAATTAATCGCTTTTAACTTTTCTCTCTCTCTCTCTCTATATCTCTCACTCTCTCTACCTCTATCTCTATCTACTCTCCAATGCCTTTCTCTCTCACTCTCTCGCTCTCTCTCTCTCCCCTCTTACCTTCTGTGCATGCCTGGAAGACCACTGACTCCCGAATCACGGGAAGACTGCTTCGCAAAAAAAAAAACGCATGTGCAGAAAGGCCGTTGCTCGGGATGCCTTGCCTTCCACATCACTGAGGTCCATTTCACATCGCTAAGGCGCAATCCACATCGTTGAGCTATCGCTGAGCTATTGCCCCCCCCCAAAAAAGATGAAAGTAGCGATCTGAAAAATGGGTAATCGTCCAGCGATCCTGAGAGCTGAACCATTGCTAAGGCTGGAACATCGCCCATTTGTTGTGCCCTAGCGATAAGTGGAAAGTCCAGCCCAGAGTATTTTTTAAACAACAATAACTTATATTTATGTAGCGCCCTTAATGTAGTGAGGCCAGGTCGTCAGTGGAGGGGGAGAGGCCCAGTCACCGCTGGAGGGGAGAAGGCCACGTCTATTGGGGAGCGTGAGGTGGGCCCAAACATGTGGTCAGAAGCTCACCGGGCACCGTCGCGGATGGGGTGGAGCAGCTGAGATGACCACGTCCAGCGGGGAGCGTGAGATAGGCCTGTGGGGAGCGTGGGGCAGAAGAGGCCCAAACGCCGTTGGAGGAGAAGAGGTCCAGTTTCCGCAGGAGGGAAGAGGCCCTCAACCAGGGACACCAGGACTGGTTTGATAAGAATGACCAGGAGATCCCAGAGCTAATAGATTGCAAGCACAGGGCATTTCTGAGCCTAAAACAACAACCCAACTCTGGAGCAGCAAGGCAGCATTATAGACGGCTTAACATTCAGAGGCTGAACTCCAAGTCATAGTCAACATTTTCACTGAGGTGTACGAAAGCATGGGCCTTACACTAAACATCTTTAAGACAAAGGTCTTGCGCCAGCCTGTCCCCGCCGCACAGCACTGCCCCCCTCAGTCTTCAAGATCCATGGCGAGACCCTGGACAACGTGGACCATTTCCATATGTCGGGAGCCTCTTTTCAACAAGGGCAGACATTGACGACGAGATTCAACACCGCCTCCAGTGCGTCAGTGCAGCCTTCAGCCTCCTGAGGAAAAGAGTGTTCGAAGATCAGGCCCTCAAATCTGCCACCAAGCTCATGGTGCTGTACAGGCTGTAGTGATATCCACCCTTCTGTATGGCTCAGAGACATGGACCATATACAGTAGGCACCTCAAATCGCTGGAGAAATACCACCAACGATGTCTGCCAAGATCCTGCAAATCCCCTGGTAGGTCAGATGCACCAACGTTAGCATCCTCAACCAGGCCAACATCCCCAGCATTGAAGCACTGATCACACTTGATCAGCTCCGCTGGGCGGGCCACATTGTTTGCATGCCTGACACAAGACTCCCAAAGCAAGCGCTCTACTCGGAACTCCTTCACAGCAAACAAGCCCAAGATGGGCAGAGGAAATGTTTCAAGGTCACCCTCAAAGCCTCCTTGATAAAATGCAACATCCCCACCGACACCTGGGAGTCCCTGGCCAAAGACCGCCCTAAGTGGAGGAAGTGCATCTGGGAGGGCGCTGAGCACCTCGAGTCTCATCGCCGATAGTATGCAGAAACTAAGCGCAGGCAGCAGAAAGAGCGTGCGGCAAACCAGTCCCACCCATCTTTTGCTTCAACGACTGTTTGTCCCACCATTGACAGAGACTGTAATTCTTGTATTGGACTGTTCAATCACCTACGAACTCTTTTTTAAAGTGGAAGCAAGTCTTCCTCGTTTGCGAAGGACTGCCTATGAATGAATGAATGAATAATGTAGTGAAACAATCCACGGCGCTTCACAGGAGTATTATGTGATAAAAATTTGACACTGAGCCATATAAGGAAATATTAGGGCAGGTGACCAAAAGCTTAGTCAAAGAGGTAGGTTTTTAAGGAGGGTCTTGAAGGAGGATAGAGAGGCGGAGAGGTTTCGGCCGGGAATTCCAGAGCTTAGGGCCAAGACAGCAGAAGTCACGAACACTTTGGTCGGCAAAGTAGAAAAGCAGAGTATTTTTTAAATGGTGAGCAATTGGGAAATGTTGTTGTTCAGAGGAATCTAGGTGTCCTTGTACACAAATTACTGAATGTTAACATACAGGTAGTTAAGAAAGCAAATGGTATGTTGGCCTTTATTACAAGAGGACTTGAATATAAGAGTAATTATATAGGGCCCTGTTGAGACCACACCTGGAGTATTGTGTACAGTTTTGGCCTCCTTATCTATAGAAGGATATACTTGCCATGGAGGGAGTGCAACAAACGTTCACCAGACTTATTCCTGGGATGGGGGGATTGTCCTTTGAGAGATGGAGTAGAATAGGCCTATATTCTCCAGAGTTTAGAAGAATGAAAGTTCATCTCATATTTCCCCTGCCTGGGGAGTATAGAACCAGAGGGTCACAGTCTCAGAATAAAGGGTCCACCATTTAGGACTAAGATGAGGAGAAGTTTCTTCCCTCAGAGGATGGTGAATCTTTAGAATGATCTACCTAGAGGGCTGTGGAGGTTCAGTCGTGATTATATTCAAGACAGAGGTTGATAGATTTTTGGATATTAAGGGATCAAGGGATATGGGGATAGTACAGGAAAGTGGAGTTGAGGTTGATAATCAGCCATAATCTTACTGAATGGCGGAGTATGCTCAAGGGGCCAAATGGCTCACTCCTGCTCCTAATTCTTATGTTATATTCTAACTTTTTTGATGGTGAATGTGAAGACATGAATTGATGGAGACCAATGGGAGAGATATTCACGGAGTGATTGGTTGGTTGCAGGACTGCTTTGTCCCAGTGGCATTAGGTTGCGGAGAGGGAAGAGTGGCCGTTGCATTTTCTGGTGACATGGGTCCACTCATATCTGGCATCTTGGGCAACAGTGTGAGCAGCTAGGGGTGCATCACCCTCCTCCTCCTCTTCTTCTTCCCCCTCCGAATTGTCCAAGGAGGATCTGAGCTCTTCTATTCTTCCTGCAGGTTCAAGTCTTGCTGTTTTGCAATGTGTAGAGCATAGGAAACCATGACTATCCTGGAGCCCCTGGCTTGTGCGTATCTGCCGAGGTACCTGAAGTGCATCTTCACCTGGCCTGTTCAATCACACATCTGTTGGTGACATGGCATTCATTGTAGCGCTGTTGTGATTCGGTGTTGGGGTTTCTGACGGGTGTCAAGTTTGCAGTGGGTATCCGTTATCGCCTAGCAGCCATCCCTTAAATCTGCTTGCAGGTTCGAAGAAATCAGGGAGCTTGGACTGCCACAGGATAAAAACGTTATGGTTGCTGCCTGGGAATCTTGCACACACCTGAATAAAAATCTTTTTGTGGTGGCACACCAGCTGCACATTGATGGAGTGGAAGCCTCGGATTTCCACGTATGTGCAGTAAATGGGAAGCCAGTCAGAGCCACAAAGCCGAGCGTCCTCTCATTCTGATTGGCTTTATCAGAGGCAAAGTGACTCAGAACGGGTTAGAATGTAAGAATTAGGAGCAGGATTGGGCCATTCGGCCCATCGAGCCTGCTCTGCCATTCAATAAGTTCATGGCTGATGTTTTACCTCCACTCCACTTTCCTGCACTGTCCTCATATCCCTTGATTCCCTTAATATTCAAAAATGTATCAGTTTCCGTCTTGTATATATCAATGAGTGAACATCCACAGCACTCTGATTTGAGAATTCCAAAAATTCACACCCTCTTAATTGCTTGCTGTACCTGCATGTTAACTTTCAGTGATTTGTGTACAAGGACACCCAGGTCCTTCTGAACAACATTTCCCAATCTCTCACCCCCTCAAATTTGCCGTCATCATCCATCGCCTCAAAAAACCATTCCTCAACCCCTCCGTTCTTGAAAACTAACACCCCATCTCCAACCTCCCTTTGCTCTGAACATGCAGCCGCCTCCTAAATCCATGCCCATCTTTCCCGCAATTCCATGTTTGAATCCCTCCAATCTGATTTCCGCACCTGCCACAGTACCAAAACGGCCCTCATCAAAGTTATGAATGATATCCTTTGTGACTGACAAAGGTACACTATCCCTCCTCGGCGTTCTTGACATGTCTGCAGCCTTTGACACAGTTGACCACTGAATCCTCCTCCAACACCTGTCCACTGTCATCCAGCTGGGTGGGACTGCACTCACCTGGCTCCATTCTTATCTATCGAATCATAGCCAGAGAATCGCCTGCAACAATCTCTCTTCCCACCCCCGCATCGTTACCTCTGGTGTCCCCCAAGCTTCTAACCTTGCCCCCCTCCTATTTCTCATCTACATGTTGCCCCTTGGCGACATCGTCCGAAAACATCTGTTTCCACATGTACGCAGATGACACTTAGCTCTACCTCACTACCGCTTCTCTTGACCCCCTCCTCAATCACTAAATTGTCAGACTGCTTGTCTGACATCCAGCTCTGGATGAGCAGAAATTTTCTCCAATTGAATATTGCGAAGACCAAAGTAATTGTTTTCGGTCCCTGACACAAACTCCTTTCCCTAGCCACTAATTTCACTCCTCTTCCCAACTTCTGTCTGAGGCTGAACAAGACTGTTCGCAACCTTGGTGTCATATTTGACCCTGAAATGAGCTTTCGGCCACATATCTGCAGCATAACTAAGATCGCCTATTTCCACCTCCATAACATTGCCTGTCTCCCGCCCTTGCCTCGGCTCATTTGCTGCTGAAGCCCTCATCCATGCCTTTGTTACCTCTAGACTTGATTATTCCAGTACACTCCTGGTTGCCCTCCCACATTCTACCCTACGTAAACTAGAGGTGACCCAAAACTTGGCAGCCCGTGTCTTAACTCGCACCAAGTTCCGCTCACCCATCACCCCTGTGCTCGCTGACTTATATTGGCTCCCAGTTAAGCAACGGTTCAATTTCAAAGTTCTCATCCTTGTTTTCAAATCCCTCTATGGTCTCGCCTCTCCCTATCTCTGTAATTTCCTCCAGCCCCACAACCCCCGAGATGTCTGTGCTTCTCTAATTCTGCCCTCTTGAACATTTCTGATTCTCAATCGCTCAACCATTGGTGGCCATGCCTTCTGTTGCTTAGGCTCTAAGCTCTGGAATTTCCTGCCTAAACCTCTCCACCACTCTATCCTCCTTCAAGACGCTCCTTAAAACCTACCTCTATGAGCAAGCTTTTGGTCACCCGCCCTAATTTCTCCTTATGCGGCTCGGTTTCAAATTTTTATCTCATAATACTCGGTGAAGCGCCTTCGGATGTTTCACTATGTTAAAGGAGTTATTTATATATAAGTTGTTGTTTAAAAAATATTCTGCTTTTCTATTTTTCTGACCTTAGTGGATAACTTCACATTTCTCTGCATTATATTCCATTTGCCATGTTCTTGCCCACTCACTTAGCCTGTCTATATCCCCTTGAAGTCTCTTTACGTCCTCCTCACAACTTACATTCCCACCTAGCTTTGTATCATCAGTAAAATTGGATATATTACATTTGTTCCCCTCATCCAAATCATTGATATAGATTGTGAATAGCTGAGGCACAAGCACTAATCTTTGCGGCACCCCACTAGTTACAGTCTGCCAACCCGAAAATGACCCGTTTATTCCTACTCTCTATTTCTGTCTGTTAACCAGTCCTCAATCCATGCTAGTATATTACCCCCAATCCCATGAGCTCAAATTTTGTTTAATAACCTCTTATCGACTGACTTGTGAAAATCCAAATACACCACATCCACTGGTTCCCCCTTATCTATTCTGCTACTTACAACCTCAAAAGACTCTAACAGATTTGTCAAACATGATTTCCCTTTCATAAATCTGTGTTGACTCTGCCCTATTCTATTATATTTTCTAAGTGCCTTGTTACCAGATTCTAGCATTTTCCTGACTACTGATGTCAAGCTAACTGGTCTGTAGTTTCCCATTTTCTCTCTCCCGCCTTGCTTAAATAGCGGGGTTACTTTTGCTACCTTCCAATCTGTGGGAATCTTTCTAGAATCTCTGGAATTTTGGAAGATGTCAACCAATGCATCTACTATCTCTATAACCACCTCTTTCAAAACCCTTGGGGATTTAGTCCAGGGGATTTATCGGCTTTCAGTCCCATTAATTTCTCCCGTACTATTGTTTTTACTAATACTAATTTCTTTCAGTTCTTCATTCTCATTCCCTTCATTCTCCACTATTTTCTGGAGTTTTTTTTACGTCTTCTGTGAAGACAAACACAATGTATTTGTTTAATTTCACTGTCATTTACTTATTCCCCATTATAATTTCTCCTGTCTAAGCTAATTTACTCTCATTCTATTTCTCCCTTTTTTCAATTTTTGGTGATTTTTTGCTGATTTCTAAATCATTCCCAATCCTCAGTCTTACTACTGTTTTTGGCAACATTATAAGTCTCTTTTAATCTAATACTATCCTTAACTTTTTTATTTAGCCATGGATGAATCACTTTTCTCATGGAGTTTTTATTTCTCAATTGGTTGAGAATTTTAAAATATTTGGAATATTTCTTTAAATGCTTATTTACTGTCATTCCTTTTAATCTAATTTTGTATTCTACCTTAGCCAACTCACCCCTCATTCCTATGCAATTGGCTTTATTTAAGTTTAAGACTCTGGTTTTGGACTTAAGTATTATACTCTGAAACTCAATGTGAAATTCTCTCGTACTATGATCACTCTTCCCCAGAGGATCCTTTACTATGAGATTATTAATTAACCCTGTCTCATCACAATACAAGATCTAAAATAGCCTGTACCCTGGTTGGTTCCACGATGTATTGTTCCAGGAAACTATCTTGAATGCATTCCTTTATCTTCTGCTCCACATTACCTTTGCCAATTTGATTCTAGATGAAGATTAAAGACTTCCATGATTATTGCATTCCCTTTGTTGCAAGCTCCTGTTATTTCTTGATTAATACTCTGCCCAATGATATAGCTACTGCTAGAAGGCCTATAAACTACCCTCACCAGTATTTATGCTCCTTGTTATTTCTTATCTCTACCCATATTGTTTCTACTTCATGATCTTTCGAGCAAAGATCCTTTCTCACTACTGTAATTATATCATCCTTTTTTTATCAGGGCTACCCCTCTCCTTTTCCATTCTGCCTGTCTTTTTAAAATGTCAAGTGTTCTGGAATACTTGGTTACCTTGCTGCCACCTCTATCTAATGCCTATTAGATCAAACAGATTTATCTCTATTTGTGCCACTAGACTAAGCATATATACATTTCAGGGGTGGTGGTATCTAGAACAGCTGCTCTCCTAAAGGGAAGTCATTGTATATTAATTGCACTAGTAATGCTTTGTTGTCTTTGAAGTGTTGGATGCCTGCAAAGCAGTGTACATCGAAAGGGTCACCAAGGGTTGTTCTCGGGACCAAGCTATTTGAACCAGGTAGCAAGATGTTAAAAAAATAATGAAACACAACCCACATGCTAGCGTAAAAGATGTATTTGATTTCAGGTATCAAAAGTCTTCTTGGAGTAATGGCTTTCCCAGTTCTGCAGTGCTCCTGTTTCAACTGTTTCTTTCTGGGTTGTTACAGTGAGATAGGTCTCCAAGAAGAGAAGAATTGGTTACATTAAGTTTATTGAAGTTTCATTAAAAGGTTTTGTAGAGGGTTCTAAGCTGTCATTATTATGTTATATTTATTATGTTTGAAGCGGTCTAAAGTATTATGTAAATCAAAGAATTGGGTTGTTGATTATTTGCTGTAGTCCTTTTGCTTCTCTGTAATCATCAATAATCCCTTCTACTCGGGAGTCACAGGTTATGGGGAGTTGGCAGGGAAGTGGAGTTGAAGCCAGGATCAGATCAGCCATGATCTTATTGAATGGCAGAGCAGGCTCGAGGGGCCAAATGGCCTACTCCTGCTCCTATTTCTTATTTTCTTACGTTTTTATGTTCTTATGTACTAATTTTAGCCCATGCGATGCCTTCTGCTGATGTGCTAGTTTCTGCCTTCTAGAGTGCACAGGAATATGTGTTAGGCAACCCATGCAATCTACATTGCAAAGGATCATTTTAATTTCCATAGCACATTGCTTTCATTCATATGGAGAACGGTGTAAATTTTGAATCACAGGAGATGCAGGTCTACCTATGGAAACTCTGCTTTGCTCTAAAGACAAATAAAGAGAATAACAAGGCAGCCATTACCAAAAGAATTCATCTGGAATTGTTTTTCAACGGTCTTTGCTGTTGATTTCCCGTATCAACATTTTATTGTAGGGAGAAATTACCAAATGTACAAAAGCAAAGTGTGTGGATACTGGAACACTGAAATAAAAGCAGAAATTGCTGGAAATACTCAGCAGGTCAGACAGCATCTAAGGATAGAGAAGCAGAGTTAATATTTCAGGTCAATGTCCCTTCATCATAACTGGGAAAAGTTATAAATGTAAGAGGCTTTAAGCAAGTGCAGAGGCAGGGAAAGGAGGGAGGGAGGAAAGAACAAAAGGGAAAGTGTGTGATAGGGTGGAAGGCAGGAGAGATTAAATGACAAAAGGGATGATGGTGCAAGGAAAAATGGGGTGGTAATGGGACAAGTAAAGAAACAAAAGAAGGGTTTAGATAGAAACATAGAAATATAGTGAATAGGTACAGGAGTAGGCCATTCGGCCCTTCGAGCCTGCACCACCAATCAATATGATCATGGCTGATCATTCACCTCAGTACCCCTTTCCCGCTTTCTCTCCTTACACGTTGATCCCTTTAGCCGCAAGGGCCATATCTAACACCCTCTTGAATATATCCAATGAACTGGCATCAACGACTGTCTGCGGTAGGGAATTCCACAGGTTAACCACTCTCTGAGTGATTAAGTTCCTCCTCGTCTCAGTCCTAAATGGCCTACCCCTTATTCTAAGACTGTGTCCCCTGGTTCTGGACTTCCCCAACATCGGGAACATTCTTCCCACATCTAACCTGTCCCGTCCCGTCAGAATCTTATACGTTTCTATGAGATCCCCTCTCATCCTTCTAAACTCCAGTGTATAAAGACCCAGTTGATCCAGTCTCTCCTCATATGTCAGTACAGCCATCCCTGGAATCAGTCTGGTGAACCTTCGCAGCAGTCCCTCAATAGGAAGAACGTCCTTCCTCAGATTAGGAGACCAAAACTGAACACAATATTCCAGGTGATGCCTCACCAAGGCCCTGTACAATTGCAGTAAGACCTCCCTGCTCCTATACTCAAATCCCCTAGCTATGAAGGCCAACATGCCATTTGCCGCCTTCAACGCCTGCTGCACCTGCATGCCAACTTTCAATGACTGGTGAACCATGACACCCAGATCTTGTTGCACCTCCCCTTTTCCTAATCTGCCACCATTCAGATAATACTCTGCCCTCGTGTTTCTGCCACCAAAATGGATAACCTCACATTTATCTACATTATACTGCATCTGCCATGCATTTGCCCACTCACCCAACCTGTCCAAATCACCCTGCAGCCTCTTAGCATCCACCTCACAGCTCACACCACCACCCAGTTTAGTGTCATCTGCAAACTTGGAGATATTACACTCCATTCCTTCATCCAAATCATTAATGTATAATGTAAAGAGCTGTGGTCCCAGCACTGAGCCCTGTGGCAGTCCACTAGTCACTGCCTGCCATTCTGAAAAGGACCCGTTTATCCCGACTCTCTGCTTCCTGTCTGCCAACCAATTCTCTATCCACGCCAGTACATTACCTCCAATACCATGGGCTTTGATTTTGCACACCAATCTCTTATGTGGGACCTTGTCAAATGCCTTTTGAAAGTCCAAATACACCACATCCACTGGTTGGGGTGTAAATAACAAAAGCAGAACCATGACTAGCAACTGCTGTCTGACAAAAGCACGCATTTATTTGTACTGCCAAAATGGCCACATTGTCTCGGATTGGCTCTCCATTATCACATGATCTATTGCTGATTGGTCTCCTTGGAGGATAAGCCACACCCTGAAGTTTCTGCAGAATGTGCAACTGGAACCACCCAGCCCAAGTTCTGACTGACTTTGCAAATTGTAATTCAATCCATTTTGACTTCAGAAACCAGAGAAGATAGATCTCCAGCAACCCAGCAAAAACCTCCTAAGTTCCAGCCAAACTCCATTACCCCAGCACAAGTGCATCCCTCCCTCAGCCGAAGTCCCTTACCCCAGAGCAAGTACTGCCTCCCGCAGCTGTATTCCCTTACTCCAGCGCAAGTGCATGACCTCCTGGCCCGCTGCCCCCGACCGCCCCCAACCCAGAGCCATAGATGCAGCATTGTGTGTGGGTCACGGATTGTTAATGGGCTTATTGGATATGAAGTGAATAGTGACCGAGCTTTCTGAGAAATCGGGTGTGGGTGTAAAGGGGGTTGGAAGAACGTGATGCGTCTTCCCAGAGTTACCTCTCTCCCCTCTAATCCTTTCTCTTGCTTCTCCTCTCTCTCTTCCCCCTGCCCCCCACTGCCGTGTCTCTCACTCCCTTCCCCCCGACCACCCTGTGTCTCTCTCTCCCTGCCGCCTTACCCTTCCCCGCGTCTCTCACTCTCTACCCCCGGATCTGTCTCTCCCTACCCCCGTGTCTCTCCCTCTCTCTCTCTCGTCCCCTCCTCCCCAAGTCTCTCTCTCCCCCATCTCTCTCTCTCTCTCCTGCCATGTCTCTCTCTCCCCACCCGTCTCTCTCTTTCTCCCCCCGTCTCTCTCTTTTTCTCCCACCGTGTCTCTCTCTCTCACCCCATGTGTCTCTCTCTCTCTCCTCCTGTGTCTCTCTCTCCCCGCCGTGTCTCTCTCTCTTCCTCATCCCCCTGTGTCTCTATCTTCCCCTGCCAATGTCTCCATCTCTCCTCCCCATCCATGTTTCTCTCCCACTTCCTCCCCCTCCCTCACCCCATGTCTCTCTCTCTCCCCAGTTGCCTCACCTCCGACCGCCTCTATCCCACCGCCTCTCTCCCCCCGCTGCCTCTCTCCTCCCGCCGCCTCTCTCTGGCCACTGCCTCTCCCCGCACCGTCTGTTTCCCTACGCTGCCTCTCCCCCACCGTCTGTCGCTACCTGGCACCTCAGATGAACAACGTGGTCAATTGCGGGGCCCAGTTCCAGTTCTGGTTTTGGGCGGCCGCCGTCGGGGGCGGAGTCGAGAGAACAGAAAAAGGACAGTACAAATAGATACTCTGCTGACAAAATGGGAGCAGTGGTTATGATCTGAAATTGTTAAACTCAATGTTGAGTCCAGAAGGCTGTAATGTGCCTAATTGAAAGATAAGGTGCTGTTCCTCGAGTTTCCGTTGAGCCTTATTAGAACAGTGTACAAGGCCAAGGACAGAGAGGTCAGAGTAGGAGTGGGGCGAAAAATTATAATGACAAGTGCCTGGAAGCTCAGGGTCACACTTGGAGGTGTTCTGCAAAGCTGCTTTTGTTTTCTCCAATGTAGAGGAGACCGTATCGTGAGCAGCGAATATAGTATCCTAACTTGAAAGAAGTACAAGTAAATTACTATTTCACCTGGAAGGAATGTTTGAGGCCCTGGACAGTGGGAAGGGAGGAGGTAAAAGAGCAGGTGTTGCATTTCCTGCGCTTGCATGGGAAGGTGCCGTGGAATGAGGAGGGGGTGTTGGGTGTCGCAGATGGAACGCTCCCTTTGGAATGCGGAAAGGTGGGGGGAAGATGAATTTGATGGTTGCATCACGTTGAAGGTGGCGGAAATGGCAGAGGATGATCTGTTGAATATGAAGGCTGGTGGGATGGAGGGTGAGTACAAGGGAAACCCTATCATGGTTCTGGGAGGGAGGTGAAGGGGTGTGAGCAGAAGTGCGTGAAATGGGATGGACATGGTCGAGGGCCCTGTCAACATCCGTGGAGGTTGAATCCTCGATTGAGGAAAAAGGAGGACAAATCGGAAGCACTAGTAAGGAAGGTGGAGTCATCAGAACAGATACGACAGGGACCGAAAAACTGGGAGAATGGAATAGAGTCCTTACAGGAAACGGGATGGGAGGAAGTGGAATCAAGGTAGCTGTGGGATTCAGCAGGCTGATCGTAAATATTGGTCGACAGACTATTCCCAAAAATAGAGGAAGGGAAGGGAAGCGTCGCAGATGGACTTTACCAAATGTAGTTACGTATTGGCTGATAATCATATGAAGAATGGGTTGTATTTCAGCTGAGCTGTAAAACATGTCACAATAACAAATTTGCTATGTGACATATGGGGGCTTGGTTTAATGTCTCATCTTAAAGAGGGCAGCTCTGACAGTGCAGCCTTCCCTCAGTGTGGCACTGAGACTGTCAGCCTGGATTATGTGCTCAAATCTCTGGAGTGGGACTTGAATCCATGACTCAAAGGCAAGAATGCTATCACTGAGCCACGGCCGAGACCTTAAGTTGTTGAATTTTGTGTGAAATATGGAAATTTCTGTGATTGTTTTATCTACTTGGCTGAAAAATATTTTTTGACTATATCTTATTATCAGGTCTGTTTGAATCCTGGACACTGATTTTTAACATTAGGATGTTTTTTGACACAAAATGTGAAGTCCATCTAGTCTCTTCTGTTTAATGGGCTCCCTGCCGTGTTGTTTATTCTTGTTAATCCCACTTTGTTTAACTGTATGAGATGTTTCATCATTACTGAGCTGCTCCATCAGGGACCGTGGGGGATGGATTTCCTCCAAGCTTCTCCTGCTGCATCGTCCTAATTTCAGCTACACGCATAAACAGAGTTCCACCGAATGTTCGCTGAAATTATGGTGACCGAACAACAGAAGCTCCAAGGAACTTCACCCCTACGTAATTTCAACTGTTGTTAACATAGCAACAGCTTCTTTATGGTTGCGGTCTGACTGTCTCGCCTTTCTCTGTTTCTATCCCTCTCTTTCTTTCCCTCACTTTCTCATGTTCTCTATCTCTCTGTCTATACCCTTTTTATCTTTCTGTCTCTCTCTCTTTCTATCTCTTTCTGTTTGTCTCTGTCTCATTCTGTATCTCTATTTCTATCTCTCTATTCCCTCTTGCTATCTCTTTCTGTATGTCCCTCGATCTTTCTCTCTGCCACACTCTCAGTTTGTATGTCTCTTTCTATCTCTCTGACTCTCTATCCCTCTCTCTTTCTCTCTCTCTCTCTACCTCCATCTAGCTTTTTAATCTCTCCCTACCTCTCTCTAATTCTATCTCTTTCTGTTTCTTTCTCTCTCTATCTCTGTCTTTCTTCCTCTCCCTCACTTTCTGTCTCTGTCTCTGTTTCTGTCCTACTCTGTGCCTCATTCTTTCTCAGTCTCACTCCCAGTCCCTCGCTCCCTGTGATGATGGTAAACTTGGAAATAGGGACAATATATCGTCAGCAAACTTGGCTACGTTACACTCAGTCCCTTCTTCCAAGTCGTTAATATAGATTGTAAATAGTTGAGGTCCCAGCACTGATCACCATGGCACCCCACTAGTTACTGGTTGCCAACCAGAGAATGAACCATTTATCCCAACTCTCTGTTCTCTGTTTGTTAGCCAATCCTCTATCCATGCTAATATATTACCCTCAACCCCATGAACTTTTATCTTGTGCAGTAACTTTTATCTGGCACCTTGTCAAATACCTTCTGGAAGTCCAAATACACGACAACCACTGGTTCCCCTTTATCCACCCTGTTCATTACATCCTCGAAGAACTCCAGCAAATTTGTCAAACATGACTTCCCCTTCATAAATCCATGCTGATTCTGCCTGACCGAATTTTGTTATTCCAAATGTCCTGCTACTGCTTCTTTAATAATGGACTCCAACATTTTCCCAACCACAGATGTTAGGCTAACTGGTCTATAATTTGCTGCTTTTTGTTTGCCTCCTTTTTTAAATAGGGGCGTTACATTTGCAGTTTTCCAATCTGCTGGGACCTCCCCAGAATCCAGGGAATTTTGGTAAATTACAACCAATGCATCCACAATCCCCGTCGTTACTTCTCTTAAGACCCTACGATGCAAGCCATCAGGTCCAGGGGATTTATCTGCTTTTAGTCCCATTATCTTACTGAGTACCACCTCCTTAGTGATTGTGATTGTGTTAAGTTCCTCTCCCCTATAGCTCCTTGACTATCCACTGTCAGAATATTGTTAGTTTCGTCTACTGTAAAGACTGATACAAAATATTTGTTCACAGTTTCTGCCATCTCCATGTTCCCCATTACTAATTCCCCGGTCTCATCCTCTAAGGGACCAACATTTACTTTAGTCACCCTTTTCCATTTTATATACCTATAGAAACTCTTACTATCTGTTTTTATATTTTGCGCTAGTTTACTTTCATAGTCTATCTTCCCTTCATCATTTTTTAGTCATTCTTTGCTGGCTTTTAAAAGCTTCCCAGTCTTCTGTCCTCCCACTAATTTTGCCCAGTTTGAATGCCCCTGTTTTTAATTGGATACCATCCTTTATTTCTTTAGTTAGCCACAGATGGCTGTCAGGGGTGCTGTCTTTTGGATGAAATGCTAAACTGAGGTCCTGTCTGCCCTCTCAGGTGAACGTAAAAGATTCCATTGCAATATTTCAAAAACGTGCAGGCTGTTCTCCCCAGTGTCCTGGACAATATTGATTTCTCAACCAACATCATTAAAACAGATTATCTGGTGATTATCACATTGCTCTTTGCTGTGTGCAAATTGGCTGCCACATTACAACAATGACTACACATCAAAAATACTTCATTGGCTGTAAAGTGGTTTGGGACGTCCTGAGGTCATGAAAGGCTCTATATAAATGCACATCTTTCTTTCTTTAAGATTGACTCGTTAGATAGGATTTTTCTTTCTCACCAATTTTTAAACATTCCCACCTGGAAAGCCAACAGAAGTTTTATGAGAAGCTTCATAAATGCGATAACTCTCAGCCTTTCTCCCTCTTCTGGCCCCAAGATTTAGATTTCTGACACCACACTTGGTGCTTTTGCCAAGATGCAGAATTCTGTGCTAATTCTCTTCTTCAAGGGAAGGGTTTCAGATATTTTGAACAGACAAACAAAGCAGTTATATCGACTTGAAACATAAGTTTATACAGTCCAGACTCTTCCATCAAAAGGATGTAATAACGGCAGCAAAAAGAGCAGAATCCAAACCCTGCAAACACTTCTGAACTCGCTGGTGTCTCAGCAGGGTGGGTGACTGAGTGAGTCCCTTCCCACACACAGAGCAGGTGAACAGCCTCTCCCCAGTGTGAACTCGCTGGTGTGTCAGCAGATTGGATGAATGAGTGAATCCCTTCCCACACACTGAGCAGGTGAACAGCCTCTCCCCAGTGTGAACTCGCTGGTGTGTCAGCAGATTGGATGAATGAGTGAATCCCTTCCCACACACTGAGCAGGTGAATGGTCTTTCCCCAGTGTGAACTCACTGGTTTTTAAGTAAGGAACAGTACTGAGTGAATCCCTTCCCACACATGTCAAAATCTAATGGACTCACTCGATTCCTCAGCACCTGAATATCATCGGCCTTTGAATGTGGGAGGAGAAATGTTTGCCAGTTCTGTCTGTGGGAATACATTTCAAACATCAGTGTGACTGGAAAAGCACCGATTCACATACACCCAAATGAGAGTGTTCCAGTGAACTGACTGTGGAAAGAGCTTTAACCAGTTACACAGCCTGAAAAAACATCACACCATTCATAGCGGGGAGAAACTGTACACGTGTTCTGTGTGTGGACGAGGCTTCAACTGATCATCCAAGCTGGAGAGACACAAGGACACCCACACCATGGAGAAGCCGTGGGAATGTGGGGACTATGGGAAGGGATTCAATTACCCATCCGAGCTGAAAACTCATCGCTGCAGTCACACCGGGGAGCGGTCGTTCCCCTGCTCCGAGTGTGGGAAGGGATTCACTCAGTCATCCAACCTGCTGACACACCAGTGAGTTCACACTGGGGAGAGACCGTTCATTGGGAATTAAACCTATATACGGCAACAATTCATCTTCCATACAGGGAGGTGATGTTTCCTACTCATGTCACTGCTTGTCTGAGTTTTTCCTTGGTTATCAGTAAGGATTCAAACTTCCCAAGTTCCTCCAAGGTTGTCCACTGATCCACGGTAGTTCTGGAGTTCAGTGCACCTGCTGCCAGGTCACTTACCTCTTGGGCTTGGTGATACAGATTACAATGGCCGACAGAACAGAGCAACTGGGCATGTGACTTGACATTCAATCCTCCAGCAACTTAACCTGACGTAAACGTTCATCTGAGTTACTGTTTCAGGTTGCGTGCCCGCTAACAATTGAATTGATTCACGCAAAAAGTCATTTTAATTCCTATAATTTGGTGCAACTCTAGCAGACCCTGGTGGAATGTCTCTGTTGACTCCCCTCTCACCCTCTCCTTTGCCCCACTTCCTTTCCCCTTCCCCCTCACTCCTCCCCGCCAACCGCCCCCTCTCCACCCCACCCCCCCGCCCCGCTCTATCCTCCTCTCTCTCGGAAGTATTTTTCAAAGTATTTTAGCTTCAACTAGAATATTTTAATCTGATTTATGCCAGTGTTCAAATGTTGTTGAATTTCTTTAAACATGACCTACTTCCATACTGTTCAGCTATCAAATCAATTCTTCACTGTTTTCCCCCTTTAGTAACTAACGAAAGCCAAGAAGAGCACTGGCAGAAACCTGCAGGTGAGGCATTAAACATTTTTATTTTTGTTTTTAAGAGTTCTGTAAGAACCAGAGGGGAGATGAGGAGAATTTATTTTACACAAGTTGTTGTGATCTAGAATGCACTGCCTCAAAAGATGGTGGAAGCAGATTCAATAGTAACTTTCAAAATGGATTACGATATACACTTGGAAAGGAAATATTTGCAAGGCTACAGAGAAAGAACGGGGGCCATGAGACTAATTGGATAGATCTTTTAATTATTCTTATAAAGAATATTACTACAGTTGGGATAGAAAGGGAGAAAATAATTGACAAACTAACAGTGCTAAGAGAGGATAAGACCCAAGGTCCAGATGGTATGTGTTATGTTCATAATAAAGTAATGTAACTGAGTACTGTGGACATGAGTAAGTGTGACCTTAGCTCCTTTATTCAAACTCCAGAGTATTGGTACAGCATGGGAGGCCTGCTTATATACAGTGCTCCCAAGAGATGCTGGGATCCCTTCGGACTCCAACAGGTATTCCCTCTGGTGGTGATATGATACAGGTTACTTAGGGTTGCACACATAACATCACTCCCTCCCAAAGTCAATAGTACACTTATTTACAGGGTGAGACGATCTGGGGCTTTTCGCTCCCTTGTCGATCGTTTCGGTATAAATGCAGGTGTGGGTGAGTTGGTTGGTTCTTCGCTGGGCTGCTGGGCAGCTGGCCTTGCTGGGCTGCTGGATGATGGGGAGTTGAGCTTCGTGATGTCGGTTGCCACCTGTGTGTGTGTTGGAGGGTCGAAGTTGGTGGTGTCCTCTTCGGGTTGCTCGTGGCTGTCTGTGAATCGCAGTTTGGTTTGGTCCAAATGCTTTCTGCAAGTTAGTCCATTTACAAGTTTGACCTGAAACACCCAACTCCCTTCTTTGGCTATGACAGTGCCAGCAAGCCATTTGGGACCATGCCCATAGTTGAATATAAATACAGCGTCATTGACTTCAATATCGTGTGACAAGTTTGCGCGATCATGGTACATGCTTTGTTGATGCTGCCTGTCCTCGACATGATCATGGAGATCAGGGTGGACAAGAGAGAGCCTTGTTTTGAGCGCCATTTTCATGAGCAGCTCGTTGGGGGAACCCCGGTGAGCGAGTGGTGTCTGGTGCTGGAGCAGGACTTATGATAGGCGGGTCTGCAGGGATCCTTCCGACACACGTTTCAAGCTTTGCTTGATGGTTTGAACTGCCCGTTCTGCCTGGCCATTGGATATGGTCTTGAACGGGGCAGATGTGACATGCTTGATTCCATTGCAGGTCATGAATTCCTTGAATTCAGCACTGGTGAAGCACAGCCCATTGTCGCTGAGATGGACATCAGGCAGGCCGTGCGTGGCGAACATGGCTCGTAGGCTTTCGATGGTGGCGGTGGACGTGCTTACAGACATTATTACACACTCAATCCATTCTGAATAAGCATCCACAACAACCAAAAACATTTTGCCTAGAAACGGGCCCGCAAAGTCAACGTGGATCCAAGATCACGGTTTGGAGGGCCATGACCACAAACTTAGCTCGGTGCATTGCTCAATTGAGAGCAAGTGTTGCATTGGTGCACGCATGACTCCAAATCTGAGTCGATGCTGGGTCACCACACATGGGATCTGGCTCTCGCTTTCATCATTAATATGCCTGGGTGGGTACTGTGTAGGTCGTGTATGAACGTTTCCCTGCCTTTCTTGGGCAAAACCACGCGATTGCCCCACAAAAGTCAGTACGCCTGTATGGACATTTCGTCTTTGCGCCACTGGAACGGCTTGATCTCTTCATGCATCTCTGCTGGGACGCTGGACCAGCTACCATGGAGGACACAGTTATTTACAAGGGAGAGTAAAGGATCCTGGCTGGTGCAGGTCCTGATCTGGCGGGCCATAATGGGTGACTTTTCGTTTTCAAATGCATCCATCACCAAGAGCAAGTCTGCAGGCTGTGCCATTTCCACCCCAGTGGTGGGCGATGGTAGCCGACTGAGAGCATCAGCGCAGTTCTCTGTGCCTGGTCTGTGACGGATTACATAATTATATGCAGACAGCGTGAGCGCCCATCTTTGGATGCGAGCAGAGGCATTGGTATTAATGACCGACCGACCGACCGCAGCGGGTGGGGGGGGAGGAAGCCGTTCCTGATGGCGGGCGGGGGGGGTAAGGAGACAGTGAGAAGGCTGCAGGAAGCCTCAGAAGTTGAGGCAGCCATTACCGACGGCAGGGGGGGGAGGCCATCGGGAAACGGCTGCCTCAACTTCTGAGGCTTCCTGCAGCCTTCTCACTGCTGCAAGAAGCCTCAGTGCTGATCATGGAAGGGCAATGTGCTTTTATTAAAAAATGTTCAAAAATTAAACAGCTACAAAGAACGACAAAAATGGCCGAGTGCCAATGTTTCCTTCACACTGCGCGTGCGCGAACGCTCCAACGCGCACGCGCAGGGTTGCCAGCAGGAAAAAAACTAATTTAAATGGTACCCGCCCCCTCCCACTTACAAAATCGGCGCGAGTGGTAGGCTCCGCCCCCCTGGGCGCCACGCAAAGCAGACATGGAGCTGCAGGGCGCTCCAGAATCGCGCGTTTTTTTCCAGCGCCGTTTTCGGCGGGAAAAACGGGCGCCCAGCTCGGAGGGGCGCCCGTTTTTTATCGTGTGGAAACTTGGGCCCAATGTTTCAAGCGGCATTGATGGGCTCGATGATCACCTCCGCAGCGCCAACAAGGTGTTAACTGCCTCGCATTAACGTTT
The DNA here is from genome assembly GCF_044704955.1 of Pristiophorus japonicus. Classification (NCBI taxonomy): domain Eukaryota; kingdom Metazoa; phylum Chordata; class Chondrichthyes; family Pristiophoridae; genus Pristiophorus; species Pristiophorus japonicus. Next base: position 37,737,172 of record NC_091981.1, on the reverse strand, counting down.
GATGGCAATTCTGGGTCATCTGAGGTCGGGCAGCTGCAGGTGTGTACGTTCTGCCATATGCATTCCTGCCTGTTACTTTGTGTACAGTACTTGCCGAAACCTCTTTATGCTGCGAAATTTGTTTGGTGTTATCGCTGGTAGACATAAATGCCTGGGTTATCGTTATGGCTTTGCTTAGGTTCGGTGTTTCAACAGTCAATAGTTTGCGAAAGATAACCTCATGGCCAATGCCAAGCAAAATGAAGTCTCTTAGCATTTTCTCAAGGAATCCATCGAATTTGCAATGTCTTACAAGGCGCCTTAGCTCGGCGACGTCGCTCACCATTTCCTGGCCTTCAGACTGTTGACATGTGTAAAATCGATACCTTGCCATCAGAACACTTTCCTTCGGATTTAAGTGCTCCCAGACCAGCATACACAGTTCTTCATATAATTTGGTTGTTGGTTTCACTGGAGCTAGAAGATTCTTCATGAGGCCATAGGTTGTTGCCCCACAGGTGGTGGGGAGGATCGCCCTTCATTTGGCAGCGTTTTCAGCCCCTTCCAGCTCGTTGGCCACGAAGTATTGGTCGAGTCGCTCCACGAAGGCCTCCCAGTCATCCCCTTCTGAGAATTTCTCCAGGATACTAACAGTACTCTGCATTTTCACGTGATTGTTTGTTATCCCGTCGCCAGTTGCTATGTTCATAATAAAGTAAAGTAACTGAGTACTGTAGACATGAGTGACCTTAGCTTCTTTATTCAAACTCCAGAGTTTTGGTACAGCATTTAAAGCCTGCTTATATACAGTGCTTCCAAGGGATGCTGGGATCCCTTGGGACTCCAACAGGTATGCCCTCTGGTGGCGGTATGATACAGGTTACCTCGGGTTGCATACATAACATCATGCACCCACACATGCTCAAGGAAACTAGGGAGGAGATAGGAGAGGCACTAGTTCATACATATAAAAGTTCCACAGAAGAGGGGATTGTGCTAGACAACTGTGGATAGCGAATGTTGCTCCTATATTAAGGGAGATAGAACAGAATCTGGGAACTATAGAACAGTCAGCTTACTGTCAGTGGCAGGAAAGATACTGGAATCTAGATTCGAAGAAGTGAGAGGAAGAGCATCTGGAGACAGAAAATATAACAAAAAATAGTCAGTATGGATTCAGAAAGTCAGTGTTCTGCAGCATTGAGGTGCTGTAAACACTGACAAGCACTGCACAAAGATACATGGCTGCATCCTGGCTCTCCCATGACTTCCTCCATATGCTTATGGAGGCAGTCACAGCATGCAGGAAGGTTCTCTTCCCTTCCAATGGGTGGAAGGGACCTCCCCAGGACACCAACGCAGCCTGGTTGCACGTTGCACAGGATGGCACAAGCAACAATGCCTGGTCGCAAAATCATTAGTGTCCTGTTAGTGCCCGCGGGGGTGTTAATGGGAAGTGCAAATTACCCCAATTTCTCCCCTTTTGAAGAGTTTTTAAGTTTTTTTAAGTATGTTTAAATTTTATTTCAGTATTGTTAGTGTTTTTTCATGTATTGTTTTGCATTTTTTTTAAGTTTCAAACTTGGTTTTGGTGACCAGTTAGCCTTCCCCTGTATTTCTACTTTGAGAAGGAACAAGAGGCGGAACAGCAAGCCCCGTGCTGAACTGCCAGGCTCCAGCCCCGATCCGCCCCAGTAGCCACATCTCACTGTCTAAAGGCCCACTCCGGGTGACCCCTCATTAATGCTGCCATGTGCCTCCCTCACAGAGCAATAACTTGAGTTGTGTCAGCTGTCAGACATCTGCAGGCTCAGCTGATAAAGGAGACCATCAGCTGACTATGATCCGAGCCCAGTACCAAATGAGTCTTGCCATCCATCTTGGACATCAAACCCAACTCAGGCCTTGGTGACATGTAGCTGCCCTCCATAACTACCAAGCAGCCCATCTGCCGATCACTCTGCTACTCCTTCATGGAGATGTTTCGCCAACCTGTCCTAAATCATTTTGTCCTTATCCATCAGTGACAGGAACATCTCACTCAAAGCAATCGGACAACATTCTTATTTTTACCCTTGGTGCCTGTTCTTCGACAATGATAGAATGACACAGCACAGAAGAAGACCATTTGGTCCATCGTGCCTGTGCCAGCTCTTTGGCAGAGCTATCCAATTAATCCCACTACCCCACCACCCCCGCCGCCCTTTCTCTGTAGCCCTGCAATTCTTTTTCCCTCTAAGTATTTATCCAATTCCCTTTTGAATGTCACGATTGAATCTGATTCCACCATCCTTTCAGGCAGTGCATCCCAGATGACAACAACTTGCCATGTAAATAAAAGTTTTCTCATGTCTCCTCTGGTTCTTTTGGGAATCACCTTAAATCTGTGTCCTCTGGTTACCGACCCATCTGGAACTGGAAACAGTTGAGCCAAAATTAGCCCCCGCCGCAAATGCGACGCACCTCCCATGTTTCGACTGTGGTGGCCTCTTGCAGGAAATTGGCTCTTTAGCTTTTTTTTTCGAGCGTCCTGGAGGTGGGTCATGAAGGGAGTGGAAGTGCGGCGGTGAACGGAAGTTCGGTAAGTAGAGGGGCGGAAGTTGGGAGTGGGGAAATGTCTGCCGCTGTCAGTCATCAGCACAGAGTAGCGCTGATGACATCATCACGCTGGTGCGTCACCACGTCTCTCTCCTTCACTTAAAGGGGAGACCCTCTGTGATTCTTTAAATTAGGTCCACTGGGCCACCAGGGAGGGTTTTGGCCGGGCCAGCATCCTGGCACCTAAGATGGGGTGCCAAGCTGCCTGTTGGCGGCCCGGCCGAACCCGGGGGCATGATTGCTGGCCCGACATGGCAGTTGGCAGACAAGAAAAAAGATGGTGGCAGCGGCAGTAAATCCTCCCCTTTAATGGCAGCCGCACCGGCATTTTAGAAGCACTCCAAGCACAGTGCACTGACAGAAAAAGCTGTCTGTGGTACCGAGCGGCGGGAGCAAGATTTTCTGCGCGGTATTTTGGGTTCGGGGGAACATCAGCGGTGTGTACTCTGATGACACACTTAGGACGGATCAGCAGCAGAAGAGCGGTAGGGGGTGGGGGGAGCAGGTCACCGCCGGGATAACGCAGGAGCGGAATTTTAAAATGGTGACCATTACACAAAAATCGGCGGCCATTCCACTCCACAGCGTGGCCAGTAACAGGCCTTAAGGGCAGGGGCGATTTTTGCCCCAAGTCTCCTTATCTACTCTATTAAAACCGTTCATGATTTTGAACACCTCCATCAAATCTCTTCTCAACTCTATCTGCTCTAAGGAGAATAACCCCAGCTTCTCCAGTCACTCCACATAATCATGAAGGGAATCAAATGTTATTTCCAAACAAGGTTTTATTAATACATTGAAATTTTCTTCCCTTTTGGTCCTGCTCTAAAGATCCTCATGTATGTCAAGAAGTGCCTAGAAATGGCCTGAAAACACTTGCCTGATCATGTGGGCCAAGTCTAAAAGGTGCACCTCAAGACCCCCTGCCTTGCCCTCCCTCTCCCAAGGTTTCCTGGATGTCCTGAGGACTCTGTGTCCAGTGCACAGATCTGCTGCAAAATAGAGCAGTGTCCTTCCCTGACTCCTTAATGAAGCTCTCTCCTGCTTTAGGTAGGAGCTTCCAACTCCCAACTGCAACAGGGCCAAAATTAGGCAACATTCTGTACTAGTTGCTGGCCTTTTTTACACTTTTTTAATGGCAATTTACCTCCAGCTTCATCACCTCCTAAAGGCTGACTTCATGCTGGAACATGAGGGGCAATTTCACAGGGATAGAGCTCAAAGCCAATAAAGTATTTTTGAATGTAGTTTTGAATAGAGTGGGGCTTGAATCCATGACCTTTGGACTGTGAGGCAAGAGTACTACCATCGAGCCATGGCTATGGTCTGTAATCTAATATTATGCAATATAGATAATGCTGCTCATATTTGGGAAATAATAATTATTCATTCGTAAATTTTTTATTCGTTCCTGGGGTGTGGGCGTCGCTGGCAAGACCAGCATTTATTGCCCATCCCTAATTGCCCTTGAGACGGTGGTGGTGAGCTGCCTTCTTGAACCGCTGCAGTCCTTGTGGTGAAATACTGAGAGTGTTGTTTAAATATTTAGCATTTCCATACTAATTCTCCTCTTATTTGAATTTGCAGAACCGGATGCTTATGTGGTATTCCTGGTTGAAGGATTTCAAGATATGCATGCATTTAAATAGAAACAGATTTTTATTATGGGAATCATTAGCCAGTTGAGTGTTGGACTGGATAAATACAGAATTGGACTTGCTCAGTTTCATAGGGATGAATAAATTTAGGAGCCGAAATTGCCCCGCACCCCATTATAACGCGGTAATCTTCCATGACCAGGACATTTATTGCCCAGCTCGGAAGTTCCACCCCCATCGCGGACTTCGGTCATTCCGCCCCTCAATGGCGCACCAGGGCCCAGCACCCTGCCGGCAACATCAGCGCTATGCAGATGCTCCGCGTAGCGCTGATGTGGCAGAACACCCTTAAAGGGGAGGGCAGCTGAACGCTCTGCAGTCCCCTTGGCGGCTGCCACTGGGCCACCAGGGACACCCTCAAAAGGGCCAACAGCCCGGAACCGATAACGGAGCACCGGGCTGCAGGATGGCGGCCCGGATGAGGCGAGGGCCACCATTGTCAGGCCGACAGAAGAGAAGTTGCCCCATGACCTGCGAAGCTGGCGGTGACATCAGCCGGTGTCATTCTCACCACCCGCGGGGCAATTTCCCCCATGGGGAGCAAAGGGGCAGGTCGGTGTGAGGTCGGAATGCACGGCATTGATGTCATTGCCGTGCGTACACCAGCCTGGGGCGCAAATCGCTGGGTGCAGCACTACTGGCACAGCGCCCCCCTCAAACCTCTGAGCCAATTTCCCCGAGGCACTATCCACACCTTCCCCGAGGTGATAACCTCATTATGCCCCATTAGCATCCCCCAAGGGCGCAAATAGGGCTATAAAAAGGGCAATTATGTCCCCTGACTTCTTGCAGAATAGTTTTGTAAATAAGAAGGAAGTGTTAAATCACGTCAAGAAGAGTTTCAACTTTCAGACTGGGAAGTGTCACTGGGCACGCAATATGCCATTGACAAGCTGAACACAGCCGACTTCATTCCACTGACTGGAAGTCAAAAGTATGAAGGCATTTCCCAGATTACAGTAATAATTACTAAAGCATCATCACAGGCTGGCGTTAAAACACATTTTGAAGCTTTGATCAAAAATAGCGTGATAGTTATTTCCATCGTCGTATCGGAATCAGCTGCAAGTAGGAATTGATTCCTCATCGTTCCCACTTATTTTCCAAAGTAGTTACTTGAATAATCTGTACCAGTATTCAGATAATGTGGTTCACGCAATACAAGGTATAGCTAAACGAGAGACCAAGTTTAAACAACCAGCAAGTAAAACCCTAATCTATATTCTTTGGAAAATGAGTTCTGTTTTCCCCATGAGTGAGTCCCAATCTTTGTTTTGCTCTCTCTAACATTTTTTAAAAGTTTGAATCTTAGGAGCTTACTCACTTCCTTGTTCGCTGTCTGTGAGAATTCTGTGTTTTGATTTGGCTGCTTAGACAGCCTATTGACATCACAACAATTCGCACAAGGGGATCCCCAATATACTTTGTTGATTTGAATTAAAGGTCAGAAAACCCAAAGTTCTCGACACAGGGATTGCAAGATTATTGTGCAAAGCATACTTCGGGGCCTATCGTATCCAAAGGAATTTCTACCCATAAGTGGCAGTAACTTAGCCATCATAGTAAGCAGCCAATTGGCTGGTCCATTCTCTTTGGGGTAAAGGTGGCTGCAAGCGGCCAGGGAACTTTTTGAACAGATTCAACCCTCTGTAGCAGGCTCGCTAATCTGTTACCTGAGCCACAATACTCCAGGGCACCACTGCTGATTGACCAGTCAGCCTTGCTCGCTGATGGAGCCTCCAAGAGTAGGCCTGTCACTGGGACTGGGATTGCTGCTGCTCAGCTGCTGATAATCCTTCAGGTCAATGCTCTAATGGTTGGACAAGCAACGGGAAGCTTATCGTCGCTTTGTGCTCGCCAAAGTTCACAGAGGCATTTTCCTCCCTCAATCTTCCCCCACTCCCTCTTTCCTTCGCTGTAAACCACTTGCCTGTCTTGCTACATCACACAGATATGTACAGATGAGGGACCCTTCCATAGAAATCCATGATCTCCCCAACACAGCCTCTTGAATTACTCCAGAGATGAATCTTTTCCAATAAAATTTAGAATCTAATATCCACAATAAGGTCCCTGTCACTCATTTTCAAGGGTTTTTAACCGTTCCTTGTAATTCGGTCCTCGGCAATCAGCCTTGTGGCCTTTGCAAAGCTTCCAAGGTTGGATGGTTCCTTAGTTCCTCAACAACAAGTACGGAATATAATCTCCAAGGAAGAAGAGAAACATCAAAGCTTTGGAAGTGGTGCAGAGAGGAGTCACAAGGCTGATTCTCACCATCATAGGCCAGAGTAATGGGGGGTGGGTTAGAAAAATTTGGACATGTGGAAAAGTTATTTTGATATCAGAGAACATTTTTTTTTATTGCATTTAGGTCTCTTTCTGAAAAACGAGTCTTCATTACATCTCACAAGTTTACAATGTTGTGTTTTTTTTTTACAGTGTGCCTGTCGGCCTTAGTTGCTGATATTGTTTACCTTGTGGATGAATCTGACAGCATTGGCGAAGCAAACTTTCAACTGGTCCGTAATTTTTTGGTCAATGTTACCAACGCATTGACTGTAAGCTCAGAAAAAGTGCGACTCGGTTTGATTCAGTACAGTACTGATCCTACACCAGTGTTTTACCTTAACACATTTCAAAACAAGACTGATATCCTTGACCGTATACAAACAACACCTTATAGGGGTGGAGGGACATCTACTGGGGCTGCCATTGATTACATGATGCACAATTACTTTACAGAAAGTAATGGTAGTAGAAGAAATGTTGGAATTCCTCAGATTGCTGTGGTGATCACTGATGGCCAATCCCAGGATGATGTGAAGATTCCAGCCCGTGCCCTCCGACGTGCTGGTGTCACTGTCTATGCTATTGGAATCAAAGATGCCATTGAAAGTGAACTCCGAAATATTGCCTCATACCCTCCGGAAAATTACATTTTAATTATTGATGACTTTGAGCAATTGAAGACACAAGAAAGTATAATCCAGAAGACGATTTGCAAAGAGATCATACAAACGATCTCAGTTAACACACGGGAAGCAGAACTTCTTGAGCAAGGTAAGACTTTTAAAATACAAATTGGTGAAATCCAAATGAATTTGTTAATCATAGAATCATAGAAATTTACAGCTTGGGAGGAGGCCATTTCGGCCTATCGGGTCCTCACCGGCCAACCAAGAGCTATCCAGCCTAATCTCATTTTCCAGCTCTTGGTCAGCAGCCCTGTAGGTTACGGCACTTTAAGTGCATATCCAAGTATCTTTTAAAAATGGTGAGGGTTTCTGCCTCTACCACCCTTTTAGGCAGTGAGTTGCAGACCCCCATCACCCTCTGGGTGAAGAAATTTCCCCTCAAATCTCCTCTAAACCTCCTCCCAATTACTTTAAATCTATGCCCACTGGTTGTTGGCCCCTTTCCCAAGGGAAAGAGATCCTTCCTATCCATTATATCCAGGCCCCTCATAATTTTATACCCCTCAATCAGGTCTCCCCTAAGCCTCCTCTGTTCCAAAGAAAACAGACCCAGCCACTCCAATCTTTCCTCATTGCCAATATTCTCCGGCCCAGGCAACATTCTTGTAAATCTCCTCTGCACCCTTTCCAGTGCAATCACATCTTTCCTGTAATGTGGTGGCCAGAACTGCACACAGTACTCCAGCTGCAGCCTAACCAGTATTTTATACAGTTCAAGTAAAACTTCCTTGCTCTTGTATTCCATGCCTTAACTAATAAATCGATTTATTTGAAGATCCAATAACATTCACATTTAATGGGTTCAACTTCAAACATTTTCCTCTTTGGCATCCGATCATTTTATAGCAATCTGAAGGTATGCAAAAGTTTGCGTTTGGATTGATTCTGTTCGCACAGATGATGTAGTTAAAATAGTCTGCAAAGAAAGAACTTGCATTTATATAGCGCCTTTCATGTCCTTTTGCCATCACAACCAATTAAATACTTTTGAAGTGCATTTAAGGAGGAAATCTGGAAGGCTGAGGCCAAACATGTGCCCTTAAAGCAAAAGGCTGGGAAAAATAATTCTCGAGCCCCGTGGATGTCTAGGAACTTACATGGGAGGATTAAGAAAAAAAGGGACACTTATGTCATATATCAACGGCTAAATACTATAGAATCTTTAGAGGAATATAGAAAGTCAAGAGGTAAAATTAAAAAGGATATTGGGAATGCTCAGAGAGAGCATGAGAAATTCTTGGCCAGTAAAATTAAGAAAAACCCTAAAATGTTCCATAAATATATTACGAGTAAGAGGGGAACTAAAGAAAGAGTAGGGCCTATTAGAGACCATGAGGATAATCTTTGTGAGGTGGTGGAAGGTGTTGGGAGGGTTCTTAACGAATACTTTGCATCTGTTTGCACAAAGGAAAGGGGAATGAAGATACTGCTATCGAGGAGGAGTGTGATATTCTGGAGGAAATAAATATAGTGAGAAAGGAAGTATTAAGAGGTTTAGCAGCTTTGAAAGTAAATAAGTCCCCAGGTCCGGATGAAGTGCATCCCAGGCTGTTGAGCGAAGTAAAGTCCTTACTACTCGGGGGATCAAGGGGTATGGTGTGAAAGCAGGAAGGGGGTACTGAAGTTTCATGTTCAGCCATGAACTCATTGAATGGCGGTGCAGGCTTGAAGGGCTGAATGGCCTGCTCCTGCACCTATTTTCTATGTTTCTATGTTTCTAAAAGAGGAAATAGCAGAGGCCTTGACCATCATTTTCCAGTCCCATTTGGATCTGGGCATGGTGCCGAAGGATTGGCGGACTGCTAATGTCGTACCCTTGTTTAAGAAGGGAGAAAGGGGTAGGCCGAGTAATTACAGGCCTGTCAGCCTAACCTCAGTGGTGGGAAAATTATTGGAAAAAGTCCTGAAAGACAGGATAAATATGCATTTGGAAAGGCAAGGATTAATTAGGGACAGTCAGCACGGATTTGTTAAGGGAAGATTGTGTCTGACGAACCTGATTGAATTTTTTGAGGAGGTAACCAAGAGGGTCGATGAGGATAGTGCGCATGATGTAGTATATATGGACTTTAACAAAGCTTTTGATAAGGTCCCACATGGTAGACTGGTCATGAAGGTTAAAGCTCATGGAATACAGGGCAAAGTGGCAAGTTGGATCCAAAATTGGCTTGGAGGTAGGAAGCAAAGTATAATAATTGATGGATGTTTTTGTGACTGGAAGGATGTTTCCAGTGGGATTCTGCACAGCTCAGTACTGGGACCCTTGCTTTCTGTGGTATATATCAACAATTTAGATTTGAATATAGAGAATATGATTAAGAAGTTTGCAGATGACACTAAAATTGGCTGTGAGGTTGATAATGAAGAGGAAATTCATGGGCTGCAGGAGGATATCCATCTACTGGTCAGGTGGGCAGAGCAGTGGCAAATGGAATTTAATTCAGAGAAGTGTGAGGTGATGCACTTTGGGAGGGCTAATAAGGAAAGGGTACACACATTAAGCGGTAGGCCACTTAATAGTGTAGATGAACAAAGGGACCTTGGAGTGCTTGTCCACAGATCCCTGAAAGTAGCAGGCCAGGTGGATAAGGTTAAGAAGGCGTACGGAATGCTTGCCTTTATTGGCCGAGGCATAGAATGTAAGAGCAGGGAGGTTATGCTTAAATTGTATAATACTTTGGTTAGGCCACAACTGGAGTATTGCGTGCAGTTCTGGTCGCCGTATTATATACTTTGGTGAGTCCACAACTGGAGTATTGCGTGCAGTTCTGGTCGCCATATTATAGGAAGGACTTATTTGCACTAGAGAGGGTGCAGAGGAGATTTACTAGGATGCTGCCTGGAATGGAGAATCTTAGTTATGAGGACAGATTGGATAGGCTGGGTTTGTTCTCATTGGAACAGAGGAGGTTGAGAGGAGACCTCATTGAGGTGTACAAAATATTGAGGGGCCTGGACATAGTAAGGGTCTATTTCCATTGGTGGAGGGGTCTATTACGAGGGGGCATAGTTTTAAGGTGGGTGATGGAAGGTTTAGAGGGGATTTGAGGGGTTGCTTCTTGACGCAGAGGGTTGTGGGGATCTGGAACTCGCTGCCTGGAAGAGTGGTGGATGCAGAAACCCTCACTACTTTTAAGAGATGGTTGGATGAGCACTTAAAGTGCATTAACCTGCAGGGTTACGGACCTAGAGCTAGTAATTGGGATTAGTAATTGGAGTTGATAATTGGAATGACCTTTTGTTGGACGGAGCAGATATAATGGTAAGCACTGCAGGGAATAGAATAAGGCCAGGGTGATCTCCTGGACTAGTATCGATCACCTAGATGGGTCAGAGAGAAATTTTCCCATATTTTTTCACCCTAAATTGGCCTGGGTTTTAACTGGTTTTTGCCTCTCCCAGGAGATCACATGGCTCCGGTTGGGGTGGAGTGTAGAATGTTTTAGTATAAGGGGTGTCGCAGTTGTGGTGAGGCGGATTGGTTGGGCTGGGTGCTCTTTGCCTTTCCGTGATTGTTTATAGGTTTATATGTAACCTTTAGGGCTGCTGACCAAGGGTCGTGCGGCTCTTTGTCAGACGGCGTGGACATGATGGGCCGGAATGGCCTCCTTCTGCGCTGTAAATTTCTATGTTTCTATGTTTCTATCACTGTTGTTTTGCAGGCGAGCACAATCTGCACACAGCAAGGGCCCATAAACAGCAATGAGATGGATGACAAGTTAACCTGTTTTAATGGTTTTGCATGAGGGATAAATATTGACGAGGGCATTAGGAGCACTCCCCTGCACTTTGAGAAAGTGCAGCGAGATTTCTTGGGGCCAAAATTGTCTCTTTCTATAAGGCCCATGGCCACCACTTTTAGGCGGTGCAGACTGGCCGCCAAGTCCCCGCGGAGGGGCTGCCACTTTACAAGTTTTGAAGCGGTGTAGGGGACTGCTCCGCCTGTTTTTCTGCCGTGGCGTGCACGCGCCGACCCCTTACCGACCACTGGCGACCTCTGTCCCGAAATTGCCTGTGGAAAATTGCCCCTTTTGAATATTGCCCTGCGGGAGCGGTGCAGCCAACTTTTGCTGTCGGAACCCTTTCTGTGGCTTGGCGGCATGGCCGTCCTTAAAGGGGAGGTGGCCCTGCCGGTGACTCTATCTTATTTTTTTTGTTGGCCGACTGCCATGTCGGGCCGACAATTATGCCCGCGTATTCGACCGAGCCACCAATAGGCAGCCTGGCATGCCCTCTAGGGGAGGGACGTTGTGACGCGCCAGTGCGATGATGTCATCAGCGCAGCTTCAATCGTCGGCTACTCCAACCCAGCCCCACTTCTGCCCTGCTAGTGGCGGCTACTCTGATGTGACCTCGCTTCCGCCCCGATGATGAGGTCACTTCCGTCCTGCTTCAAAAAAAAGCACGGGGTGTTGAATTTCTCCCAATTGGCCGCCCCATGCATTTTGGCTGATGGAACTCATTTTAGGCGGTGGGCAATTTCGGCCCCCTTATGTTTGCCTGAGTGGGCAGAGTTAACTTTGCATCTGAAAGACGGCACCTCTGACAATGCAGCACTCACTCAGTACTTCACTGAAGATCTCGAGAAACAGTGTTGATGTCGTTTGTCTTGGGTTTCTCACAGATCTTCTTACGTGTGCTCAGTAGAACCACCCGCAGAAATTCACTCTTGTGTATTGAGCACCTGGAGCACCATCTCAGCCTCCTTCTGAAGTCCCCACCATCACAGAAGCCAGTCTTCAGAAAATTCGATTCACTCCATGTGATATCAAGAAATGGCTAGTGCACTGGATACTGTTGTGTATACAATAACTCAATAGACAGAATACTATAAACTCCGAACCTGGTACAAACCTGGGTCTACTTTATTAGGGCCCAAAGTGATTACATTACAAGATGGCTGATCTTTTGTAACTGGGCTGCACACACGTGCGCACAACCCAGTGACCTCCGACAGTGGCGCCACCTGGTGGCTAGTAAACCAAACATACATACATGACAATAACCCCCTTTAGGATATTAGTAACAGTCTTTTTACAAATTGAGATGGTCCCGGGCTTTCCACTCCCGAGTTGAACGTCTCAGTTCAATTCCAGCCGTGGGCGAGCGTTCTGAGTCTATTATGACTGGGGGCTGGGGAGCCGATCTGATGGGAGTGGCAATGACCACGTCAGGGATTGAAAGTCCAGATTCATTGACCACATCAGTGATTGAAAGTCCAGATTCATTGATGACAGCGGAGTCCTCTGATGACTGAAAGTAGGTTGGTTGATCACTGATTGTGTCTTCCTCAGACTGTTCTGGTTCATCCGTGTGCTGCAGCTTTATCTGATCGACATGTTTCCTGCATTTCTGCCCATTCTTGAGCTTAACGATAAACACTCTGTTACCCTTCTTGGCCGTAACTGTACCGACGATCCATTTGCGACCTTGGTCATAATTCAGTACATACACAGGATCATTGATAGAAATGCCGCGTGACACAGTAGCGTGATCATGATAGCCTTCCTGACTTTGACATCTGTATTCAACACAATTATTCAAGTCAGAGTGGACAAGAGAGAGCCTGGTCTTGAGACCTCTCTTCATCAATAGTTCAGCAGGGGAGATCCCGGTAAGCGTACGGGGTCTTGTCCTGTAACTAAGCAATATGCGTGACAATCGAGTTTGCAGTGAACCTTGAGTTACACGTTTCATACTCTGCTTGATGGTTTGAACCGCACACTCTGCTTGTCCATTGGATGCGGGTTTGAATAGTGCTGACCTCACATGTTTGATACCATTGAGTTTCATGAACTCTTGAAACTCCATACTGGTGAAGCAAGTCGGGCAACGATGTCGGGCAGACCATGAGTGGCAAACATGACACGAAGGCTCTCAGGGTTGCTGTGGATGTACTGGATGACATGATTATACACTCTATCCACTTGGAATATGCATCCACCACAACTAAAAACATCTTTCCCAGGAAGGAACCTGCAAAATCAATGTGAATTCTGGAGCATGGTTTAGATGGCTTTGACCACAGACTCAGCGGTGATTCCGCTGGTGCTTTACTTAGCTATATGCAAGTGTTGCACTGATATACACATGATTCCAGATCAGAGTCAATTCCAGGCCACCATACATGAGACCTGGCAATGGATTTCATCATGACAATATTGGGATGAGTGCTGTGTAGATCATGCACAAATTTCTCTCTGCATAACAACACGATTACCCCACAGTATACAATCTGATTGAATGGATGGTTTATCTTTGCGAGGGATGTAAGGTTTGGTCTCCTCACACATTTGCTTGGGTATGGCAGACCAATCACCACTAAGCATACAACGTTTCACAACCGATAATATCGGACGCTGGCTGATCCAGGTCTTAACTTGTTGGGCCGCGACAGGGGGTCCTTCACTTTCAAAAGCATCCATGACAAACAATAGGTCTGCTGGTTGTGGCGTTCCCACCTCCGGTGTGGGCAATGGCAGACGGCTCAATGCATCGGCACAATTCTCAGTGCCAGGTCTATGGCGAATGACATAATCATAGCCAGATAATGTCAGCGTCCACCTCTGGATGCAGGACGATGCAATGATATTGATACCTTTGTTTTCCAAAAACAATGAAGTGAGTGGCTTGTGATCTGTTTCTAGTTCAAATCGAAGACCAGACAGGTACTGAGGCATCTTTTTTAACCCCATGCACACAAGCTAGTGCTTCTTTCTCTACCATGCTGTTGGCTCTTTCCGCCTTTGACAAAGTTTTTGAAGCATATGCAACAGGTTGCAATTTGCCCGCAACCAACTCCATATGAGAAAGCATCACAGGCTAATACTAGCTGCAGACACGGATCATAATGTACCAGCAGCTTGTTAGAGCAAAGCAAATTAGTAGCTTTCTCAAAAGCTCTGTCTTGAGACGCACCCCAAACCCAGTTGTTGCCTTTTCTTAGCAGCATGTGCAGTGGCTCTAATAAGGTGCTCAATCTAGGTAAGAAATGACTGAAGTAGTTGAGTAGACCAAGGAATGAAAGCAGCTCCGTCACATTCTGAGGCTTGGGTGCATTTTTGATGACCTTGGTTTTCGAGTCCATAGGCCCGATACCGTCAGCAGCAATTTTCCCCCTCAGGAATTCGACTTCAGGTGCCATGAAGACGCACTTCGAGCATTTCAGTCTGAGTCCCACTTTATCCAGACGATGTAGAACCTCTTCCAGATTGTTCAGATGTTCAGCGGCGTCACGGCCTGTATCCAGTATGTCATCTTGGAACACGACGGTTCTGGGGACGGACTTCAGTAGACTCTCCATGTTCCTCTGAAATATGGCTGCAGCCGAGCGAATTCCAAAAGGACACCTGTTGTAGATAAACAGTCCTTTATGAGTGTTGATGCACGTAAGTTTCTTCGACGTGTCGACCAGCTCCTGTGTCATGTAGGCCGACGCCAGATCCAGTTTTGTGAACGACTTCCCCCAGCTAGCGTTGTAAACAGGTCATCAGCCTTCAGTAATGGGTATTGATCCTGTTTAGCAACTCGGTTGATCGTAACCTTGTAGTCTCCACAAATCCTGACAGTGCCATCACTTTTCAACATGGGAACAATGGGGCTGGCCCATTTGCTAAATTCGACCAATGATATGATCCCTTCACGCTGGAGTCTGTCCAGGTCAATTTCAACCTTTTCCCTCATCATGTGTGGAACTGCCCGAGCTTTATGATGGATGGGTCTTGCATCTGAGTCCACGTGGATCTGCACCTTGGCTCCCGTGAAATTGCCGATGCCTGGTTCAAACAGCAAGGGGAACTTGCTCAGCACTTGAGCACACGGAGTATCTTCCTCAGACGACAACGCTTTGATCTCGTTCCAGTTCCATTTGATTTTTTCTAACCAGTTGCTGCCAAACAGCTTTGGATCATTGCCTGGAACAATCAATAACGGTAAATCGTGAACCGCACCACCATACGACACCTTGATTACTGCACTGCCAATCATCGTTATGAGTTCTTTAGGGTACATACGCAACTTGGCATTGACTGGACTCAGCTTAGGCCTCACAGCCTTAGTATCCCACAGCCTGTCGAATGTCCTCTGGCTCATTATTGAGTGACTCGTACACGTGTCCAATTCCATCGATACCGGCACACCATTAAGTTTTACATTAATCATTATCGGTTGGCTCTTTGTTAGGAATGAATACACTCCATACACTTCCTCCTCTGGTATCTCGGATTGCATATCTGGATCCGTGCTAGACTAGTCATCATCCTCCATGTGGTGTGTCGCAGCACGCTTGCTCAGCTGCGGACACATGCACTGGAGATGCCGCACTCTCGAACAGCCTTTACAAATATACTGTTTAAACCGACACTGATGATGCCGATGACTTCCCCCACAACGCCAACATGGTGATATCGGATTCATTCCTGTTGGCGGACTTTGAGCAGCCATGGGTTTTGCATATGCAGTCGGGTAGGCCCTGCTATATGCAACTCTTTCAAACAACGATACTATCTTGTTTACAGTACTTGCCGAGTTATGACTTTTCAATGATATCTGCTTTAAGCTTTTGACCGTCGTCATGCATGATTGGGCAATCTTGATGGCCTTGCTCAAATCCAGCATCTCTGCCGCCAGTAGATTACGCAGTATCACCTCGTGCAGCATGTCTGCCAACGCAGTTTCGAACTTACACGGTCCAGCTAGACGTCTTAGGTCGGCAACGAATTCCGATACGTCCTGGTCCTCAGAATGAACGTGCATATAGAATCGATATCTTGAGATGATGATACCTTCATCTGAGATGGTCACGTACCAATGTTTCATAGTCCTTGCCCATTGGACATAAGGGCGAGAGGAGATTTTTTATGAGTCCATAGATTTTCGGACTGCAAACTGTGAGGAGTAGCGCCCGGCGCCGAACTGCGTCTGCCTCTTTCTCCATTTTGTTGGCCACGAAGTACTGGTTCAAGGGGACTACAAAGTTTGCCCAATCTTCTCCCTCCATGAATCGCTCCAGAATTCCAATTGTGCTAATTTTTGCATGCAAAGGTTCTTGTTACCTCGTCGCCAAATGTCATGTATGCAATAATTCAATAGACTGAATCCTGTAAACTCCGAACAGGTACAAAGCAGGCTGTACTTTATTAGGGCCCAAAGTGATTACATTACAAGATGGCTGGCCTTTTATACCTGGGCCGCATAATGACCTCCGACATTGGCGCCACCTGGTGGCTAGTAAACCCAAGCATACATACATGACAGATACAGCAAAGGCTATGGGCCCCGACAACATCCCGGTTGTAGTGCTAAAAACTTGTGCTCCAGAACTAGCCGCACCTCTAGCCAAGTTGTTCCAGTACAGCTACAAGACTGGTATCTACCTGCCACTATAGAAAATGCCCAGGTATGTCATATCCACAAAAAGCAGGATAAATCCAATTCGGCCAATTACTGTCCCATCAGTCTACTGTCAGTCATCAGCACAGTGATTGCGACAGTGCTATCAAGCGGCACTGATTCACCAGTAACTTGCTCACCGATGCTCAGTTTGGGTTACACCAGGACCGCTTGGCTGCAGACCTCATTACAGCCTTGGTCCAAACATGGACAAATGAGCTGAATTCTAGAAGTGAGGTGAGAGTGACTGCCCTTGACATCGAGGCAGCATTTAAACGAGTGTGACATCAAGGAGACCTAGTAAAATTGAAGTCAATGGGAATCGGGGCAACTTTCCACTGGCTGGAGTCATACCTAGCCCAAAGGGAGATGGTTGTGGTTGTTGGAGGCCAACCATCTCGGCCCAGAACATCACTGCCAAAGTTCCCATTAAGCTGCATGACCACATGGATGCACAGTAGCCTAGAGGTCCAGCGCAGGCTGCTCGCTCACCGGCTTTTAAATGGAAAAACCACGCAGGCATGGAACTTTGAATGGGCCACACAGCCGATTAAAGGGGCCATGCACCCAAAATAAAATTAGAGGGGCCATTGATCGCTGCAGGAGTTTCTCAGGGCAGTGTCCAAGGCCCACTGATTTTCAGCTGCTTCATCAATGACCTTCTCTCCATCATAAGGTTAGAAGTGAGGGTGTTCACTGATGACTGCACAGAGTTCAGTGCCATTCGCAACTCCTCAGATAATGGAGCAGTCCATGCCCGCATGCAGCAACACCTGGACAACATTCAAGCTTGGGCTGATAAGTGGCAAGTAATATTCGCGCGGTGCCAGGCAATGACTACCTCCAACAAGCGAAAGTCTGACCACTTCCCCCTGACATTCAACAGCATTACCATCATCAAATTCCCCTTCATCAACATCCTTTGGGTCACCATTGACTAGAACCTCAACTGGACCAGCCACATAAACATTGTGACTGCAAGAGTAAGTCAGAGGCGGGGTATTCTGCAGCTAGTGTCTCACCTCATGACCAATGTTACCCTGTAAGCTGCGCTTTGTTCTGCGTGCCTGTTTATTTTAATGCGTGGCCCCTTTAAATTTCTGCGCATGCACGATATTTACAATGTAAAAGCCGGTAAGCAGCCCATGCGGGACCTTTCAGATTAATGTGTGGCTACACGTGCACCTTAGCAGGAACATTGCTGCAGCCTCCCTATAACCTTTCCACCATCTACAAAGCACAAGTCAGGAGTGTAATGAAATACTCTCCACTTGCCTGGATGAGTGCAGCTCCAACAACACTTAAGAAGCCCGACACTATCCAGGCAAAGCAACTCACTTGATTGGCACCCCATCCACCACCTTAAATATTCACTCCCTCCACCACCAGGGCACCGTGTCTGCAGTGTATATCATCTACAAGATGCACTGCAGCAATTTGTCAAGGCTTCTTCGACAGCACCTCCCAAACCCATGACCTCTACCACCCAGAAGGTCAAGAGCAGCAGGTGCATGGGAACACCACCACCTTCAAGTTTCCCTCCAAGTCACACACCATCCTGACTTGGAAATATATTGCCATTCCTTCATTGTTTGGTGAATAAACTCCTGGAACTCCCTCCCTAACAGCACCGTGGGAGTAACTTCACCACACGGACTGCAGCGGCTCAAGAAGGTGAATCACCACCACCTTCTCAAGGGCAACGCGCAATAAATGCAGGCCTTGCATATGGCAGAGTTAACATGACGTGGACGCTGCATCATGGGTAAATCTGCAATCCTTGAAAATCTTCATGCTAGCTCCGCCTGATTCTTCTGGCATGAGGGAATGAAATTAAATGATCTCTCTTTGCATAGAGAGTCTCTGAGACCTCCCTGATGCAGCAGTGCACACCAAACTGCAAGATGTTTGAAATATTTCCAGCAGCAACCTCGAAGGAGCCAGGCGCATAAAAGGTCATAGCCACAGTCACGTTCACAGCTACTGACAATGCGGTCCTTGTCCTGCTCTGAGATTAGAATTGTGGTTGCAGCAGTTGGCAGATTTCAGTGACGATCTCCTTAGTGAATTGCAGACATCTCAAACATTGGTCGTTGTTGAAATTCAGCTCGGAGAATTGGTCCCTGAACACCCTGGGCGATATGTCCTCCTGCTGAGAGCATTTCTCCCCCCTCCTCTTCTAGCAGCTTGTCCTGCTCCACGTGAACTCTGCTCATTCTTCCAATCATGCTCAATGCCAAGAGAAAGGTTTACAAGTAACTTGATTGTGCAGAAGCCTTGAATCCATCAAGAAAGTACTTCAGCACCTGCCACAAGTGCCCCTGTAAATGTTTGAAACTTTAACCAACTCTAAAAAAAGCACCCAAAACATGTTGAATTGCAGCAACAGCCGGAAGAAATAAACCAGCAACTATCCTGCAAGTAGTTGATGGTTGCTTTAAACAGCACTGGTGAGGGGGTCCTTCATGCCGGTGAACACATGTTCGGCTGTGCGAGGACGGAGCGTGGAGTTCCAAAATGGCAACGCTGACGTCAACTCAGTGTTGCACACTGATTGACATCATGTTCTATCTGCTCTGCAAGCTGCTGGTGGACATTAGGTGCATATGCACTAACCCCATTACCAATTTGGCGTCCGGCTCACTTGGCATCAGAAGGGTGCTACCGAGCCCACTTTTTCCCCCTCTGTGTTTGCAGACTATTCAACGACACAGTGGATCACAACCAGTTTAACTGCTCTTGTCTTCTCCTGATGTTTCACACATATGCAATTCCAACCAAGTGTTCCTGGAATGGACGCCTACATGGCTTCCTTTCCCCTCCCTAATTGAGAGCGTCACACCAATGTTATCATTTAATTCTGCTGCCCGAGGTGAGATCGATAAGTTCAGCACAGATTGGGAATCGAACATGGGACCTTCCAAATTTAGCAATTGACTTTCAAGTTGAAATCATCAGCAGCACCGTCCAATGCGCCTTATTTGGGAAGAATTATGGGCTGGACATTCGGCGATTTTGCAACCAGGTTTTTGGTATTTCACCTTTTTTGGCGAAAACCCGATCAGCGGAAATTTCGGTGACGTTTTGTGGCGGCGGTTTTCAAATAGCGCTGGAGAGAGAACCGCTGCCATGCAAGACTCGAAATATCGCTTTTGCCAAAAATTTGGCTCTGTGTGCACTCATATTTTGCGTGAATAAGACCGACAGGGTAAAAGCTGCGTTGCAGCCCTTTGGAGCAGCGGTAATTATGAAGACCTGCAAAAAAGTAAGTTAAAGTTTTCATTTTTTAATTCTTTTGCAGCGATTCACTTGGTAAGTGTCTTGAAAATGTTTTGTGAATTTTTTATTTCCCATTTATTTTTAGGTGTTTTTCAGCCCTCCCTGGGCCCAACTCGCAGCGCTATCTGCCTCAGACTAAAGTTGCCAAAATTTGTGGTTTGCGCCGCGAATCCTTGTGTAACGCCGATTTTTACCTTCAATTTACGGCCTCATAGTGATAGCGACACAATAATGGTAATTTTGGCGAAAAAATACCGTTATCGCTGAGAACCGAATTTCTAGCCCTATGAATTTTTGCTGTGTAGTGTAATATATTTTAATTATAATTAATTTGTAAATGAATTTGGAAAATATATAATTGTATTAGATTTACAAAAAGATAATAATTTTACACTTGGAGGTAAAAACAATTATAAAACTTGAAAGGAGCAGCTAGAATATAATACACAGATAAGCATCAAAGCCCTGTTGTGTCTTCCTGCTGTTCTTCAGTAACTGAAGCAATGCCCCTTTCTCTTTTCAGGCTGTGTTGAAACAGATGAAGCCGATATATTTTTCCTTGTTGATGGATCAGGCAGTATACAACCTGAGAACTTCAAGGACATAAAAAGATTCCTGCTAGAAGTAGTGAGGGTATTCAGTATTAGTGCAGACCAGGTTCGTGTTGGGGTTGTCCAATATGCATCTAATCCACAAACTGAATTTGAACCCACTCAATATACCCGCAAAACTGAATTGGAGGGAGCGATTAAACGAATCGCTCAGCTTGGAGGAGGCACTAAAACAGGCCGTGCATTAACCTACATGAAGAATTTCATCAGTGAAGCAGAGATAAGCCGTGGACACAGGGTGCGGCGTTTCCTGATCACCATCACAGATGGACAGTCACAGGATAATGTAACAAGTCCTGCTGCAGAACTAAGGCAGGAGGGGGTAATTCTCTATGCTGTTGGTGTGGGAGATGCATCGAAAAATGATCTTCAGCTCATTGCAGGTGCTGATGAAAGAATCTTTTACACGCACAATTTTGATGCTTTGACAGATATGAAAAGCAATATTGTACGGGATATCTGTTCAAAGGAAGGTAAGAAATAAAATTCGCTCTAATCAGTGTGTTCTTCCAAATCAAAAGCTAATGCCAAGCATGACTTTCTCATTAATATTGTGAAGACTGGTAGTAATGATTCTTACTGGGTCACTTCTTACTATGATGGTAATGAGTTAGCAATAGAATATTTCTCACGATAGAAATCAAAGAAATTTACAGCTCGGAAGAAGGCCATTTTGGCCCATTGTGTCCGCGCCGGCCGACCAAGAGCTATCCAGCCTAATCCCACTTTCCAGTTCTTGGTCAGTAGCCCTGTAGGTTACGGCACTTTAAGTGCACGTCCAAGTACTTTTAAATGTGGTGAGCGTTCCTGCTTCTACCATCCTTTCAGACAGTGAGTTCCAGACCCTCACCACCCTCTGGGTAAAGACATTTCCCCAAAAATCTCCTCTAAATCTCCCCCCAATTACTTTAAATCTATACCCCTGGTTGTTGACCCCTCTGCTAAGGGAAACAGGTTCTTCCTATCCACTCTATCCCCTCATAATTTTATACACCTCAATCAGGTCTCCCCTTAGCCTCCTCTGTTCCAAAGAAAACAGACCCAGCATCTCCAATCTTTCCTCATAGTCAAAATTCTCCAGTCTAGTCAATATTCTTGTAAATCTGCTCTGCACCCTTTCCACTGCAATCACTTCTGTCCTGTAATGTGGTGACTAGAACTGCACGGAGTACTCCAGCTGCAGCCTAACCAGTGTTTTATACAGTTCAAACATAACCTCCTTGCTCTTGTATTCCATGCCTCGACTTTTAAAAGCAAGTATTCCATATGCCTTCTTAACCATCTTATCCACCTAGCCTACTATCTTCAAGGACCTGCACTCCAAGGTCCCTTTGTTCCTCTACACTTTTCAGTGTCGTACCATTTCATGTGTATTCCCTTGCCTTGTTAGACCTCCTTAAATGCATTACCTCACACTTATCCGGATTGAATTCCATTTGCCACTGTTCTGCCCACCTGACCAGTATATTGATATCTTCCTGCAGTCCGCAGCTTTCTTCTTCATTATCAACCACACATCCTATTTTAGTGTCATCTGCAAACTTCTTAATCATACCCCCAACATTTAAGTCCAAGTCATTGATATGTACCACAAAAAGCAAGGGACCCAGCACTGAGCCCTGCGGAAGCCCACTGGATACAGCCTTCCAGTCACAAAAACACCCATCAACCATTACCTTTGCTTCCTGCCTCCGAACCAATTTTGCCACATTGACCTGGGTCCCATGGGCTATTACTTTAGTGACCAGTCGGCCATGTTGGACCTTATCAAAAGCTTTGCTAAAATCCATATAGACTACATCATACGCTTTGCCCTCATCGACCCTCATGGTTACCTCCTCGAAAAATGTAATCAATTTAATCAGACACGACCTTCGCTCGACAAATCCATGTCTTTCCAAATGAAGATTTATCCTGTCCCTCAGGATTTTTTCCAATAATTTTCCCACCACTGAGGTTATCCCTTTCTCCCTTTTTAAACAAAGGTACAACATTAGCAGTCATCCAGTCCTCTGGCACCACACTTGTAGCCAGAGAGGATTAGAAAAATGATGGTCAGAGCCTCTGCTATTTCCACTTTTGCTTCTCTTAACAACCTGGGATACATTTCATCCGGGCCTGGGGATTTATCCATTTTCAAAGCTGCCAAGCCCCTTAATACTTCTTCTCTCACTATCTTTATCTCGTCGAATATTTCACACTCCTCCCTCATTGCAAAGTTTGCACCGCCCCTCTCTTTTGTGAAAACAGATACAACGTATTCATTCAGAATCCTACCCACGTCTTCAGCCTCCACACACAAATTCCCTTTATGATCTCTAATAGGCCCCACTCTTTGTCTAGTTATCGTATTGCTCCTAATGCATTTACAAAACACCTTCGGGTTTTCCCTGATTTTACTTGATAGTAATGACTTATGGTAATGAGCTAGCAATAGAACATTTCTCACTACGATTATAATGAGTTAACAGTGCAGCCTTCAAGATGAAAGTACAGAGTGTGAATGCACCTTGCTTGCCAATCATGAAGCACGTTCAACCAAAATGTTAGTGAGGAATCTTTAATCGGGATGATTAGAAATGCAGGTTTGAATCTGAGACCTGATCTAATTTCTTCTACATGTGTGAGGATTAAGGTAAGGCATTCTTGTAGTGAAAGGACCATAGAATCATAGAATGGTTACACCATTTGGCCCGTCGAGCCCGTGCCAGAGCACTTCAGCTAGGATGTAAAGAGTCTTGTACTTGCTCAGAGAGATTCAGGAAAGTAATACATCGGCCCTGATGTTAACTCAGAGAAGTGCTGGGAGTGGGAGGGTCCGATATTGCGCGGGAAACCCAGAAGTAAGTTCAGCGCTTCTGTCAGTGACCTTTTAAACTCTGCCATCTCATTAGCATTTTATCTCCTGACTCGGTGTGCAATCCACAGTAGCAATGAGGCCCTGCAGGACGCAGTCTCAACTACAATATTTAAAGGGCCAATCGAAGATGGAATTTGGAGCAGTTGGAGCTGGAAACAAGAGAGGAGAAAGGTTATGAGTGGATTTGAGATGATCCAAAGCTGCACCGCATTTCGATGATGCCTCTCTTGATCTGATGCCGGGGTCAATGAGGAGCCAGAGAGAGATACTCTTTCCTAGCAGTGGGAGGAAGAAACCAGCTGGTGACATCAAGAAGGCGCAGCTGGAGGTGGCTCAGGAGGTGAGCAGTAGGAGCATTGGCCACGTTCATGGAGTCAGTACAGGAACCACTGTAGGTAGATGTAGGTCATTTTAATGATCTAGCCAGGTAAGAAAAGGTGAGCACAGTTGCACATTTAGCTACATCCTACTGGGTGCATCACTCCACTCTTCACTCTGCCTTCTCAAGTCTAGTCCATCACACAATTGCTCACACCCACTTACTTGAAGGTGCACCCTTCCCTCTTAGTCTATGCACTTCCTCACATCCCCATCTACCCATCACTCGCTGCCATTCACCCTCATCCTCGGCCTTTTGGCTAAGATCATTTGGCTAAGATCATGCGTAACTGACCTGACAGGGGAGTAGCCACCATGACCTCCGGGTGGTTCTCCCTGGATCAGGAAGGTATATGCTTGCTTTTTTGGAAACAGGAGGTGGGTGGGGTGGCTTGACCCATCCACCTCCCCGGAGGTGTGTGGGGGACCTGACCCATCCACCTCCATGGCACGAACCTGGTATTGCAGTACTTCCAGGAATGGTGCAGTGGCTCTAGGCCTTTTGGCTAAGAACATTGGCGCAGAGTGATCCTTGGCGTGTGCAAGGTGACCTCTGGCGTTTGTGATTTGACAAAGAATTGGAACGATTGGCTACGAATTAAAAAAAAAAAAAAAAAAATTGCATCCCTCTCCCCAATAGTCACCCTAACCAAATGCACTGCATCCGTTGGGTGATCACATGCCATTACACTCTCTCATGCGTCTGTTCTTTCCCTTATTGCAGGAGAAAAGAGCACAGAATACGAGAGTAGGGAGAGAACCGGTAGTTGCCCTCCAAGGAATTGCCAGCAGAGCAGGAGGCGCTGGTGCTAAATGAGTTTCGGCATTCCCGGTTGTCGGAGATGGTGAGGGGGAGGTCCCAGCTTCCTGGTGAGACAATTAAATATCAGTAACCCACATGTCATACGGCACTCAGTCATGTTGATTTGATGTCAACAGTGAGTGAAATATGATCATCTTCATAATAATAATTTGCAACATTCTTACCTTGCCAATACCAATTCATGTCTTTTATCTTCGTCAGGACCTTCACGATGCAACAGAAGCTGATGGAGGTCGCGGATGACGAATTGTTAGAGGAGCTGAATCCTTCTGAGGGTGCACCATTACAAGTCTCATGCATATCATGTAGCAACGTAGATACTTGCACTTTCTGGGATCACTTAGACAGATAGTTGGGTTTTCACCTGGTGACTCACATTTCACAAGTGAAGAAGAGCATATGGTGGTGGCAGGGACAGCAGTGGCGAGTCTGCGTCGGCCCTCTCCAAGCTCTGCTCAGCGGGACACAGAAGCTGTACCTGTGGGACAGTCGATGCACAGGAGAATCATTGAGCTGCAGAGAATGTTCAATGCACTGACAATCTTTCCAAGCACACTGACAATGATTGCAGAGAGAATGGAGGAGTCCACCTCCAGCATGAGTGGGTTGATGTCGCAGGGCTTTGTGATGATGTGTTCTTCCATGGATAGAGTGACCAGCTCCATGGAACATCAAACAATCCAATCAAATGTGTCCAAGCATGCCTTGACCACAGCTGTGCAGCCATTTTGCCTGGATGCCAATATGCCTGCCACCTTAAATAGGATGACAGATACCTTAGCCTTGTCCTTACAGCGCCGCACTGATCTGCAACAAAGTGCTCTCCAGCACAGTGATTGCAGTGAAATGTGACTGGGCCATGACAGGGGTGATGGTGAAAGGGGACATGGAAATAGGGACTCCATTCAAAGCACTTCAGCTTCTCACCCTTTGTCAGTTGCCCCCCCTGCCCCCACCCCCCAGTCAGGATAGATTGGCGAATGATACTTAAGGGGTTGACAGTGGATGGGCAGACATTTAGAGACTGCATGGATGAACTACAACAATTGTACATCACTGTCTGGCGTAAAAATAAAAAAGGGAAGGTTGCTCAACCGTGGCTATCAAGGGAAATCAGGGATAGTATTAAAGCCAAGGAAGTGGCATACAAATTGGCCAGAAATAGCAGCGAACCCGGAGACTGGGAGAAATTTAGAACTCAGCAGAGGAGGACAAAGGGATTAGGGCAGGGAAAATAGAGTACGTGAGGAAGCTTGCAGGGAACATTAAGACGGACTGCAAAAGCTTCTATAGATATGTAATGGGAAAAAGGTTAGTAAAGACAAACGTAGGTCCCCTGCAGTCAGAATCAGGGGAAGTCATAACGGGGAACAAAGAAATGGCAGACCAATTGAACAAGTACTTTGGTTCAGTATTCACGAAGGAGGACACAAACAACTTTCCGGATATAAAAGGGGTCAGAGGGTCTAGTAAGAAGGAGAAACTGAGGAAAATCCTTATTAGGAGCCTACTGTCAACAAGAGCAGACATCGACGATGAGGTCCAACACAGCCTTCAGTGTGCCAGTGCAGCCTTTGGTCGCCTGAGGAAGAGAGTGTTTTGTTAGAAATATGCCAGGTTATGGTCTTACAATCACAAGCACATTGACTAAGTATATACATTTCCAGCAAATTTGATGCAAACAACCAAAACAGATATTGTAAAGAAAGCTGAAATTTAACATTTAATCAACAAGTCATGGACTTAAAAGATTCTCCAGATATCTTCTACTCGTATCCATTCATTGTGGATAATTCATTTTAAATGTATTTCTTCCTAGCCTTCAATTGTCCCAATCTAACATCTATATCGTTTTTCACTTAAACACACCTTCAATCGCTTTTATTCATTAATTCGATAGTTTCTCGATGGGAGTATGTATCAGTGCTTTAATAATTGTCACAATTCCCTGAGCCACATTAACCATTTCATGTCTTCTGTTATCAAGTAACACAGTATGTCTTGAGACCTGTTCTTTAGTGCAAATTCACCATGCATTTCCACATACAAGTTGCCTCATGCGCAACAAATCACGTCTGCACTCTTACACCGGTATCTATCTCTATGCCATTTGATGCAAGCCATCTTGGGCTTTCAGATAATCTTATCTAAAGATTGTCTAGAATCTTTGCTCATCTTCCACTGCATGTTTCAGGTAGTGGTCAGGTTATCAATGCAACTTTCTTTAAAAATTCATCGGCAATGACACAAATGTCTCCAAGAGAAAGCTATCGATTTATTATTCTTAACTATACATTCCTAACTTTCACGAGAATGTTAGAAAAATTCCTACTTGGTGCTGTAATTTTCCTGTTTCAATCTTGCATCTTAAGTAGACATCCCATTAATTACTATTCATATTCATGAACTCTGGAGTAACCTTACTATCCTAAATACAATATTAAAGATCAACATTTTTAAAATTCTTTATAACCAACTATATTGTGCCCGAGTCCTTTTTATCATTTGAAACTTATCACAAATCTAAACAACCATATTGTCTTGTAATGACAGATTTTTTCAATCTTCAATTATTTTTCCCCACAAACTTTTTCTCTTGATATACAGCATTTAGTAGGACCACCTAAATTGTTCCCAAGCAGTTTATTTTAGTAAAGAATTATCCCTTTAAACTTCAGTGAGAATTTTCCCTTCTTGAGTGCTCGAAAAAGCAACTCATATCAATTTACCTTAATATTTGAACTTATTAATTCCTATTTCAGAAACAAGTTTTTGCCAAGTTTGGTAGTTCTCATGGTGTCTTAAACATTGGAGATAAAAGTAATCGCCATTTATTCACAAGGTAACTTCCATAGCTTAGATCACCACCTTGAGCACATCTTGTCGGGAAATTGTGTTGGGGAAATTGATGGGATTGAAGTCCGATAAATCCTCAGGGCCTGATGGACTGCATCCCAGAGTACTTAAGGAGGTGGCCTTGGAAATAGCGGATGCATTGACAGTCATTTTCCAACATTCCATAGACTCTGGATCAGTTCCTATGGAGTGCAGGGTAGCCAATGTAACCCCACTTTTTAAAAAAGGAGAGAGAGAGAAAACAGGGAATTATAGACCAGTCAGCCTGACATCGGTAGTGGGTAAAATGATGGAATCAATTATTAAGGATTTCATAGCAGCGCATTTGGAAAGAGGTGATATGATAGGTCCAAGTCAGCATGAATTTGTGAAAGGGAAATCATGCTTGAAAATCTTCTGGAATTTTTTGAGGATGTTTCCAGTAGAGTGGACAAGGGAGAACCAGTTGATGTGGTGTATTTGGACTTTCAGAAGGCTTTCGACAAGGTCCCACACAAGAGATTAATGTGCAAAGTTAAAGCACATGGGATTGGGGTTAGTGTGCTGACGTGGATTGAGAACTGGTTGGCAGACAGGAAGCAAAGAGTAGAGTAAATGGGTACTTTTCAGAATGGCAGGCAGTGACTAGTGGTGTACCGCAAGGTTCTGTGCTGGGGTCCCAGCTGTTTACATTGTACATTAATGATTTAGACGAGGGGATTAAATGTAGTATCTCCAAATTTGCGGATGACACTAAGTTGGGTGGCAGTGTGAGCTGTGAGGAGGATGCTATGAGGCTGCAGAGTGACTTGGATAGGTTAGGTGAGTGGGCAAATGCATGGCAGATGAAGTATAATGTGGATAAATGTGAGGTTATCCACATTGGTGGTAAAAACAGAGAGACAGACTATTATCTGAATGGTGATAGATTAGCAAAAGGGGAGGTGCAACGAGACCTGGGTGTCATGGTACATCAGTCATTGAAGGTTGGCATGCAGGTACAGCAGGCGGTTAAGAAAATAAATGTCATGTTGGCCTGCATAGTGAGGGGATTTGAGTATAGGGGCATGGAGGTGTTACTACAGTTGTACAGGGCCTTGGTGAGGCCACACCTGGAGTATTGTGTACAGTTTTGGTCTCCTAACTTGAGGAAGGACATTCTTGCTATTGAGGGAGTGCAGCGAAGGTTCACCAGACTGATTCCCGGAATGGCGGGACTGACATATCAAGAAAGACTGGATCAACTGGGCTTGTATTCACTGGAGTTCAGAAGAATGAGAGGGGATCTCACAGAAACGTTTAAAATTCTGATGGGTTTAGACAGGTTAGATGCAGGAAGAATGTTCCCAATGTTGGGGAAGTCCACAACCAGGGGTCACAGCCTAAGGATAAGGGGTAAGCCATTTAGGACCGAGATGAGGAGAAACTTCTTCACTCAGAGAGTGGTGAACCTGTGGAATTCTCTACCACAGAAAGTTGTTGAGGCCAATTCACTAAATATATCCAAAAAGGAGTTAGATGTAGTCCTTATTTACTAGGGGGATTAAGGGGTATGGCGAGAAAGCAGGAATGGGGTACTGAAGTTGCATGTTCAGCCATGAACTCATTGCATTGCGGTGCAGGCTCGAAGGCCTACTCCTGCACCTATTTTCAATGTTTCTATGTTTCTATGCTCCCAAGTCTCCCGATGGCCACGTCTCCCTCTGTACAGGTGCAGGTGGAACAGTCTTTAGCGGGGACCTCATGGGCTCCAAAATCCAGCTGGTGTCAGCCTAGAGCATTTCAGCAGTCAGAGCAGGGATCTGAGCAGCCTGCTTCTACCTCTGCTGAAACCACAGAGGTTGCACCACATAGGAGCGGTAGGAAAAGGAAATGAAAAGTTTTATAGTTGCACAAAGATATGCACATGGGTGTGTGATAATGTTGTTAAGTTTCTATTGTTTAGTTAAAGTACATAAATTACATTTTTTTGCCCCACGTTCCCGCCTTGCCCATTCTTGGTTGCTGGGTGACAAGTCGCCTTTTACATTGTTTGATGATGAATGGGAAGACATGAACTGATGGGATTCAATGGGCGGATGTGCAAGAGGTGTTTGATTGTTTTCAGGACTGCTTTATATCATTGGCATGGGGCTGGGGGCCGGGAAGAGTGGCCGTTGCAACCTAAGTGAAGGTGGCAACAATAAGGGCGACCCTGGCATCCCTGACAGCAATGTGAACAGCTGGTGGTACATTGCCCTCATCACCTTGCTCATCCCCATCTTCTCCTCCTCATCTTCTCCTCCTCAGAATCATCTGAAGAGAATCTGAGGTTTGCGCCTTGTTCCTCTTGCAGGTCCAAGCCTCGCTGCTGCGCGATGTTGTGCAGAGCACAGACACTGCAATCATTCTGGACACCTTGGCCGGTGCGTACTGAAAGGCGCATTCTGCTCTGTCTAGGACCTGAAGCACATCTCCAGCAAGCCGATGGCTTGTTGAATCACACATCTGGTGCACACTGCATAAATATTTTTTCGTGGTTTAACAATAGCTGCACATTGATGGAGTGGAAGCCCTTGCCGTTGACGAATATTCCTGGTTGATTTGGGGGTGCCCGGTTTGCCACGTGTGTGCAGTCGACGTTGCCCTGCATCAGTGGGAAGCCAGCCAGTGACGCAAATCCAAGCGCTCACTCATTCTGATTGGCAGCATTGCAGGCAAAGTTCACATAATTGCCGACCTTAACAAATAACCTGTCAGTCACCTGTCTTATGCATTTGTGAGCCGCTGACTTGGAGATCCCAGATATGTCTCTGGCAGAGCCCTGGAAGGAACCAGAGGCTAAAAAGTTGAGGGAAGTGGTGACCTTGACCACCAGTGGTAACAGTTGGCCACCAGGTCGAGGCAGCAGGGCTTCTTCGAGCAGGCTGCAAATATCTGACACCTCCTGATGTGATGATCTGAACCTCCTGAAACACTACTGTTTGGACATGTCAAGGAAACAAAGCCTCTGTCTCCACACCCAGTGTTGTGGGTAGTGCCTCCTGCAAGCTGCACCCCTCTGCCTTTCCCCCTCTGCTGCTCCCCTCTCTGCTGTTCAGCTACAGGTTTTTCAAGAGCAGGCTGCAGCTGCTGGTGCTGGTCCTCGTCTGAGGTCCAATCTCAGGCAACAAAAGTGCCAGCCATCCTTAAGTGATTGAGATAAGCTCCAAAGTGTAGAAAGGTAACTCTCAGCAAAAGTGCTGTGAAAAAACCCTTTCCCTCTCGCAGGTAAGGAAGCAACTGTGAGTAGTAAGTATTTATTGCAGTACTTCCATGAGTTTGATTCAGCCTCTTCAATTCCCATTGTGGGAATTGCTTTCACTGGTGAGTTTCAGGAAGCCTGGGAAACCCATGGCTGCACCGTTAAATTTAAAAGTAATTGAAATATTGCTCTAATTGGGCGATGAGAAGATGTTAATAGATAACCGGCCTCTCTTGGAGCCAGCTTCCTGACGCGTTAATATTTTTGTCGGTTTTAACCCCCACCCACACCCAAACCCATGAGCTATGTTAGTCTTTTTATTTTGGCTTATCTGATGAAGTCATGAAAGGTTTTACAACATTGACTTGCCATTCGACTGGTTCTAGTGGTGGCACTAATTACCTCTGCCAACTCCTTCCATTGGGCACAGCGTGTAGCACTGGCGCGTCACTGGGCTGTCCACTTCCTTTAAAGGGGAGGGCATACTGCGAGCTCTGCACGGGTTTGAGGGACCTCCAGTAGACCACCGGGGCTGTGGGATGCCGTGGTCACAGCTTGGCAATGAGTGGAGTGCCAGGTTGCACCATCGTGGCATGGACCCCCCCAAAAAACCCAGGGAGGTTGGACTGGTAAATCGAGTGGAAATGAAAAATGGCACCGCACACACCTTCCCTTTAACTTTCGACCCCCAAACGAAGTGCGACCCGGTTCACAACCCACGAGCTGGCAATGACATTGCCCGCGGCAGCCTTATGGGGCGCTGCCCAACTGCCAATGCGGGACAAAACTGGGTCGTTGTGCATGATGATGATGTAATCGCTGGTGGCACAGCGGCCAAGGGTCTTGCGCCTCCTCTACTTCCCACGCAATTTTGCGGGAGCCGGTAGCGCCACCCCCCAGCCCCCCACTCCCCCTGGGCGAAAACACATTTGTGCCCCGTTAACGCCCTCTGGAGGTGCTAATGGGAGGCACACAGCAGGACAATTTCAACTCCAGACAAGTTTTTTGATTTTTCTTACTGTGTGAAACCTTATTTTGGATTACTGAAATCTCAGTTTCTGAAAAAAAGTGACACGTGAAATTTTGTTTTCTAAAAGTATTTTAAGTAATTTGATTGGTTCATCAAACAACCGTGATGGTGAATTGTTCACACAGTTTTACCATTATTTTCCGAACATGAATAGGCCACTCAACTCCTCGAGCTTGTTCCACCATTCAATTAGATTATGGCTGATCTATACTTCAACTCCATTTCCCTGCCTTGGCTCCATATCCCCTGATACCCTTACCGAACAAAAATCTCAATCTTGAAAGCTCCAATTATCCCAGAATCTACATCTTTTTGGGGTAGAGAATTCCAGATTTCCATTACCCTCTGTGTGAAAAAATGTTTCCTGCTTTCCTTTCTAAATAGCCTAGCTCTACTTTTAAGATTATGTTACCTCAGTCATGATTCCCCCATTAGAGGAAATAGTTTCTCTGTATCTACCCTATGAAATCCTTTTAACATTTTAAATACCTTCATCAGATCATCTCACAATCATCTGTACTCAAGGGAATACAAGTAATGTTTATGCAACCTGTCCTAATTTAACCTTCTTACCTCTGGTGTCATTACAAATGTTTAGATAGGAAATGTAATTATAAATATTGACATACGGTTGTTATAGGAAGTAATCTTTGCGGAGAGAAAATCTACAGGGTATGTGATATATATCCATGAGTGGATAAAATACTTGTAATTGCTACTATGCTGTTTTATTTAAACTTGTTGACAGACACAGCATTTTAAAAACATTTATTGCGCTTTATTTTCCTTTAGCTTGCAACATCTTCCACAAAGCTGACATCACCTTCCTAATTGATGGATCAGGGAGTATAAAGCAGGAAGACTTTCAGGAAATGAAGAGCTTTATCCATGCTTTTGTAGATAATATCAGTGTTGGATCAGATAAGGTTCAAATTGGGGTAATACAGTTTTCCACAGATCCAGAACTAATGTTCCAACTTAATCATTACACTTTAAAAGCTGATGTAAACAGCGCGATCGATAACATGCAACAGTTGGGAGGGGGAACAAACACAGGTCGTGCGCTGAGATTTACAGCGGACTACTTTGATGAAGGTAAAGGGGGTCGGCCTGATAGCCCACAATACCTCATAGTGATGACCGATGGAGAATCGCAGGATGAGGTCCTTCAACCAGCTAAAGACATGAGGGCCAAAGGAGTCATCGTGTTCGCCGTGGGGGTTTTCAAAGCTAACTACACTCAGCTTCTGGAAATTGGAGGATTTCGGGATAAAGTTCACTATGTCAAAAACTTTGATCAACTGGATGCAATAGAAAAGAAAATTTCATGGGAGATTTGCAGTCCACCTGCAGGTGGGTAAAAGTTTTTCTGAATTTCCTGATGCACTGAGTTCCAAGAATCTGCTGACGCTATCTATAAAAAGCAAACAAGAATAACTTGCTCAGATAAAACTTAGCAATACAATTCTTTCACAGCTTTGAAAGGCCCAGAAGCTATTTATGTAACCAATAGAAATGAACTGCGGTAATTAACAATGACATACTATCACGGGTATGCTGCCCCATTTATTTCATGGTTCATTGGCCATAGGGCCCACTGTTATGATTTTCAGCCTCTATAATGCTACTATACATTGGGTGTCTCCTCCTGATATTGCGAGGGGTTGAACCTGGAGTCTTGCTTTGCACTATTGGTACTGAAAACCTACACCCCTGAAAGCTCAAGCCCCATAATCGGTTTGGAGTGTCAAATTTTCACTGTGCATGTAAAACAGGTGCTGCATGGGATACTCCTGTCCCTCGTTATGTTCTTGAAGCTGTACTGCTATTTTTCACATTTATAGGGAATTATCATTGAGCATTTGCCTCAACCACTCCATCAGATAGTCAGTTTCACATTCTTACCACTCTCTTCATAAAGAGGTTTCTCTAGAATTCCCTATTGGATTTATTAACTTATATTTATGACCCCCTAGTTTGGTCTCCCCACAAGTGGAAACAGCTTCTCTATGTCTATCCCATTGAACCCTTTCATAATTTTAAAGGCCTCTATCAGGTTACCCCTCAGCCTTGTCTTTTATGGAGAAAGGAGACATAGCCTGTTCAGTTTTTCTTGAAATTTGTACCCTCTAAGTTATGGCACAGGCCGATCGATCGAATGGCCTCCTTCTGGGCTGTAAAATTCTATGACTATATTATAATATATTACATTAGCAACAGGTATCCTTTCTGTCTAGCCCTCTATATCAGAAGGCACACAGCACAACCCACTGTCTATGAAACCATCAGTCTTCAGTGATTGACACTATTCGGGCATATTGTCCGGTCAGATGAAGACTTTGATATGAAGAGAGCCTAAAGTCATCTCAGTCGATGCTCCCTCCAGACTGGCATAGACCTTGAGGGAAACCAAGAGCCACTTGGACCCTTGCGGTCACGCAGGACCTCAAAAAAGCTCAACACTGGCTTCTACTTTGCATGGCACTAGGTGCAAGACTGGAAATTTTGCACACGCACCTCCACACTGCTACTGGTGGAGTAGGCCATCAGTAGTAGTGCTGGCAATAGTGTCTCTCTGGATTTACAGGAGCCTCCACCAGAGTAACAGCAGGTGTGGCAAGGAATTTCAACCCTTTGTTTCCTTCGACATTGTATGACAGTCATTGGTTGTTCTTTTCTTATTTTGCAGATTGCAAAAGGACTGAAAAGGCAGACATTGTATTTGTAGTAGACGGATCTAACAGCATTGACGACATTAAGTTTGAAAGCATGAGAAAGTTCATGTTGACCCTGGTGGACCAGACCGGAGTTGCCACAGACGGAGTTCGATTTGGAGCTATGTTGTTTGGCACCCACCCGAAAACTGCATTTCATCTGAATAATCAGAGCACGAAAGCTGATGTGCGAAAGAAAATCATGCAATTAAAAGGCGAACTGAATGACACTTACACAGTTGATGCCCTTAAACATGCAAGAACCCTTTTGAGTAGAACAAATGGTGGACGAAAGGAAGACGGAGTGCCTCAGTTCCTAATAGTCATTACTGACGGGGATTCCACAGTGGTAGAAGGACTAAATGCTACAGCTACAGCCATCAGAGACAGCAATGTTAATATCTTAGCCGTTGGTGTCGACAAAGCCATTGAAGAAGAACTTCTGATGATTGCAGGATCAAAGGAGAATAGGTTTTACGTTAACAATTTTACACGTTTGGAATATTTAGGCAACAACATTTCTCAGCTTATATGTAATGAAGTTAAACCAGGTAAGTTATTTGCTGAAAGAAAATTTTGTGTAAGTTAAAGATCAGTGTAAATTTGAAAGAATTAGAAAATCGCCATGGTGGAGTCAGGGGTTATGCTGGTCCTGGTGGTCCTTGTGCATGAAACACAAAAAGTATGCAGGTACAGCAAGTAATCAGGAAGGCAAATGGAATGTTGGCCTTTATTGCAAGGGGGATGGAGTATAAAAGCAGGGAGATCTTGCTACAACTTTACAGGGTATTGGTGAGGCCACAGCTAGAGTACTGCATACAGTTTTGGTCTCCTTATTTAAGGAAGGATATACTTGCATTGGAGGCCATTCAGAGAAGGTTCACTAGGTTGATTCTGGAGATGAGGGGGTTGATTTATGAAGAAATATTAAGCAGGTAGGGCCTATACTCATTGGAGTTTAGAAGAATGAGAGATTATCTTATTGAAACATATAAGATACTGAGGGGGCTCGACAAGGTAAACGCAGAGAGGATGTTTCCACTCATTGGAGAAATCCAGAAATAGGGGTCATAGTTTACGAATAAAAGGGTTGCTCATTTAGAACTGAGATGAGGAGAAATTTCTTCTCTCTGAGAGTCGTAAATCTGTGGAATTCTCTGCCCCAGAGAGCTGTGGAGCGTGTGGTCATTGAATATATTTAAGATGGAGATCGACAAGAATTTTGAGCGATAAGGGAGTGAAGGGTTATGGGGAGCGGGCAGGGAAGTGGAGCTGAGCCCAAGATCAGATCGACCATGATCATATTAAATGGCAGAGCAAGCTGAAGGGGCCAAATCGCCTACTCCTGCTCCAAATTCTTATGTTCTTATGTTTCGGGCGGTGGTCAATTTCGGCCCCACTGTATGAATGCAAATTATTGTTATGTGTTACAGTTATTTACAGTTTGAATCCAGACAGCAAGTCTCAACAATTTAACACCTAGATTTTGCATCAGGATTGTCACAATAATAGTTTTCAGATGATTAAGGTCTAAGAAAGTGGTACCACTACTCGTCAGCATTCAAGAGTAAACTTGGATTTATAAATTTATTTGGAAAGGACAAAAATTTTAAATGTTTAAAGAAATGAAGCATAGAAAATGCTGATGTCACCAATTTATGGTTTATGCTCTCCTATCCTAGATTGCGAAGTTCGTGAAGCAGACATTGTTTTTCTAATTGATGGATCAAAAAGTATTGACCCAGATGACTTCACCCGCCTGAAAAATGTATTGAAATATATGATACAAATGTTAAGTTTTGATCAATCAAAGTTCCAGTTTGCAGTAGCCCAGTACAGCACAGAGCAAGTCGTTGAATTTTACCTGAATGAGACTAGTACCCAGACTGCACTTGTCAATAGAATTGACAGAATCACCCAACAGTTTGGAAACACCCTGACTGGGAAGGCACTGTCGTTTGTGAAGGGTTTCTTTGAACCATCATCAGGAAGTCGAAAGCTGAAAGGGGTCCCTCAATACCTCCTGGTGATTACAGATGGAGAATCCCAAGACAGCGTGGTTGTCCCAGCCAACAACTTGAGGAAAGAGAACATCAATATTTTTGCCATTGGTGTTGGAGCAGCAAATGAAAATGAACTGGTTCAAATTAGTGGAGCGGCAGATCGAAAATTTCATATTGAGAACTATACTAAATTAGATAGAATTAAAAGAAGTGTTGTCCGTAATATCTGCACCCCACCTGAACAAGGTTAGTGAAATTTGCTTAGTGGTACAGCTTTCAAAATTACACTGTTGCACTAAAATTGCCTGGGACAATATTCGTTAACTATACATCGTATCTCTGGATACCCATGGAGGGAATCAAATGTTATTTCCAAACAGGGTTCTATTAGTAAATTGAAATGGATTGTTTCTTCTCATTTAGGTTTGCATCAAAGATCCTGATGTATGTGAGTAAGAAAGAAGAAAAGGCAGAATTGTTCATAATAGTAATAGTGCAGTAATAATAGTCTTCAATTACACTATAGACTGGGAAAAAAACAGAGTAAAGGGCAAGGAGGGTGAAGAATTCATAAAACGTGTACAGGAGAACTTCCTTAATCAGTATGTGTCTAGTCCAACAAGGAAGGAAGCAATGCTGGATCTAGTTCCGGGGAATGAAATGGGGCATGAGGAGTGTGTTTCAGTGGGAGAACATCCATATAGTGATCAAATGCAGAGTTCCTTCACGGCAAACGAGCCAAAGTTGGGCAGTGTAAACGTTACAAGGACACCCTCAAAGCCTCCCTGGTAAAGTGCGACATCACCACTGACATCTGGGAGTCTCTGGCCGAAGACCGCCCTAGGTGGAGAAAGTGCATCCGGGAGGGCGTTGAGCTCTTCAAATCTCAACGCTGCGAGTGTGAAGAGGTCAGACGCAGGCAGCGGAAGGAGCATGTGGCAAATCAGTCCCACCAGCCCCCTTCCCCCGACGAATGTCTATCCCACTTGTGACAGGGTCTGTAGCTCTCGCATTGGACTGTTCAGCCACCAAAGGACTCACTTTAGGAGTGGAAGCAAGTCTTTCTAGATTCCGAGGAACTGCCTATGATAATGATGATAAAATTAGGTTTATTGTAGTTATGGAAAGGGAAAAGCAAAATACCCAACTGGAAGAGAGCCAATTTCAGTGATTTGAGAAGGGATCGAGCACAAGTAGACTGGAAACCAAGAATGGCCAGGCAAACTGTAAATGAACAAGCCTTTAACACGGAGATAGTTCAGATTCAAACCAAGTGTATTCCCATAAGGAGGAAAGATGGGGTATCCAAAGTTAGAGTTCCCGAAGTGACAAGAAAATAGAGGCTAAAATAAAACAGAGAAAGGAGGTTTATGGCAAATGTCAGGTACAGAATACAATTGAAAACCAGGCAGAATACAGAGACTGCTGGGGGAAATTGGAAAAAGATGTAAGAAAGTCAGAATAAGATAAAAAAATATATATATTTTACAAAGATATAAAATTGTATCATATATATATATATATATATATAGTGATAGTTAAAGGAATGATGGAGCTGATTAGGAACAAAAAATGAAATCTTCTTGTGGAGGCAGAGGGCATTACTGAGGTACTGATTGAGTACTTTGCATCTGTCTTCACAAAAGAAGAGGATGAAGTTAACGTGACAGTAGAGGATGGGAGTGTTGCTCCTGGCCCACAAGCAGTGCTGGAAAGGCACTTACCTGTTCCATCCAGCTGTCCTTACCTCCCTTCAGTTGTCGGGTTTCCCGAGGCCTGGGAACCCGGCCAGCCTGTGTTAAAGCTGGATCTTAGGCAGCTGCCTCAGTAAAATATTTCACTGAGGGACCCACTTCCTGAGAGCGGGTTGGCTGGCCGTCACTCGCCCCACTTCCGTTAAAACTGGAAGTGGGCGGGTTGGAGGAGAGTTGGGTTTGGGTTTGAAATTTTTGATATTTAACTTCCTATGCAACCCAAACCCAGTCATTTTGGGGGGTTGAAATGACCCTCTATGTGTTTATGTCCATTGAATGCACAACATGCTGTGCCAGAG
This sequence comes from Pristiophorus japonicus, assembly GCF_044704955.1. Lineage (NCBI taxonomy): Eukaryota > Metazoa > Chordata > Chondrichthyes > Pristiophoridae > Pristiophorus > Pristiophorus japonicus. The sequence goes on along the minus strand of NC_091981.1, from coordinate 37,698,763 downwards.
ATGAGTGTGCTATCAACTGAGCCGTACTGGCACAAACAGGTGACACTTTACCCAGAAGGGCCAACATCTCTATTTCCTTGCCCACGAATGAGCAGCCACCTCGCTTACGCTACCCCTGCAGCTGCCACAGTCTTGGGCAGGGTCTTGTGATGAGCAGCTGGAGTGCCTGCCCATTTCAGCTAGGAGGCTACTTGTAATATGGAATTCCTGTGATGTACATCGGACCCCAATTGCAATTTCGAAGTACATTTCGGCCTAGCTGTACTAAAAGGTGAATGACTTAACCAGCAGTCTTTAAAGGGCCGCTCACAAAATGATCGAGGAAATTTATATATTTTTAGGTGGTGCCAGGAGGAATGGGAATGATTCTCCTCGGCACACATAGACACTCCGGACTGCTACGGGCCTATACGGGGTCCTCCTGAGAGTGCCTCCCATCCCTCCTCCCCCACGGCTCTAACATTCCCGCCCTCCCGGATCAAATGAGCTGCAGCAGAGCATCCCTTTGGCACCTGCCGATCACCAACGGAATATAAATGAGGCCGGGGCCTCACGTTGGCAAGAACGGATGGGAAACGGGTGTACAACAGTGAGTAGTTAAAATCGGTGGGTAGGCTTTCGACTTCAGCATTCCTGACACTGGAACCATTTTAGGAGTTTGGACATTACATCCCATCAATAACTTGGTCCACCATTTCCATCCTAACATGTTCGATTGTGACGGCTTTAAGCAAACATTGTCAATAATCCTTTTTTCATTTGCTGATCTTTATTTTTGATTTCCAGCTTGCACCGTAAATGTTGCTGTGGGATTTGAAAGCTCAAATCAGATACAATTTGAAAACATACTTGCTGGTCAGTATAAACTACAAGTAAAGCTGGACGAAATCTTAAAGCAAATCACCTCTCTAGAGGTCAGCTGTGACTCAAATTACCATTTGAAAATCAGAGTTGGATTTTACATCCAAAATGAAATCGGCCGGATTGTCCATGAAACCCAATTTAAGGAATACAATTCAAAACTGATTGATGGCCTGCAAGCTATCAAGGCGGACAGTCGCGTTAAGTTAAATGCAAAGAATTTAGAATCATTTTTGAGGAAGTTCAATGAATCGACCTCAAAAGTCAAGGTAATGTTTCCTGTGGGAAAATCTTTTGTTAACAACAATCTTTGGTGCATTTACAGAATGGACTTTTAATGAACACATAAAAGTTGTTTTGCTTATTTTATAGTAGATCATTATGAGACGGACAGGAAGTAGATGTGATGTAAAAGTGTGGCTGGTGAGCTTTATCAGGGCCCATCATTAGATTGAAAAAGATAGAGCTTGCATTTATTGAGCAGCTTTAGGGGTGGAAATCAGGTTGGAGGCTTCTTAGGGTGCTAATGGCGGCAGGATGGTAAATTTTGTGTCGGAAAATGGTTTGCGACGGCAGCCAAAAAATTTGGTTGCTGTGTCCTGAGAGTGGAGTGGGGCGTTCTACACCTCTCTTCGGGCACTAGGCCGGGTGAGCAACTGAAAATCCGTTGCTAAAGAGCCAGCCTCATAGCGTTCCAAGAGAGGCCTCCCTGTCTCTTAATAAATGACTCTTTGAAGTGTAGATGATTAAAATGATGGTCTGTTTAAATATAATTGATCTGTAGGTGATGATATTATTCACGGATGGATTAGATGATCCCTTGCATCAGCTCAAGCGAACATCACAAACGCTCAGAGAAAATGGTAAATATATCTTTATTTTCAAAGCGGCTTGTTTTGGGGTCATTGGCCCTGATATTATCTTGGTGTCATATTCGGTGTGGTGAGGAGGAGTCATAGACAGTAAACCTGGAAGAATGGGTTTCCCGAACGCTCTGCAGTTTTTAATCGGCTAACATCAATTTGTAACTGATCGCTAGATGTTGTGCAGTAGTAAGCTAGGGTGACTTGTTTGCAGATGCGCCGACCTTGTCAGCTGAATCTCTACAGGGGATCTTTTGATTATCTGTCGTAACTTTGGTGGAAGATCTGTGGAAACCCCAGAGAGATTGCAGCGGTTGATCAGGAGACCTCTTGGGGTCATTCTACCCTTTAGTACCATCTTACAATTGCTGTATGAGCAACCACAAACATGAATCCATGCCTTGCCACTCTATGGTACAGTACATTGGCATATGACACTGGATCATACTGGTGCACTTGATTAATGGATCTGTTGAGCAGAATAACTGAAAACTCAACTCATGAGTGCACTAGTAAATGAATATTTTCAATATTGTGAGCAGTGTGTCACCAGCATTAATGTTCTTTGATGTCATTAGTATACGATCGATCTTTCTCTATTGAATTAAAGTTTGATACCAACTTTGAAAAGTGAAAAATGAATCATTGCATTTTTGACCATTCATTTTGAGGTTTAACCACAGATTAATTTTAAATGATGCTGACAATTTGGTTGCTTTTATTGGAGACCATTTCACAATACAACAGTGGATCAGCACCATCTTCTTATCAATAAACAATTTTACACAGCTGTAATAAATTGTGTTGTTAGAAATGTCAAGCTGCCTGTAATTTTGGCCATTGCACCTCCAGCAGCCCAGTGGGTAGAGGCATTACTGAGTGTAGCACTAAACCATACAAAACGGAAGGTCCCTGGTTACATTTCTACACGATGTTTAGTTAGTTGATTTCAGGTAGTGAGGTGAAGGAATGATCAATCAGAGCCCCTGTTCCTGCTCATTATCCTACTGATCCACCTACCCATTCATCCGGGAGAATAAAAGTTTTCTTTGCATCTCTACCCTCACTTTAGGCTTGGCAATTTTCTAATTATGCTCATCATCAGTTCTACACACAGTTTAATTTAGTTAACCAGCATAAATCTAGATTATTCATGCCTACCTGCATTTAAAAGTCTTGAATCCCATCTCCTCATCAATCCATTTTTATCAATGAAACCCTTTCAGCTTCATGACTTTCTTTTGATCACAATGTGCCAGCTCTACTATAGATTAATAACTGCTGTCAATTCAGTTGTCGACAGTAATGTGTAATAATAAAATGGTCATTTTACAAATACAGGAGTCGATTCACTCATCACTGTCGCTCTGGAAGGTGCTGTGAATGTTGATGAGATTCGTCTTGTTGAGTTTGGAAGAGGATTTGGATACAAACAACAGTTATCAATTGAAATGGAGGATATTGGAAGTGCTTTGCTTAAACAAATAGTAAGTGTCCTTTAGAAAAGCAAGACAGAATTGTTCAATATTCTGTAGGTTTTCTCTAAGCAAATGAAATTTAAGACAAAAAAGATCCAATGACACGATGAGATGGAGTTTGTTTTTTTATTGTTGATGATTGTTCCACATATTGGTCCATTAAACAGGTAATTTACACTGGTGAAGAATCTGCTGTTCAGTGAAGTTCTATTTTCAAATTATTGGGCCTGAAATTCGGCACCTGAGCGTGGTTGTAAAGGCTGGTTTTGTGGAAAAAGTAGCATTCGCATCTCTGCCGTCTACGTTGGTGAGGGCAAAAAAAAGGCGTTGTTTACCTTCACCTGAAGCAGGTGTTAGGCCATTAACATAGTTAGATAAAGGATCTATCGCCTGCTGCTCCACCTCTTACAAATTTGGTGTGCATCTGTGGCAGCCATCGCCAGCGATATTTACACCGGGGAAACAAATGTTAAACAGCGCCGAATGAAAAAAAGGCAAAAGTATTCCAACCTCTCTCCCAACTCCGACCATCAGGCCCTCTCCGAACACCCCCCGAGGCCCGACCTCCTCCCCCCTACCCCCCCCACCCCTAACCCCAATCCTGGCCCTGAGTCCCAACCGATCCCCCCCCACAGATCCTGACCCTGTGTCCCGACCTCCCCCGCCTCCCCCCCACCACCTCCTCCGCTCCAAGTCCTGACCCTCACCCTCTGATCCTGGCCCCGAGTCCAGACCTCCCTCCACCCCACCAATCCTGACCCCATGAAGCGACCTCCCCCGCCCCCCCCCGCCCCCGATCCTGGCCCCAAGTACCGACCTCCCCCGGCCCCCTCATCCCCCGATCCTGGCCCCAATCCCGGCCTCCCGCAACCCCCCTATCCCCCGATCCTGGCCCCATGTCCCGATCCTGCCCCCAAGTCCCGACCTCCCGCCCCCCCCACCCCCCGATCCTGGCCCCAAGTCCTGACCTCCCCCGCCCCCCGATCCTGGCCTCAAGTCCCGACTTACCCCGGCCCCCCCCACCCCCCGATCCTGGCCCCAAGTCCCGACCCTCCCCACCCCCCGATCCTGGCCCCAAGTCCCGACCTCCCGGCCCCCCCCCCCCCCGCCCCCGATCCTGGCCCCAATCCCGACCTCCCGCAACCCCCCTATCCCCCGATCCTGGCCCCAATCCCGACCTCCCGCAACCCCCCTATCCCCCGATCCTGGCCCCAAGTACCGACCTCCCCTGGCCCCCTCACCCCCCGATCCTGGCCCAATCCCGACCTCCCGCAACCCCCCTGTCCCCCGATCCTGGCCCAATCCCGACCTCCCGCAACCCCCCTGTCCCCCGATCCTGGCCCCAAGTACCGACCTCCCCTGGCCCCCTCACCCCCCGATCCTGGCCCAATCCCGACCTCCCGCAACCCCCCTGTCCCCCGATCCTGCCCCCAAGTCCCGACCTCCCGCCCCCCCCACCCCCCGATCCTGGCCCCAAGTCCCGACCTACCCCGCCCCCCGATCCTGGCCTCAAGTCCCGACCTTCCCCGCCCCCCCCACCCCCTGATCCTGGCCCCATGTCCCGACTTCCTCCCCACTCCCTACGTCCCCACGATCCCGGCCCCGAGGCCTGACCCCTACCCCCTCCCCCAGAGACCTTGCACATCTAAAGCTGGGCTGAACACCACAATAATGATAATCAGCAGGCAGCACCAATTTTGCGGAAATCAAAACAGAAAATGCTGGAAATGCTCAGCAGGTCAGGCAGCATCTGTGGAGAGAGAAACAGAGTTAACAGTTCAGGTCGATGACCTTTCGTCAGAACCAAAATAACGGTGCCGCCTGCGATCCTTTTACTGCCGCTAGGACACCTCAACCTGCCCGTTTTCGGGCCTATTCAGATTTCTAGGCTTTCTTTTCTTTCACGAATGGATTGATTTCTTTTTCCTGAAGTTGTAGCAGCAGAATTAATTTCACAACGTCAATCAAACAAACCTTTTTTCCAGAGTACCGTTGCAGAAAGGCAGTGTTGTAATGTGTATTGTGTGTGCGAAGCAGAATCAGGAAGGCGAGGTGATCCGGGGAGCCCTGGGACGCAGGTAAGATACTTTATAAAACCAATCAGATTCAATGTACATTTTCTCCAATTAAATGCAAGAATGATGGAATATGAATGTGAATATTTCGCCGCTTTTATAAAATGATCCAATGTGAAAGTTTCAACCCCGAAATTCCCATCAACTCGCTTCACTGGTGGCAGTGCTCCATGAATGGGCAGTAAATGTATCCAACGGAGCAGGACCAGACAGCATTCCAAAGTACTGGGACACCGTCAGTTACACCCCTGCGAGTACTGATAGCTGAAAATGTCGAGAACCTTTCAGTGGAAATAAACAGGGCTTTCCAGAGGAGATCGATTACTTCTGGCTGGAAGAGACTTTCCTGGGGCCTTAGCAGCACCAATGCCACTCTTGGCACTCAGTCCACTGAGGCCTTTAAAAAGTATGTTGGTGGGAAGCCCAGGAGTTCCCCCTTGACATGGGAGGGGGCAGGCAGAACTAGGTTATGGTCCATTTTCTAATTCCCCCCACCCCTCCATCCACCCCAATCCCTACCTTACACCTTAATCAGAATTTCAGGACCTTAATTTTTAGATTGAAATTTATACCAATGTAAAATGAATATCTGCAATTAAATGACAATATTTAAGAGAACTTTTTTTGCATGCCGATGTTATTTATTTAAGTTAATAACATGCTTTTATTTTTGTATTAAATACTTGATGGGTGTGTCGATCTTACAGGGAAGTAAAGGCCGAACAGGATTTCTTGGCTATCCAGGAGAAGATGGAGTTGAGGTGAGTTTGGTTATTTTCAAAAGGCTTGTAGAGAATTTTAGTTGCTTTTGTTTTAGATCCAAGTTCTGCTGGTTTACATCGTAAAGAATTGAAGACAACTCCCCTAATTAGTAAACTATTATGGGTTTGTCCCATCGCTGCAAAGGGAAACTTTATCACTTCATTACATGTTTAGCCTTCATGTTCATTATCAGCACGTCCCATGTTTGAATGGAGCACAGAATATAGCTCTTGGAACCAAAACAATTTAGATACACAATTACACGGTATGTATGAGCAGTTTACTGAGACATGATGCACTTAATGCACTGGCGTGCACTGAGGTCACTGAGGTGAGTGCCAGCAGCCCTTAAAGCTGTAATTGTGTTTTTCTGGGAGAAACAAAAGTGGTTGCACCAGAGAAGTCCCACACAGAGATCTGTCTGAGTCCCCACTGGAGGAGATTCTGCAATGAAGGCTGCGACCCAGTCATAAGAAGGCTCCATTTCTTTGCAAGCCTCCTGTTAAAAGGGTGTTGAGTGTCTCTTGTACTTTTTAACTGCTCCAGCTTTCCCCCCAGCCCCCACCTTTCATTGATATCAAACTGGGGATTTTACTGAGCCTTGGGAGCAGGCCGTGTACAGGTTGGACGAGCATAAAGCAGATCCCGGTCAACATTTTCATGCACATATTGGACAGGGCACAAAGTAAGCTTTGTCACGTTATGTTTTCATAATGCAGATGGAGATGTCATAAAAACAGAAAGTGGAAATTAAATCCAAATGTATTTTACAGGGCAAGAGAGGCCCACCAGGTGTCACTGGGTCTCGAGGATTTAGCGGATGCCCAGGTCCCAGAGGTTATAAGGTAAGCGACTGTCAAATGCATCTCCCTTCAGCAGTAACTAAAAAATGTTCCTACTTTTGGAATCAGCATTCTTACAATTGTACATTATGTTTCAGGGAGGAAGAGGAATTCGAGGGATAAAGGTACATTTGGCTTATTTACACTTCATTAAAATCCAATAAAGAGTAAATGTTTTCTGTTGCCTGACATCTGATTTTACCAGTGTACTAAAACCCAACATTGCTGTTGTAACAGGGTATTGATGGAGACCAAGGTGTTGATGGAATCAATGGAGAGCAGGTAATTGGTGAGATAAATTTGTCACAATTCACTTTTCGCAGTTGTGTCCAAGTATTGATACAAGATTGTGTTCGCACAGGGAGAATATGGAGCATTTGGATCCTCCGGGGAAGAAGGGAAGCAAGGATATCTGGTAATGTTTTTATCAGCATCAGCAATCAAATTAAACTGGCTTTGCTACCCCCACCCTGCCCCCCACCCAGACCCCCCACCAAAAAAAAGCATTGTGTCTGAGCTGTTCTATCCATCCTGTCTAATACAATTTTCCTTTATGGAAGTGTTGTTTGATCAGTTCTTCCTTAATTAAATAGTTATCCTGAAAAATAAGAATTATTTTAACCCATTGTCTACAGTAATGTTTAAGTACAGTAATATACTGATAGCATATTGGATGCATTACTAATGACGTTATGAGCAGGAGGTCCAGCAGCTAGCCGACAATCACGATGTACGAGGATTCTTTATCGCCATCAAGACCACCTACGGCCCAAGCACCCAAGGCCCTACCCCACTGCTGGCGAAAAACGAAGAGGCACTCATCAAGGACAGAGAGGCAGTCAGTGTCTGCTGGAAAGAGCACTTCGAAGATCTCCTTAACCGAGGCTCTGTCTTCGATGTGAGTGTCCTCGACTCCATCCCACAGCATGCTACCCATCACCATCTCAGCACAAATCCAGCCCGGCACGAGGTAGAAAAGGCCATCCGACATCTGAAGAACAACAAGGCTTCAGGAGCGGATGGACTTCCCGCCGAGCACTAAAACATGGCATTAGCGCGAATACATGATCTCATTTCTCTTATCGGGAAGGAGGAGAGCATGCCAGGAGATCTCAGAGAAGCCATAATTGTGACCATCTTCAAGAAAGGTGACAAGTCCGATGGTGGTAACTGCAGAGGAGTTTCCCTGCTGTTGGCCGCAGGGAAAGTCATCGCAAGAATCCTCCTGAACCGTCTTCTCCCTGTTGCTGAAGAGCTCCTCCCTGAGTCACAATGCGGATTCCATCCACTAAGGGGCACAACAGACATGATCATCACCGGGCGGCAATTACAAGAGAAATGCTTGAAACAGCACCAACCCTTGTACATGGCCTCCTTTGACCTTCAACATGGTTAACCGTGAGGGATTATGGAATGTCCTCCTCCGGTTCGGCTGCCCTCAAAAGTTAGTCACCATCCTCCGCCTGCTCCACGATGACATGCAAGCTGTGGTCCTGACCACAGATCCACCACACACCCAATTCACGTTTGGACCAGGGTCAAGCAAGGCTGTGTCATCGCACCAACGCTCTTCTCGATCTTCCATGCTGCAATGCTCCATTTCACGCTCAGCAAGCTCCCTGCTGGAGTGGACCTAAATTACAGGACAAACGGGAATCTGTTCGACCTCCGCTGCCTCCAGGCCATTCTCTGTCATTGAACTAAAGTTCACAAATGATGCTTGCGCCTGCACACACTTGGAGGCCGAACTCCAAGCCATCGTCAATACCTTCATTGAGGCGTACGAGCACATGGGCCTTACACTGAACATCTGTAAGACAAAGGTCCTCTACCAACCTGCCCCCGCCACACAGCACGATAAGGCCTTGGACAACGTGAACTATGTTTCATACCCTGGGAGCCTACTGTCAACAAGAGCAGACATCGACGATGAGGTCCAACACAGCCTTCAGTGTGCCAGTGCAGCCTTTGGTCGCCTGAGGAAGAGAGTGTTTTGTTAGAAATATGCCAGGTTATGGTCTTACAATCACAAGCACATTGACTAAGTATATACATTTCCAGCAAATTTGATGCAAACAACCAAAACAGATATTGTAAAGAAAGCTGAAATTTAACATTTAATCAACAAGTCATGGACTTAAAAGATTCTCCAGATATCTTCTACTCGTATCCATTCATTGTGAATAATTCATTTTAAATTTATTTCTTCCGAGCCTTCATTTATCCCAATCTAAATTCTATATTGTTTTTCACTTAAACACACCTTCAATCGCTTTTATTCATTAATTCGATAGTTTCTCGATGGGAGTATGTATCAGTGCTTTAATAATTGTCACAATTCCCTGAGCCACATTAACCATTTCATGTCTTCTGTTATCAAGTAACACAGCATGTCTTGAGACCTGTTCTTTAGTGCAAATTCACCATGCATTTCCACATACAAGTTGCCTCATGCGCAACAAATCACGTCTGCACTCTTACACTGGTATCTATCTCTATGCCATTCGATGCAAGCCATCTTGGGCTTTCAGATAATCTTATCAAAAGATTGTCGAGAATCTTTGCTCATCTTCCACTGCATGTTTCAGGTAGTGGTCAGGTTATCAATGCAACTTTCTTTAAAAATTCATCGGCAATGACACAAATGTCTCCAAGAGAAAGTTCTCGATTTATTATTCTTAACTATACATTCCTAACTTTCACTAGAATGTTAGAAAAATTCCTACTTGGTGCTGCAATTCTCCTGTTTCAATCTTGCATCTTAAGTAGACATCCCATTAATTACTATTCATATTCATGAACTCTGGAGTAAACTTACTATCCTAAATACAATATTAAAGATCAACATTTTTAAAATTCTTTATAACCAACTATATTGTGCCCGAGTCCATTTTACATTTCAAACTTATCACAAATCTAAACAACCGTATTGTCTTGTATTGACAGATTTTTTTCAATCTTCAATTATTTTTCTCCACAAACTTTTTCTTTTGATACACAGCATTTAGTAGGACCACCTAAATTGTTCCCAAACCAGTTTATTTTAGTAAAGAATTATCCCTTTAAACTTCAGTGAGAATTTTCCCTTCTTGAGAGCTCGGAAAAGCAACTCATATCAATTTATCTTTATATTTGAACTTATTTATTCCTATTTCAGAAACAAGTTTTTGCCAAGCTTGGTAGTTCTCATGGTGTCTTAAACATTGGAGACAAAAGTAACCGCCGTTTGTTCACAAGGTAACTTCCATGTCTTAGATCACCACCTCGAGCACATCTTGTCGGGAAATTGTGTTAGGGAAATTGATGGGATTGAAGGCCGATAAATCCTCAGGGCCTGATGGACTGCATCCCAGAGTACTTAAGGAGGTGGCCTTGGAAATAGCAGATGCATTGACAGTCATTTTTCAACATTCCATAGACTCTGGATCAGTTCCTATGGAGTGGAGGGTAGCCAATGTAACCCCACTTTTTAAAAAAGGAGGGAGAGAGAAAACAGGGAATTATAGACCGGTCAGCCTGACATCGGTAGTGGGTAAAATGATGGAATCAATTATTAAGGATTTCATAGCAGCGCATTTGAAAAGAGGTGACATGATAGGTCCAAGTCAGCATGGAGTTGTGAAAGGGAAATCACGCTTGACAAATCTTCTGGAATTTTTTGAGGATGTTTCCAGTAGAGTGGACAAGGGAGAACCAGTTGATGTAGTGTATTTGGACTTTCAGAAGGCTTTCGACAAGATCCCACACAAGAGATTAATGTGCAAAGTTAAAGCACATGGGATTGGGGGTAGTGTGCTGACGTGGATTGAGAACTGATTGGCAGACAGGAAGCAAAGTGTAGGAGTAAATGGGTACTTTTCAGAATGGCAGGCAGTGACTAGTGCGCTACCACAAGGTTCTGTGCTGCGTTCCCAGCTGTTTCCATTGTACATTAATGATTTATACGAGTGGATTAAATGTAGTATCTCCAAATTTGCAGATGACACTAAGTTAGGTGGCAGTGTGAGCTGCGAGGAGGATGCTATGAGGCTGCAGAGTGACTTGGATAGGTTAGGTAAGTGTGCAAATGCATGGCAGATGAAGTATAATGTGGATAAATGTGAGGTTATCCACTTTGGTGGTAAAAACAAAGAGACAGACTATTATCTGAATGGTGACAGATTAGGAAAAGGGGAGGTGCAACGAGACCTGGGTGTCATGGTACATCAGTCATTGAAAGTTGGCATGCAGGCACAGCAGGCGGTTAAGAAAGCAAATGGCATGTTGGCCTTCATAGCGAGGGGATTTGAGTACAGGGGCAGGGAGGTGTTACTACAGTTGTACAGGGCCTTGGTGAGGCCACACCTGGAGTATTGTGTACAGTTTTGGTCTCCTAACTTGAGGAAGGACATTCTTGCTATTGAGGGAGTGCAGCGAAGGTTCACCAGACTGATTCCCGGGATGGCGGGACTGACATATCAAGAAAGACTGGATCAATTGGGCTTGTATTCACTGGAGTTCAGAAGAATAAGAGGGGATCTCATAGAAACATTTAAAATTCTGACGGGTTTGGACAGGTTAGATGCAGGAACAATGTTCCCAAAGTTGGGGAAGTCCAGAACCAGGGGTCACAGTCGAAGGATAAGGGGTAAGCCATTTAGGACCGAGATGAGGAGAAACTTCTTCACCCAGAGAGTGGTGAACCTGTGGAATTCTCTACCACAGAAAGTTGTTGAGGCCAGTAAACTAAATATATTCAAAAAGGAGTTAGATGTAGTCCTTACTACTTGGGGGATCAAGGGGTATGGCGAGAAAGCAGGAATGGGGTACTGAAGTTGCATGTTCAGCCATGAACTCATTGAATGGCGGTGCAGGATCGAAAGGCCGAATGGCCTACTCCTGCACCTATTTTCTATGTTTCTATGTTTTGTCACTCATCAGAGAAAACAGCATTTTAGATTTTGTCTCAACTTTTTAGTATGGTTTCTTTTAAAAAGGTTTCCAAACCCAAGATTTTCCAGTGCAACCAAAATATTTAACAAGAAAAAGCATCTCAAATGTCTCAAAATTCTAATTCAAATACTGCCAATCTTTTTTTAAACTTAAAATAACCAGAATTTCACTGTCGTCGCAAGGTAAGTTGGGTTTTTCACAATTTATCATTTCAAGAAAACTTTCTGGAACCAAATTAAGAAAGCAGTTTTGTTCCAATTTGAATTGATTTAAAACAAAACCACACGTGTTAATTAACAAACTTAACGGCAAACAAAGAGTTACCAGCCTCTCCCCTCTCAGCACACAAAAGTGGGTCGAGCTGAAACAAACGAACAGACTTCTTTTTTTAAAAAAAACTGAAATTCCAGCATCTCTTTTAAGGTTAACAACACTCGGCAAATCTTATGCTTTATTTTCCCCGGCACAAAAGCTAAAGCTTTGTGTTAGTTTCATTTTCATTTCAAAAAAATCTCATCTTAGTAACTTATTATCTAATTCTCTTTTTTTTTCGTGTTCTCAAGATGGTTTGTATTCAGTTACGATCTTTGTTTCTGTTTATCTCCCAATCTCACTCCTGCTCTTTATCTTGTTTGTTTCTCAAGTCTGCACACTTCGCACAGAAGTGAGTGTGTAAGCAAGTTGTTATCGACTTCTTTAAGTTTAGTCCGTTCCGCATTCACTTGGGATACTATTGCATCCAAGCACTTGGAGTAACTACATCTGTCCTCTTGGATGACTCCGATAGTCTCTGAGAAACTGCTCACGATTTTATCTCTACAATTAGCACTCGCCATTCTGTTTTGGTTTCAGTGATGAAACACACTCCCTTACGAGGTTTCCTATCCAGTCGTCTCGCCTGGCACCTTGTTATAGACCAAGTCCATCTCCAACTTGTTTCTCCACAATAACTCTTTTTACATTCCAGCCACAGAAGCCAATTTTTTAACGAAATATGCCAGGTTAACGCTATCTCCATTCACTTTAATAATCAGGATCGACTGTAAAACCAATCTGGTGGCTATATTGCATTTAATCAGAGTTTAAGACAGAATATAACACATTAGCTATATACCAAAAACATACAACCGTAACAGGTAGTTGATACCGATTCTGACTGGACAAACGGCTGGCACACATAAGCAGTTCTCTAGATTGCAGTCTCCTTCTCTGTCTAGAGCTTCCTACATTAAAGCATGGGATCACTCTCAAAGAGTGTTTGACCAGCTTGACTTCTGATCCGCTCTCCCCTCTCACTGTCTGTGACTACAAGCTTCCAGGAGGTCACTTTTAACCTATTTTTAGGGGTGGGCCAGACCCTGGATATTGACGAGACCTTTTGACCTATAGAGGTTCCCCTAAAACCTTGATATCCAATAAGACTTCCAGGACTCAATTTTCCCCAGTATTTGTGCCATTTTTTTTTTTTGGAGCAGGCTGCTTTTTCTGGCCTAACTTAAAAATCCCCAGTTTCCCCAATCAAGTTGCACCAGCGTAACTCAGTTAGCTACGAATTTTTTAAGTCAGTTTTTTATTCAGCCAAAGGCGGTGTAACCAGGCACCTACACCACGTCTGGCCATTTCGGGAAGTTTGGCCAGCTGAGAGTTACTCCAGTTCTGTTGAGGCCAGCATATGTGGCCTGTCCTGAAAAACCTTCCCGAGAGTTAAGTAAATCGGTGCAGGTAAGGAAAGTGGTGCAGCAGATGCCCTAACACACTGAAAGAATTGAAAAACACAGAGCAGCAACTTACCTCCAACCCTGCCCGAAGGTTGTCTGGTTCCATTCTCGGTCCCCATTTCACACACACACAGGAAGGCTGTCCGGTCCCATTCTTGGTCCCCATTTCACACACACACAGGAAGGCTGTCTGGTTCCATTCTCGGTCCCCATTTCACACACACACAGGAAGGTTGTTCGGTCCCCATTTCACACACACACAGGAAGGTTGTCCGTTTCCATTCTCGGTCCCCGGTTCACACACACACAGGAAGGCTGCCCGGTCCCATTCTCGGTCCCCATTTCACACACACACACACACACACACACAGGAAGGCTGTCTGGTTCCATTCTCGATTCCCATTTCACACACACACAGGAAGGTTGTCCGGTTCCATTCTCGGTCCCCATTTCATGCACACACAGGAAGGTTGTCTGGTTCCATTCTCGGTCCCCATTTCACACACACACAGGAAGGTTGTCTGGTTCCATTCTCGGTCCCCATTTCACACACACACAGGAAGGTTGTCTGGTTCCATTCTCGGTCCCCATTTCACACACACACAGGAAGGTTGTCTGGTTCCATTCTCGGTCCCCATTTCACACACACACAGGAAGGTTGTCCGGTCCCATTCTCGGTCCCCATTTCACACACACACACAGGAAGGCTGTCTGGTTCCATTCTCGGTCCCTATTTCACACACACACAGGAAGGCTGTCTGGTTCCATTCTCGGTCCCCATTTCACACACACACACACAGGAAGGCTGTCTGGTTCCATTCTCGGTCCCCATTTCACACACACACACAGGAAGGTTGTCTGGTTCCATTCTCGGTCCCCATTTCACACACACACAGGAAGGTTGTCTGGTTCCATTCTCGGTCCCCATTTCACACACACACAGGAAGGTTGTCCGGTCCCATTCTCGGTCCCCATTTCACACACACACAGGAAGGTTGTCTGGTTCCATTCTCGGTCCCCAGTTCACACACACAGTCCGGTCCCAAGAGAGAGAGAGAGAGTCGGTCCCTGGTTTACACAGACAGGAAAGCTCTCCGGTCCCATTCTCGGTCCCATACACACTCTACCATGTATTCAACCAGCATTGTGACCCATATATAAACTGACCTAAGTTGTACACTGTGAGAACAATGACCACTAGGTGGGAGACACTCCTAACCTGGATCTTCAGGTATAAAAGGGGAAGCTCCACCCACTTCCTGCACTTGAGTGCTGAGGAATAAAAGACAGGTCACAGACTGACCTTCTCTCAAGCATGGGCCTCGTGTGCATTTATACTGTATAGTAAGGACGTATCAATGGCGACAAGAAACTGGGATTTAAACCACGCGAGCATGGCCACGAGCAGAACAGACGAGAGGTACTGTGTTAAGGAATGGTTGGGACAGAGATTCAACATTGTTAAAGCAGCACACAGTTCTCCAGGCAGACAAGGGCAGTCGGGCATGTCCCAACATGTAGTCGAACCCAGAGGGGGAGTTCGACAGAGACAATGGCAAGCTGAATGGCGATTCACGCCATTGCAAGTGACAATGCGGCCAGTAATGGGGCCATCAACACCTGATAATGGCACTTTCAAGGGCAATAACAGGGGCAGTCAGGGACGATCGACTGGCAAGGGACCTTTTGTTTCAAACCGCAGCTCAGGCTGGAGGCGTGGAGGCATACATTCAGCCGGAGTTTGCAGAGATGAGCAAAATACCTGCAGAAATTGCAGAAATGGACATTGGGGGAAATCGCTGGAAGCTGAAGTTCAGCCAGTTCATGTGGAGCACGTATACAGTTCATACACCAGGACGCCACCGATAATGATGAAAGTGCTCCTCAATGGCATCCCAGTATCAATGGAGTTAGACTCGGGTGCCAGCCAGTCCCTGATGGGTATCAAACAGTTAAAAAAGTTGTGGGAGGTCAAAATTATCGGCAATTGACGCACGGCTACGGACTTACACAAAGCAGATCATTCCGGTCCTAGGCAGCGCCACGGTAGTCGTGACCCACAAAGATTCAGAGAACAGACTGCCACTCTGGATTGTCCCAGGGGACGGTCCCGCACTACTGGGGAGGAGTTGGCTTGCTGTCATGAACTGGAAATGGAGCGATGTCCATGCAATTTCCTCTGTGGAGCGAGTATCATGCTCACAGATCCTGGACAAATTTGACACATTATTTCAACCTGGCATTGGCACGTTCATGGGGGCCAAGATAGTGATTCACATAAACCCGGACGCCAGGCCAGTCCACCACAAGGCCAGGGCGGTGCCGTACGTGATGCGGGAAAAGATAGGAGGCGAATTGGACCGCCTGCTGAGGGAAAGCATCATCTCGCCAGTCGAATTCAGTGACTGGGCTAGCCCGATTGTGCCGGTGCTCAAGGCAGATGGGTCGGTCAGGATATGTGGCGATTACAAGGCCACCATCAATCGGCTGTCACTCCAAGACCAGTACCCACTACCGAGAGTGGAAGACCTCTTTGCAACACTATCCGGTGGCAAACTTTTTTCAAAATTGGACCTGACCTCAGCTTACATGACCCAGGAGCTGGCGAGTGAGTCGAAGAAGCTGACCACCATCACGACACACAAGGGGTTGTTTGAGTACAACAGATGTCTGTTCTGGATTCGCTCGGCCGCCGCGATCTTCCAACGAAATATGGAAAGCCCCCTCAAGTCTATTCCAGGGATGGTGGTTTTTCAGGACGACATCCTCATTACTGGTTGCGATACTGAAGAACACCTCCACAACCTGGAGGAGGTGCTACGCAGACTGTACCGGGTAGGGCTGTGACTGAAAAAGGCGAAGTGCGTCTTCCTAGCTCCAGAGGTAGAATTCCTGGGGATGAGGGTAGCAGCAGACGGTATCAGCCCTACTGCATCCAAGACGGAAGTGATCCAGAGAGCATCCAGACCCCGTAACACGACGGAGCTGCGTTCATTCCTGGGGCTCCTGAACTATTTTGGTAACTTTCTTCCCAAATTGAGCATGCTGTTAGAGCGCTACACGTGTTCCTATGCAAAGGTCGCGAATGGGTCTGGGGGGACAGCCAGGAAAGGGCTTTTAATAGAGCACGCAATTTGTTGTGGTCCAACAATCTGTTAACGCTATATGACCCATGTAAGAAACTTGTGTTAACATGCGATGCGTCATCCTATGGTGTCGGGTGTGTGTTGCAGCATGTCAATGCCAAGGGTCAGTTACAGCCAGTAGCTTATGCCT
Source organism: Pristiophorus japonicus (assembly GCF_044704955.1). Classification (NCBI taxonomy): domain Eukaryota; kingdom Metazoa; phylum Chordata; class Chondrichthyes; family Pristiophoridae; genus Pristiophorus; species Pristiophorus japonicus. The sequence goes on along the minus strand of NC_091981.1, from coordinate 37,681,956 downwards.
CCAGAAGTCTGTCTCAGGCAGAAAGGGGCTACGGGATGGTAGAAAAGGAGACGCTCGCATGTGTATATGCGGTAAAGAAAATGCACCAGTACCTGTTTGGCAGGAAATTTGAGCTGGAGACAGATCACAAACCCCTAACGTCCCTTTTGGCCGACAACAAGGCCATAAATGCAAATGCATCGGCCCGCTTACAGAGGTGGGCACTCACATTAGCCACCTATGACTACACAATTCGGCACAGACCGGGCACCGAAAACTGCGCCGATGCACTCAGCAGGCTCCCACTAGCCACCACTGAGGGGGCTACCGAGCATGCTGCAGAGATGGTCATGGCTGTTGAAGCTTTCGGAAGCGAAGGCTCACCCGTGACAGCCCGTCAGATTAAAGTCTGGACAAATAGAGACCCGCTATTGTCTCTAGTCAAGAAATGTGTCCTGAATGGGGACTGGGCAGCCACGTACAGGGCATGGCCTGAGAAATTTAAACCATTTCACAGGTGCAAAAATGAACTCTCGATTCAGGCCGATTGCCTACTGTGGGGAAACCGCGTAGTCATGCCCCAGATGGGCAGAGAGGTGTTCATCAGAGAACTCCACAATGGGCACCCGGGCATTGTCACGATGAAGGCAATTGCCAGGTCACACGTTTGGTGGCCAGGGATAGACGCAGATCTGGAACTTTGTGTTCGCAGGTGCAACATGTGTGCCCAGCTGGGCAATGCGCCCAGGGAAGCCCCCCTTAGCCCCTGGCCATGGCCCGTCAAACCTTGGTCATGCATCCATGTGGACTACGCAGGTCCTTTCATGGGGAAAATGTTTTTGGTTGCAGTAGACGCCTACTCCAAATGGATCGAGTGTGACATTTTAAATTCAAGTACATCCTCTGCCACGGTAGAAAGTCTACGGGCAATGTTCACCGCCCACGGTCTACCGGACATCTTGGTCAGCGACAATGGCCCGTGCTTCACAACCACTGAATTCCAGGATTTCATGGCAGGCAATGGAATTAACCGTGTTAGAACGGCACCGTTCAAGCCGGCCTCAAATTGCCAGGCAGAACGAGCAGTGCAGATAATCAAACAGGGGATGCTCAGATTCCAAGGGAGTTCCCTACAAACTCGCTTATCACGCCTCCTGTTGGCCTATAGATCCCGACCACACTCACTCACAGGGGTTCCACCCCAGAGCTGCTAATGAAAAGGATGCTCAAAACCCGGTTATCCCTTATACACCCCACCATGAAAGAAATGGTCGAGAGCAGGCGCCAGTCACAATATGACTACCATGACAGGAATGCGAGGGCGCGATGTATTGATGTAAATGATCCTGTTTTTGTCCTCAACTATGCTGCAGGGCCCAAATGGCTCGCAGGAACTGTGGTTGCCAAAGAGGGAAATAGGATTCTGGTAGTTAAACTTACCAATGGACAAATCTGCCGCAAACATGTGGATCAAACAAAAAGGAGGTTCAGCAACCCCATAGAAGAAGCAGAGGAAGAACACGATTTCGAGTTCACTCCACCACAGGTGACCGAACACTGGAACCAAAGGGAGGAGAGCCCAGTCACTGTGGGCAGTCTGGATAGGCCTGAGGCACCGCAAACAGCAGACACTCAGGCCAGCGCCCAACAACCAGAGCCCCAACTCAGGCGCTCTACAAAGGAGCATAAACCACCAGAGACTCAACCTGTGATCCCAATAAGACTTTGGGGGGGGGAGATGATGTCATGTATTCAACCAGCATTGTAACCCATGAATAAACTGACCTAAGTTGTACACTGTGAGAACAATGACCACTAGGTGGTGAACTTGTGGGAGACACCCCTAACCTGGACCTTCAGGAATAAAAGGGGAAGCTCCACCCACTTCCTGCACTTGAGTGCTAAGGAATAAAGGACAGGTCACAGACTAACCTTCTCTCAAGCATGGGCCTCATGTGCATTTATACTGTATACTATACATGTATAGTAAGGACGTATCACACTCAGTCACAGAGAGAGAGAGAGAGAGAGAGACCTGAACCGGCGACCGAGAATGGGACCGGACCAAACAGCCTTCGGGGGTTTGGAGGTAAGGTGGTGCTATGTGCTTTTCAATTCTTTTAATATGTTGCGAGGTAACTGTATGCTTCACTTTGCAACCTCAGCTTGCATTGTGTCCCTGGTTACCATGGCAGCCCGATCTTTTTGGCGCAGATCAAGGCTCCACACCCCTCGTGTTAGGCCACGCCAAAATGAAGAGATCCAACGGGGAAACCTACAACACTTTTTTTGCCGTACTTGAGCCCCAAAAAATCAGGCGTAACTCTCCAAGTACACCAAAAAAATGCTTTGGGGAAAATTGAGTCCCTAGTTCTTTCTCTTGATCCTTGTTTCAAGAACCTGCCTTAAACATGTCTTACGATTCTGGCCACATGTCACTCTGTTTACACTAACCCTAGATCTCTTTCTGTGGAACTCTCTCTTCGCTCTCTTCCCTCAAAACAAAGCCTAGTCCTTTTGAACAATGAGGCCCAAACCAGAGTTTTGTCACCTCAACCAGTCTTTAGGATATAGCAAAATATTTATGTTAACACTTAACTTCCATACTTCCATTCATTATCTTCACCAGCGGTTTTGTTAAGGGAACTTCAAACCCTACCCTTTGCATTATACATAAAATATATAAACAAGGTTCAAGTCTTAACTTAAAAACAACAGATAATCGCTTAACATCAGGGAGATTGTATATAGTACAAAAATCTATATCCTCCATTTCTAAATATTTCTCTGATCCGAATAGACATTCCATCTGCAGTGCAAAACAACGATTTAAACACAGCCCTGATTTCTAACAGTTTGAAGACCAGAACCTCAAACCCAGAACCAAGCTCAGGGACGACAGAGCAAGATACCCGCCCTCCTATATGACTAAGAAACATGGACTGTATACAGCAGACACCTCAAAACACTGGAGAAGTACCACCAGCGCTGCCTCCGCAAGATCCTGCAAATCCATTGGCAGGATAGGCGCAACAATGTCAGTGTTCTCGCTCATTCCAACATCCCCAGCATCGAAGCATTGACCACGCTCGATCAGCTCTGTTGGGCGAGCCACATCGTCCGTATGCCTGACACGAGACTCCCAAAACAAGTGTTATACTCGGAGCTTCGACACGGCAAGCAAGCCCCAGGTTGGCAGAGGAAACGCGTCAAGGACACCCTGAAAGCCTCCTTGGAAAAAGTGCAACATCCCCACCGACACCTGGGAATCCCTGGCCCAAGACCGCCCAAAGTGGAGAAGAAGTATCCGGAAAGGCGCGAAACACCTCGAGTGTCATCGCCGAGAGCAAGCTGAAGCCAAGCGTAGACAGCGGAAGGAGCGCGCAGCAACCCAGGCACCCCACCCATCCGTTCTTTCAACCACCATCTGCTCCACCTGTGACAGAGACCGCAGGTCCCACATTGGACTCTTCAGTCACCTGAGAACTCATTTTTAGTGTGGAAGCAAGTCATCCTTGACCCAGAGGGACTGCCTATGATGATGATGATTTCATTAAGTGTGAAAGACTCGTGAGTGTCCCAGGCATGCTTGAAATGATTGTAATTTACCTCTAGAGGGCTAGTATTGTCCTTGTTCGATTTTGCATTTGATGTTTTACCTTGTCTGTTGCTTTCATGGTATAGTAAAAATGTTATATACAGAAATTGTGTCATTCCATAGTAACATTACGTGACTGTAGTGAGATTATGTCATTATGTAGTGAGACTTTGTGACTGTGTAGTGAAAGGTTGTCACTCTATAGTAATATTATATGACCATAGTGAAATTAAGTCACTATATATAGAGTGTGTGACTTTATAGTGAAACTCAATATACAGTGAAATTACATGACTAATGAAATTAACTGACTATATAGTGAAATTATATCATTCCATTGTGAAATGATCACACTGTATATTAAAACGATATCATTCGATTGTAAAATTATTTGACGGTAGTGAAAAATCTCGCTATATAGCTCGGAAATAATTATAGCTTGTTGGTAATTATAGGGACATTCCAGATTTCATGGGAATAATAAGTCTTCTTATCTTAGGGCAAGAAAGGCCCAAAAGGAGACAATGGTGAGCGTGGTGAACAAGGATTACCTGGAGAACCTGTAAGTAAAATCCCATAGCTCTGTCTGGTCACGAGGGAGCTCATTAAACTCTTGAAACTTGGAGAGGATAATTTTGGAGTAATTTTCTGAAATAGCTCTCCTGGAATGTGCTGCCCATGATTTCTTGAAGATTCATTTTAACAACTATTGAATCAAGGCCAGTGCGACTGGAATTTCCAAATTATGCAAATAACGGGGGAAGCAGCACAGACTCATAAACATTTCCCTCACCCTCTCTGAAAGTCTTACGGCATATTGGTAATGGTTGTGTTCGTGTAAGTGCTTGGTGTTGGCTGACATTATAATGAAATGTCCTGGTATGAATTAATCACTATATAAAAATACCATTTCTACTTTCTACATCTGTGTCATCAGCTTGTACTCCAAGGCCTAAATTCCAGGGGCTTTACGCCCCCCCATTACCATCAAAAGATGATGCAAAGAGGGCGGCCGCCACTCTATCACCAGCTGGTGGTGGGTCCCGCAAGGTCCTCCATTTTTCCAGGCCCATCAGCTCTGCCATTAAGATGTATTACCCCACAGATTTAAATGAGGTAGCGGCGACATCACACACCGACGTAACGTCACCACGGCGAACTTGGACCTTTACGCTGAGTTCAGCACTGGGTCCTAAGCTGGCCAGGTAAACCCTGCGTGCAAGCAGATTCACAGAGGTGCTGTCAGCACCTCTTAAAGGGACACACAAGTCTTTCATGTAAGTTTGCATTTAAGCTTTTGGATTGTTGTTTTTTTACTTTACTGAAGTAATGGCTTACTGCAATAGATGTTAAATTTCTTTAAATGTGTAGGGAGTGCTGCTGGACACTTGCAAGGCCTCAGATGATAAAGAAGGCCTCTGAGAAGTCAGAAAATACTGCAAATACTCAGCAGGTCAGGCAACATCCGTGGAGAGAGAAACACATTTCACGTTTCAGGTCGAGATGCTAACTGACCTGCTGAGTATTTCCAGCATTTCATGCAATCATTTCAGATTTACAGCATCTGCTCACGGAGGGAAGAGGCAGCAGAAGAAGAGGAAGCGGAAGGAAGGATGCATCCCAGACAGACCCTATGTGGCTGGGATATCTGGGATGGAATCATCCGTATGCAGTCACAGTGACAACAATCCCAGTTGCCCTTTCAACTTTACTCCCATACTTTACCTTCGCTCTGTTAGAACAATCACAGCATCCTCTTGGCCATGATGCTGAAATAAAAGCCATCACAAAGCAAACTTTCCAATCCAACTTTATACATCTAACCATCCAATATGACATCAAGAAATCAACTGATCACCCTTCTGCAGTCTCTTAGTAAACAGTTTGAAGATGTAGTCACTGACCTTGACCAGTGGTCTGAGATCATGAAGCTTCTTTGGGCACTGGAGCCAGATGGTGGAGGTGACGCTGCTGGCAGTGACATCGTTGGTGATGTGGTCCCACATTGTTCTTTCTGGAGGGCCTTCTGGCCTCTGAGAACTCTCTTGCAGTGTTGACCCCCTGCACAAAGCTGGAGTGCTACGTGCGAGATCCTATGTGCAGCTACCCTGGCTTGCTGAGCAATTTTTGTTAATGCTGAAGCACTTTACCCATTTTTTGAGGTTCAGAAGGGAATTCAACTTTAGGTGCTGAAGATTCCCATTTGTAACTTCGTTTTGATAATTTTTTTTAAAAAGCAATAGGGGCTGGAAACTGCAATTTTTTGACTTCATTTTAATTTTGATTAGGCCTTGCCCTTTGAATTCATAGCCCTTTTAATTACCCACAATTCCTTGCAAAATCCCGAGCCTTGCTCCCAGAGGCAGTTCGAAGCTGGAACCCCCTTTCAGGATGGGAGCTTCGACTTCCATGCCTATACTTAGTTCACAGTAGCGCTTCGTCCATTTTCAGCGGCTGTTAACCCAAGTTGACGGACACCGGCACCTATCATGGCGGCCACAAATTTCCCACCCCACTAGTGTCAAGAACAACAATGAGGCATCCTGTGTGTATAGCAATGGTGTTTGAACTTTTCTGTGTGGGAGCCCCCTTGCACATATTGGTACATTCCCAGGTCCCTCCTGCTAGCATACATTTAATGACACACTCCCAGCAAGCCAGTAAAGTACTGATACAGTACAGAGGCTGCACTCCAACACTGGCAGACTCGCTGAGACCATGTGACCCAGCTTCCAAAAGACAGGATTAGCTGATCAACAGAAAAGAGTGCTCTGTTTATAGGAACTCCATTTTTTGTACAACAACAGCAATTTGTATTTATATAGCACCTTTAACATAGTGAAACATCCCAAGGCACTTCACAGGAGTATTATCGGACAAACAATTTGACACTGAGCCACATAAGGAGAAATTATGGCAGGTGACCAAAAGCTTGGTCAAAGAGGTAGGTGTTAAGGGGCGTCCTGAAGGAGGAAAGAGAGGTAGACAGCCGGAGAGGTTTAGGCAGGGAATTCCAGAGCTTAGGGCCTAGGCAACAGAAGGCACGGCCACGAGTGGTTGAGTGATTCTAATCAGGGATGCTCAAGAGGGCAGAATTAGAGGAACGCAGACATCTCGGGGGGGGGGGGGTGGGGGGAGGGGTTGCGGTTGTGGGGCTGAAGGAGAGTACTGAGATAAGGAGGGGCGAGGCCATAGAGGGATTTGAAATCAAGGATGAGAATTTTGAAATCGAGGCATTGTTGAACCGAGAGCCAATGTAGGACAGTGAACACAGGGGTGATGGGTGAGTGGGACTTGGTGCGAGTTAGGACATGGGCAGCTGAGTTTTGGTTCACCTCTAGTCTGCATAGGGTAGAATGTGGGAGACCAGCCAGGAGAGCTTTGGAATAGTCAAGTCTAGAGGTAACAAAGGCATGGATGAGGGCTTGAGCAGCTCTACATTCCTAGTTACAGGGATAGAGAGGAGGGTTCGCAGTATTAATTAAAGAAACAATTACAGCTGTGAGAAGGGATGATATGTTAGAGGAGTCATCAAATGAGGCCATATGGGTTGAATTGAAGAACAAAAAAGGGACAATCACACTACTGGGAGTGTGGTATAGACCGCCAAACAATCAAAGGGAGATAGAAGAAGAAATATGTGGGCAAATTGCTGCAAAGTGCAAAAACTATAGAGCTGTAATAGTGATGAATTTCAACTACCCTGATATTAACTGGGAAAAAAGCAGTGGAAATGGTACAGAGGGTGCGAAATTCCTAAAATGCATTCAAGAGAACTTCTTTAGCTAGTATGTAACAAGCCCAACAAGGGAGGGGTGGTTCTGGACTTGGTTTTGGGGAATGAAGAGGGGCAGGTGGAAGGGGTATCAGTGGGAGAGCATTTTGGTGCTAGTGATCATAATTCAGTAAGATTTAGGGTAGTTATGGAAAAGGACAAAGGTGGACCAGGAATTCAATTGGGGTAAAGCCAATTTTGCTGAGCTGAGAAGTAATTTGGCCATAGTGGACTAGAAACGGCTACTTGATGGTAAATTAGTGTCAGAGCAGTGGGAGGCATTCAAGGAGGAGATCCTGAGGGTGCAGAACAAGTATGTTCCCTTAAAGAAAAAGGGCGGGGCTCACAAAATTGGAGCCCCCCTGGATGTCAAGGGACATACAGGGTAAGATAAAGATAAAAAGGGAAGCTTATGACAGATACCGAGAACTCAATACCGCAGAAACTCTAGAGGAGTATAAGAAGTGCAGGGGTGCAATTAAAAAGGATATCAGGAAAGCAAAGAGAGAGCATAAAAGAGTGTTGGCAAGTAAAAACAGGGAAAATGCAAAGATGTTTTATAATTATATTAAGAACAAGAGGATAACTAGAGAAAGAGTGGGGCCTATTAGAGACCATAAAGGAAATCTGTGTTTGGAGGCAGAAGACGTGGGTATGATTCTTAATGAATACTTACTTAGCATCTGTTTTCACAAACGAGAGGTGTGATGCAGACTTTGCTATGAGGGAGAAGGAGTGTCAAATATTATACGAGATACACATTGTGAGAGAGCAAGTATTAAGGGCTTTAGCAGTTTTGAAAGTGGATAAATCTCTCGGCCCTGATGAAATGTATCCCAAGCTGTTAAGACAAGCAAAGGGGGAAATAGCAGAGGTTCTGACCTACATTTTCTAGTCCTCTCTGGCTACAGGTGTGATGCCAGAGAACTAGACGACTGCTAATGTTGTACCTTTGTTTAAGAAGGGAGAAAGGGATGGACCGAGTAATTGCAGGATTACAGGCCAGTCGACCTAACCTCAGTGGTGGGAAAATTATTGGAAAAAATCCTGGGGGACAGGATAAATCTTCATTTGGAAACACATGGATTAATCAAGGACAGTCAGCATGGATTTGTTAAGGGAAGGTCGTGTCTGACTAGCTTGATTTAATTTTTCAAGGAGATAACCAGGAGGATCGATGAAGGCATTGCGTATGATGTAGTGTATATGGATTTTAGCAAAGCTTTTGATAAGGTCCCACATAGCAGACAGGTCACAAAAGTAAAAGCCCATGGGATCCAGGGCAAAGTGGCATGTTGGATCCGAAATCGGCTCAAAGGCAGGAAGCAAAGGGTAATGATTGATGGGTGTTTTTGTGACTGGAAGGCTGTATCCAGTGGGGTTCCGCAGGACTCAGTGTTGGGTCCCTTGCTTTTTGTGGTATATATCAATGACTTGGACTTGAATGTAGGGGGAATGATTAAGACGTTTGCAGATGATACTAAAATAGGCTGTATGCTGATAATAAAGAAGAAAGCTGTGGACTGCAGGAAGATATCAATATACTGGTCAGGTGGGCAGAACAGTGGGAAATGGAATTCAATCCACATAATGGGCCCAAGTTTCCACACGAAAAAAAACGGGCGCCCCTCCGAGCTGGGCATGCAGGGGGGCAGGGGGGCGGAGCCTACACTCGCGCCGATTTTGTAAGTGGGAGGGGGTGGGTACTATTTAAATTAGTTTTTTTCCTGCCGGCAACCCTGCGCGTGCGCGTTGGAGCGTTCGCGCACGCGCAGTGTGAAGGGAACATTGGCACTCGGCCATTTTTGTAGTTCTTTGTAGCTGTTTAATTTTTGAACATTTTCTAATAAAAGCACATTGCCATCAGCACATCAGCACTGAGGCTTCTTGCAGCAGTGAGAAAGCCTCAGAAAGTTGAGGCAGCCGTTACCCTCCCCACCTCCGCCCGCCGTCGGGAACGCACTGAACGGCTCTCCCCCGCCGTCCAGCCCCGGCGGGAGCGCAATGAATCGCTCTCCCCCCCCGCTCCCGCCCCGGCGGGAACGCACTGAACGGCTCTCCCCCCCGCTCCCGCCCCGGCGGGAACGCACTGAACGGCTCTCCCCGCCCCCCTCCTGCCCCCGCGGGAACGCACTGAACGGCTCTCCACCCCCCTCCCGCCCCGGCGGGAATGCACGGAACGGCTCTCCCCCCGCCGCTCCCGCCCCGGCAGCAATGCACTGAACGGCTCTCCACCCATCTCCCGCCCCGGTGGGAACGCACTGAACGGCTCTCCCTCCGCCGCTCCCGCCCCGGCGGGAACGCACTGAACGGCTCTTTACCCCCTTCCCGCCCCGGCGGGAATGCACGGAATGGCTCTCCACCCACCTCCCGCCCCGGCGGGAACGCACTGAACGGCTCTCCCCCTGCCGCTCCCGCCCCGGCGAGAATGCACGGAACGGCTCTCCACCCATCTCCCGCCCCGGCGGGAACACACTGAACGGCTCTCCCCCCGCCGCTCCCGCCCCGGCGGGAATGCACGGAACGGCTCTCCCCCCGCCGCTCCCGCCCCGGCGGGAACGCACTGAACGGCTCCCGCCCCCGCGGAAACGAACGATGGCTGAAGCACTTTCACACAAGTAGGAAGATGGTTTATTTAATCTTTTCTTTGCTTATAAATGTTTATTCAGGTTGGATTTATTTGTATAATATTTGTAGAAGTATAAATAAGAATTTATTGTAGAATTTAATGACTTCCCCCCCCCCCTCCCCCCCACCTCGTTCTGGACGCCTAATTTGTAACCTGCGCCTGATTTTTTAATGTGTAGAACAGGTTTTTTCAGTTCTACAAAAATCTTCACTTGCTCCATTCTACTTTAGTTTGGAGTACGTTTTCACTGTGGAAACTTTGAAATCAGGCATCAGTGGCCGGACACGCCCCCTTTTGAAGAAAAAATTCTGTTCCAAAGTAGAACTGTTCTACCTCACGAGAACTGCAGAAAAAAAAATGTGGAGAATTGCGATTTCTAAGATAGTTCGTTCTCCACCAGTTGCTCCTAAAAATCAGGCGCAAATCATGTGGAAACTTGGGCCCAATGTGAGGTAATGCATTTGGGAAGGGCTAACAAAGCAAGGGAATACACATTAAATGGTACGACACTGAGAAGTGTAGAGGAACAAAGGGACCTTGGAGTGCAAGTCCACAGATCCCTGAAAGTAGCAGGCCAGGTAGTTAACGTGGTTAAGAAGGCATATGGAATACTTGCCTTTATTAGTCCAGGCATGGAATACAAGAGCAAGGAATTTATGCTTGAACTTTATAAAACACTGGTTAGGCCACAGCTGGAGCACTGTGTGAACTTTATAAAACACTGGTTAGGCCACAGCTGGAGCACTGTGTGCAGTTCTGGTCACCAGATTACAGGAAAGCTGTGATTGCACTGGAAAGGGTGCAGAGGAGATTTACAAGAATGTTACCTGGACTGGAGGATTTTGGCTATGAGGAAAGATTGGAGATGCTGGGTCTGTTTTCTTTGGAACAGAGGAGGCTGAGGGGCGACCTGATTGAGGTGTATAAAATTATGAGGGGCCTGGATTGAGTGGTTAGGAAGGACCTTGTCAGAGTGGTCAACAACATAGATTGGAGCATAGATTTAAAGTAATTGGGGGGAGGTTTAGGGGAGATATGAGGGGAAATTTCTTCACCCAGAGAGTGATGGCAATCTGGAATGCACTGCCTGAAAGGGTGGTAGAGGCAGAAAGCCTCACCACATTTAAAAATGTGCACTTAAAGTGCCGTAACCTACAGGGCTACGGACCAAGAGCTGGAAAGTGGGATTAGGCTGGATAGCTCTTGGTCGGCCGGCGTGGACACAATGGGCTGAAATGGCCTCCTTCCATGCTGTAAATTTCTATGATTTATGAATCTATGAGCTGAGACAAGGGCAGAGACAGGCGATGTTACGGAGGTGGAAATAGGCGGTTTAGTTATGCTGTGGATATGTGGCCAAAAGCTCATTTCAGGGTCAAATATGACACCAAAGGTTGCGAACAATGAGGTTGAGCCATAGACAAATGTTAAGGAGAGGGCTAGAGTCAGTGGAGTTTGTGGCGGGGACCAAAATCAATGCCTTCGGTTTTGCCAATATTCAATTGGAGAAAATTTCTGCTCATCCAGAAGTCGGACAAGCAGTCTGACAATCTAGAGACCATGGAGGGGTCGAGAGAAGCGATAGTGAGGTAGAGCTGGGTGTCATCTGCGTACATGATGTGAGTTTTCGGATGATGTCGCCAAGGGGCAACATGTAGATGAGAAATAGAAGGGAGGAAAGGATAGATCCTTGGGGGACACCAGAGGTAATGACAGCAGAAACAAGGTACTTGCAATTGTAGGAAATAAATAGAGATCTTATGGCCTCTATTTCCTAAGAACCCCTCACAGAGTGCCTTGGATCTGATGACCCCCGTTTGAAAACCTACAAGATGTATATATACAAAAATGTTGTGTATATCCTGGTATAGTTAACACATTTTTCTTGTAAATCATTGCTTTTCACTTCTGGAAGGCTGGATTCAGCTATCTTAGCTTAAAAAAATAGTCTATAAGTTGTAAACCGATTTGTTCTCATCATCTGTGTCAAGGCTTCCTGTGATTAATGCACGGCACAAGATGTATTCTTGAACTAAAATTGAACTAAATACGTCGTCTCGGATTAGATCGTGAGGCACATCAATAATTGTATGTTTCTCTTATTCTGGAGACGTTGCATCCTGATAAGTCACTTCTTGACTAATTAGATGGTTTGATAATCAATAAGCAAAAGCAATGAGCTTCTCAAAGCTATCCTTAATAATTAGTGCAAAAATATTTCAGAAACCAAAATAGACTAATTCACGAAAATACTGGAATATTGTAACAGGCAGACTGGTGAATCTGAGTCGTTCACTTGACTTTCAGGGTTCAACTCTTCCTCTCTCTTCACTTGGAGTCAAGGGAACATAAACAGTTTGATAATGTAATCAAATTATTTGGCCACTTCTCTGCACAAGATATCAGAATACATTTAAGGAGACATCATCGCATATTCCTAGATCAAGTTCAAGCCTGCTTTGATTATGTTTATTTAGCACTTCACTGGCTAAAATGGGAGGAAGCAAGAGGGAGTGAGCTGATTCATCCTGAATCAGTCCAAGTGGGGTTTTTAATACTTCTAGACCAGAAGAATGAGAGAGGTAGAGGATAATTTTGACTGTGGGCAATAGTGTCATATCGAATCAGCCACCCCTAATAAATCTCCCCGCTTTTTCATCTCCATTGACTTCGAAAAATAGGCTAAATTTATATTCCATTATTTTGGGCTGAATTCAAACCAAAATCCGAAAGTGAGGAGATGGAGTGCAAACCCATTGTCACCTCCACCCCACACTTGAGATGTTGCATTGTTTGCTGCCTGTACCCAAATGTAATAAAAACAGAGATTCAATTTAGTTCTTCACACACAGAGGCACAAATTCTTTCTGTTTTAATGATTTATAAAACATTTACAGGCTTTCTGTGATCTTGGCACAGTGCAGAATTGATACTACATTACAGATGGGAGAGTGATTGCAGATGTACTGTAATGGTGTTGCTCACTGGAGGGCTGAGGTCACTCCTTGCTGGTGGACTTGGATCAGCCAGTGAGGATACTGTAAAGTATTTATTTCTTCGGTTCTTTGCTTAAGAATTTATAGCAACACATCAAGAACTAGTTGGTTTATTAACAAAGGTTTAACAATCACACTACACATTACCAGTTCATCCAGTAGGCTCACAATTTCATACCTCATCGTGGATGACCTAGCCCCGACTGGGGTTTTATTGAGTATGGTGAACATCACGTGACTGGCTAAGCCATCCATAATACAACAGCTCTACAAATGTGTGAGCATATTCATAGGTGCATACATTACAGATACGAAGCCGGTTTTAAAAAAGAAACAAATTAACCTCAAACACTTCTCCAATAAAAGCAGCACATGCTGGAAATACACAATAGGCCCTGCAGCATCTGTATCGAGAAGGGAAGGGTTAATGTCAGAACCGGTTTTTGGAGTAGGGACAGGAATAATTTACTTCAATGTTTTTTAACACTTCTGTGTGTTTTCCATTTAAGGGGACGCCGGGTATTAGTAAGAAAATAGCAGGTGAAAAAGGCAACAAAGGAAACCCAGGGCAACAGGTACATTATTTAATCTTTCTATTCAACTCTATATTTGCCCTGCATTACATTATCATTTCGTGTCTCTATGTAAATTGGATTCGGTTAAAAAAAATATGGAAATAAAAAACTGGTATCAATAAAAAGATTGTCGTAAAAACTCTGTTTAAGTCACTGACGTCCTTTAGGGAAGGAAACTTGCCGTCTTTAGCCGGTCTGGCCGATATGTGACTTCTGTCACACACCAATGTGGTTGATTCCTAAATGCTCTAAAGTGACCACTCGGGCACCTTCTAATCACACCCAGAGATGGTCAATAAACGCCAGCCTGTCCAGTGACACCCATATCCTGTGAATGAATAATAACATCAGAGGTTTGGTGGGATAAACTCGACGATTGTAACATAGTCAAGGATTTCAGGGGATAAAAATTGCCCCCGTCATTAAGGTCCATTACCGCCTCTAATGATGTGGTAAGGCCTTTCCGATCGGGGGCAGGCAAATTGTCCAACCCATCTGAAATTGGCCATGGGCCAGGGCGGCCCCGTTTTCCCACCCTGTCGGACACGCGCCAACTCCGTACCGCCCGGTGGCGTCCCCCTTCCGCTGCACGAGGGAAATTGCCCCGCGGGAGCGTGGCCGGTCGATGCTCCCGACAGCTTTTCCCAGTGGGAAGCTGCCAGTGGCTTGCAGCATCTCCACCCTTAAAGGGGAGGGCACACACCCACGGCTGCCATTTTATTTTAATTGTCGGCCGACTCCTGAGTCAGCCCGACAATGAAGGTCACGGGTTCGGCCGGACCGCCAGTAGACAGCCTGGTACCCGCTCTTGGGTGCAGGGCTACTGGCCTGGCCAAAGCCCTCCCGAGTGGCCCAGTGGGCACCACTAAAGTGACTGCAAAGCTCGCAGTAGCCCTCCCCTTTAACTGAAGGGGAGGGATGTTGCTACGCATCAGCGCGATGTGGCACGTCTGCGTTGCACTGACATGCTCAGAGCAGCGCTGATGAAGCCGCCCACCTTCCACCCCGCTCCAAATGCATTTCCACCCCAAACACCACCGCAACGATTTCCAAAAGTTAAAGAGGCCCATTACCCTCTATTCTCCACCGCATGGATTCGGGCAGAGAATATTCATTTAATTTGTTTGGTGCGGAGGGCAATTTCTAGCCCTAGATGTCAGGATAAGTAAGGAAAGCCAACAAAACCCCAAAACTGTGCTAAAGCTTAAAACTTGAATTGATCCATTTCTTCACAAAATGGATGTCAGACCATTTGTTTGCCACCCAACCTCCTCCCACCTCAACCTTCCCCCAGCCCCGATGCTTTTTCTGCCAGGTTTCTCCACCTTGCCTTCCTCAAGGTGTTGCACAATAATGGTTCCCCAGGTGATGGTTCACCTTCCAGTGCCTTATCCAAGTAGAGACAATGCTGCAGGAGGGTGGAGTCACAGTCAAACCCAATTCTATCTGAACGCTCCATTCACATTTCCAGAAGGTGTTGTTGGATAGCAATCAGTAGCAGAAACCCTGGACAATTTTCTCCCACAAAATAGGGCGCAGAAGCCAGTGACAGTGCTCCTATAAATGTCCTGGCTGAGATCAGTTTAACTCAGAACAAACTTTCGACCAAATAGGTCAGTATGACTCAGCTACTTATTGCATCAATCGCCCTTAGCCAACAGGGCAGTCAATGGGATGATCTGTGCTGTTATGTGGGCATGAGGTTTTAAAATATCACCATTGGTATAAGAGTTAATTTTATGATATCACACTCCTGGGGTGGAGCTTTGTCCACTGGGCGTTCACATCAGGAATTTGAGCGTGAAGGTCACCAGTTCCCGTGGGATTCTCCACAGTAGTGGTGTCATACCAGCCTTGTACCGAAAGCGAGATTTGGTAAAGTCTACCCTACAGAGTCAACAGCAGTGGCCTTCTAACATCATATGACAGAACAAATAGGTAGGACAATATTGAGCAAAATTCTTTGGCCACATCATGGCAAATGACCGTAAGGGCCGTAAAATGACTGTCTTGAGGTTGGCTTTTGCAAATTTGAGTTCCATTGTCGAGCTTCACTCACTGAAGAAAGAAATACTTGCATTTATGTCGCACCTTTTATGACCTCAGGACGTCCCAAAGTACTTTACAACCAGTAAAGTGTCATCACTGATGTAATGTAGGAAAAGTGACCACTAACTTGGGCACAGTAATTCCTACAAACAACATCATCACCATAAGCGGTCCCTCATTTCGAGGATGACTTGTTGCCACGCCAAAAAAGGATGAGTTCACAACTGTTTCAATGAAGGACCTGATATTCCAGGTCCCAAACTACATGTTGAAGGGTGGAAGATTCCTGTGCATGGACTTTTTTAACGTGTGGTGGCCGTTGCACACCAGCCACCACACGGGCTTGACAGAGCTAGGTCTTGGTCCAGTGGCAAGGATTAACCAAGATGAATGGATGTGTGTGTGAGTGTGTGTGCGCACTAGGTCCGTGCAGCAGAGCAGGTCTTCAGTCGTCTTGGTTAATCCTTGCTACTGGACAAAGTCCTAGCTCTGTCAAGCCCATGTGGTGGCTAGTGTGCAACGGTCACCACACACTAAAAAAATCCAAGCACAGGCATCTTCCACCCTTCAAGATTTAGTTCGGACCTGGAATTTTAGGTCCATCATTGAAACACCTGTGAACTTTTTGACGTGGAAGCAAGTCATCCTCGATTCGAGGGACTGCCGATGATGATGATGATGATGATGTGTGTATATATATATATATATATATATATATATATGTATGTATATGAGTATATATGTGTGTGTGTGAGTGTATTTATGTGTGTGTGATTGGGTGTAGATGTGTGAGTGACAGTGAGTGTGTATGAGAGTGAGTGTGTATGAGAGTGAGTGTGTGTGTGTGAGAGAGTGTGAGTGTATATGTGTGTGTGTGTGAATGTATGTGTGTGTGAGTGACCTGCCCCAACCTGCGAGGGAACATCTGCGGCAGGTCAGGGCCTTAAAAGGAACATATCACTCCAGGGTGCAACGCGAGCTTGTGCAGGAGGGTGACGGCAGTGAAGCGGGTGACTGAATTGGACGTCACCATAATCCAGGTCGGTGATTGGAGCGAGTGCAGGTACAGCAGGAGCGGCGAGATTGGGGCGAAGGAGTGACGAGAGATCGTGGAGCGACGTGATCGGGGCCCAGGAGAGGCGAGGGCCCAGAGCCAGCACAGGCCAACCCACACTGGAATATGTGTGCGCACTAGGTCCGTGCAGCAGAGCTGGCCGCCAATCGTCCCAAAAAACAATGTGATAACGGCAAGATAATGGGGCTGAAATTACCCTCACAACCAAAAGGGGACATACTCACCGATCTTGAAGATTCATGGGGCGGAGTGTAAAGCGAAATTCAATTCTTTAATTTTTTTTTCTGGTCGGGGCAGCGTTTGAGGGGCAAAGGGCCCTTAGAGCAGGGCAGCTGTCCCTCAGCTGTCGCTGACGCGTCACAATGTCCCACCCTTTCATTTAAAGTGGAGGGCCGCTGTGAACTCTGCAGTTAGTTTAGTTTGGCCCACTGGGCCACCAGGGAAGGTTTTGGCCAACAGTGGGTGCCGGGCTGCCTGTTGGAGGCCCGGCCGCTCCCATGGGCGCCATTGTCGGGACGACCTTGGAGTCGGCCGACAATTAAAATAAAATGGCGGCCGCAGCAGAGCGCCCTCCCCTTTAAAGGCGGACGTGCCGCCCAGCCACACACAGCTTCTCACAGGGTACCGAGCAACGGCCAATCCACTCCCGCGGGGCAATTTCTCCTGTGGGGCGGAAAGGGGTCGCCGCTGGTCAGTGGGGAGGTTGGCGCGTGCCCGACGGGGCAGCAACATGCGCGCCATGTTGACGATCACCGCCGGAAAAAAAAATGGAGGGCAATTTCATCAATGTCGGTGACCCCGTCCGCCGTCTAGGCGGTGAGTCCTGACTGACCCGTGGCCGCCACTTTGAGGCAGTCACAACTCTTAAAGAAAGAGACAATTTTGGCCCAAATCTGGTCACCACACTGATCTTTTTTGTGTCAGATGGAGGATCGGTTTAACATCTCATCCGACAGTACAGCGCGCCCTCAGTACTGCAGTGAAATGTCTGTCTGGATTTTGTGTACATGTCTCTGGAGTGGGACTTGAACCCATAAGTTTTTAACTCAGAGATGAGAGTGCTACCAACAGAGCCACGGTTGTCACCACTTGGGAGGTTTATCAGTAGGTTGGACATGGAAATCAGCAGGTCCTGTAGGATTTTTCTGTGCCAGGTGTGCAAATTCATAAAATGCTACCCTTGCATATACCCTTGTATATGATGAAGGAAACCACTGATGATAAAATACTGAATTAGGTCACAACACCGGGAAAACTCCTCTGCTTCTTTTCAAACAGAGGCACCTCTGACAGCGCAACACTCATGCTACCACGGAGCCAAGGCTAACACTTCCAATAGTGTCCAAGCTACCGGAATTTATTTTCCTACAAGATTATTAGAACATTGAATATATTTCCACAAGTGGCTACTGAAGCTGAGCAGATCATGATATTAAGGAGGGAATTAGATAGACACTGGAAGATAGACACTAAAGGGTGAAGTGAACAAGCGGGGAAGTGGGATTGGAGAAGATAGCTCTAATGTGGGCCCAGCAGGGTACAGTCTCAATAGGTCGAATACCATCAGCCTGTGCTGACATTTCTAAGATTCTATGAAAGAAAAATGTTGATGTGCAAAAATTGTGCAGTTTTTCCAGCTTTTAGCCTGGTCTTATTATCTTGTATAATTTCAATGGAAGTCCAATTGCTGAAGGAACTGTTCAGTAATCCTCCAAGGAATTTTGTGGAAGGTTCAACTAACAACTAAAAACAGTATTATGAAACGGGAAATTGTATTGCGTAGGGATACAGAAACAGTTTCCATCAAAGTTTCAATTAGACCAAGTTTCTTTATGTAATTTAGGAAATGAAGAGGAAGATTTTATATTATTATTGGACTTCTTTGAATTATGATAGATTTGTGCTATTCTTTAATACTCTGGGGGAGTAACGCTTTGAGAATTTAGTTAAAATGACACTGAAACTTTCTTTTTCAGGGTGATGTAGGTATTCCTGGCGATAGAGGAGTTGGTGGAGAAAGAGGCAAACATGTAAGAATAACTCTATCACGTATTGAGATGATGCCGTATGCATTCCTGAAATAATTCATTTGTGGGATGTGGACTAGTAATCAAACAACACAAAGCCAAAAATTCCTACCTCTGTAACTTTATTGAAAAGTAGACAATTTCCAACATGTTGGGAGCACGAAAGAAATCATTGATGGATAATTGGTCAAACATGGCTGCGTCATCGCCCCAACTCTCTTCTCAATCTTTCTTGCCGCCATGCTCCACCTCACAGTCAACAAGCTCCCCGCTGGAGTGAAACTAACCTACAGAACCAGTGGGAACCTGGCCAGATCCAAGACCACCCCAACCTCTGTCGTCGAGCTACTGTACGTGGACAACGCCTGTGTCTGCGCACATAGAGTCTGAACTCCAGGACATAGTCGACGTATTTACTGAGGCGTACAAAAGCATGGGCCTTATGCTAAACATCCATCAGACAAAGGTCCTCCACCAGCCTGTCCTCACCGCACAGCACTGCCCCCGAGTCATCAAGATTCACGGCGCGCCCTGGACACCGTGGACCACTTCCCATATCTCGGGAGCCTCCTATCAACAAGAGCAGGCATTGACGACGAGATCCAACACCACCTCCAGTGCGCCAGTGCAGCCTTCGGCCGCCTGAGGAAAAGAGTGTTTCAAGATCAGGCCCTCAAAACTGCCACCAAGCTCATGGTCTACAGGGCTGTAGTAATACCTGCCCTCCTGTACGGCTCAGAGTCATGAACCATGTACAGTAGACACCTCAAGTTGCTGGAGAAATATCACCATGTCTCCGCAAAATCCTACAAATCCCCTGGGAGG
This sequence comes from Pristiophorus japonicus, assembly GCF_044704955.1. Classification (NCBI taxonomy): domain Eukaryota; kingdom Metazoa; phylum Chordata; class Chondrichthyes; family Pristiophoridae; genus Pristiophorus; species Pristiophorus japonicus. The sequence continues at coordinate 37,662,428 of NC_091981.1, read as the reverse complement.
ACAGGCTCACCAACATCAGCGTCCTCATTCAGGCTAACATCCCCAGCATTGAAGCACTGATCACACTGAATCAGCTCTGCTGGGCAGGTCAAATAGTCCGCACACCAGACACGAGACTCCCAAAGCATGTGCTCTACTCGGAGCTCCTTCACGGCAAATGACCAAAAGGTTGGCAGCGGAAATGTAACAAGGACACCCTCAAAGCCTCCCTGATAAAATGTAACATCCCCACTGACACCTGGGAGTCCCTGGCCAAGACCGCCCGAAGTGGAGGAAGTGCATCCTCGAGTCTCAATGCTGAGAGCATGCAGAAATCAAGCACAGACAGCGGAAAGAGCGTGCGATAAACCAGTCCCACCCGTCCCACCTGTGACCGAACCTGTGGCTCTCGTATTGGACTGTTCAGCCACCAAAGAACTCACTTCAGGAGTGGAAGCAAGTCTTCCTCGATTCCGAGGGATTGTCTATGATGATGATGATGATGATACCCTATTACTACCTGCTGCCTCAGTTGAAGAATTAGCATTAGTTGGTGGCTGCACATTGCTTGTTGTACCATTGTTTTGCTTGAACGTCTCAATTTTCTCTCTATTGAATTCCCTGTAACATTCTACTAGGGGCGAGGTGGGGTGGGGGTGTGGGGGGTCCAGGGAATCATGGAAACTATTTTTCCTTCCAAAAGTCTACAATCCACCAAAAGTGCTTTACATGTACCACATGTTAAATAACCTCGGAAATATTTTCATTTTTGTAGGGTCCAGAAGGTCCAAGAGGAATGCAAGGCCCAAAGGTGAATTTGTTCTTATAATTTTGAATTGTTTTAAGATTGTATCATACAAATTTTGTTTGAATGTTACCACGGGACCTGTAACTAATGTAAACGGGTATGGTTAACGTTGAATGTGCTGGTGAATTTAATCCAGATTTGATTAATCAATACTTACTTTGTTAGGTCTCTCATCATTGTCTACATCTAACAATCCTTCTGTAACTTTCTATAATGCAGTATGAGATGTATTTGACCTGTATTACCTGTGCTTTAAAAACCTGATGCTGTGCTGTTAGTGTTCCAACATGTGTTGTCTGGATCCAAATGGATTTGAAAATGTTAAATTTGAAACACGGAATAAGCCTGACTTGAAGCAGCTTCACTTTCTAAAATGATTTTGGAGTAAGGGCTCATTGCAAACATTGCATGAGCCAATGATCCATGACGACCACTATCTGCAAACATCATCCAATCTATGTTTTCTGAGACAGCCTCCAATAGGCCTGTAGGAGAGCAGAGGCATCAGATGATACATAAAACAATACAGAGTTACGGGTTCATGTTGCCTTCCTGGGTAAGTGTGAAAGTGCCAAATATCCATTGATCACCTGGGCACTTTTAAAATGCAGCTTTGCATTGGATGGACTGGTACTACAGGCAACTTAAATTGGTATGAGAGCCCCGTTGTGTGGTCTCGCATCGCTTGGCTTTAGTGCACTTGATGCTAAATAGCTTTGTCTGTGTATTGATGCAGAAGGGCGATGTATAAGTTGGCAGTGTGATCCTGATCACAAATTATACTGCCACTTTTTGGATCAGTGTATACCGGAAGTTATCTTGAGTTAATGCATAAATGACCCTGTAACTGCATCCTTTCACTCGATGGGGGTAAGTTTAACTTTGGGCAATGGTGTAAAATGGGTGATACTGAATTCGCCGTGCATTATAAGACACCTGAATTTCCTTTCTATTGAAATCAATAGATAGGAAAATCGGGCGTGGGCAAGCAATCTGACGTCGCCCATTTTAGTCCAAAGTTAAAAGTCATGTTTCTCTGGACTTCTTTAATTACCTTTTTACCTGTTTTTGCTTATCTTAATAAATCCTATCGCCTACCCGATGCCTTGGACAATTTAAAAACCCTGGGGCGAAATTCGGTAGTGTCCCGTTTGAAAATTACTTTTTGAAAATTTAGCGACCGGCCAGATAACTTAGCATATTGTGTGAAATTTGACATTTTCGCCCCAGGAGGGAAGGGAGCGGTAAATGAAGCGTGTTTCTCCCTGTGTTTCTCCCTGTGTTTCTCCCTGTGTTTCTCCCTGTGTTTCTCCCTGTGTTTCTCCCTGTGTTACTCCCTGTGTTTATTCCTGTGTTTATCCCTGTGTTCCTTTGTTTCCCGCTATCTTTCTCCCTGTGCCTCTCCCTAACTTTCTCTCTGCCTTTCTCTTTGCATCTGTCTTCGCCTAAGAAGCCTCTGACGGTGATGTCGGAGCAAGAGGTCGAGTGCCAACACAGCCTCCATGAAATGAGATAAATGTTGTGATCTTAAATCTGCCCTCACTGATACAAGGGAATAGTTAGAAGGCAGAGCAGTCCTTGACGTCAAAATCTGTCCACCAGCCGCTCTGCCTATGTGTTCGCAAGCTGCAAAGAGAAATGGGCGCCAACTTTTTTTTCAAGATTGCGCCTTTAAATAGCGCTTCTCCAGCCGACTCCTGACTCCAACTCGTCAGCTGAAGTTGTCGTCACTTCGAGGCGGTAAGTGAGGGGGTGCAGCCGAATTTCATTTCCGGGTCGCTGCGCACGGCGATGACGTCATCATCGCCGGACGCAGCCAAGCGGCACTTCTGGCAGTTGTGAGGCGCTACCTCGTGTGATTCCACACAATTCCGTGGTGGGTGCTGTTCTCGCCGCGCCAGGGCAAAAAACCTTTTGCGACCCGTTAGCGCCTGTTGTTGTTGAATAACAACAGATGCTCTGTACATAATTCCCAGTTTACATGTTCTCTGGCTCCTTATTGCCTCCCGAGGAGACTATCGAAATAGTGTACAATTTTAGTAATTATAAGATGAATTATATTGTGATGAATTAACACAGTTATGGTTTGCCGATGCCCCAATCTCGAGCCCAATTTTAAACTGGGGCTTGCGGGGGACGAGGTCGGCAGTGCAAAACTGACAAATTCGTCGTGTGTAACAAATGGTCGCCATCTTAACCTCCCAGTCACATCGGGATGTTAGATGTTTAGTAATTACAAAATTCCCTTTGTTTCCAAGTGCGGTGCTCCATTTAAAGATTTCAGATTTAACTATTTTCACATCAGAAGACAGTGCAAAGTTTAGTTTTGCCACAGCGTCATGTATTTTTCCATAGAGGGGGTAAGTCAAATTATTTATCAAAAATAACAACACTAATACTGGCCTTTTTTTTTGCACAGGGAGATAATGGAAATGCTGGGAAGACAGGTCGTGCAGGAGTTCCAGGAAACCAAGGAGCACAGGTAGTTGCCTTTAATGACCAATGTTGAACATTAACTCTGCAGAAGCTGACTGTTTCATTGATTTTCATAGAATCATAGAAGTTTACATCACAGAAGGAGGCCTTTTCAGCCCATTGTGTCCGTGCTGGCCAACAAGAGGCTATCCAGACTAATCCCACTTTCCAGCTCTAGATCCATAACCCTGCAGGTTACGGCACTTCAGCTGCACATCCAAGTACTTTTTAAATGTGGTGAGAGTTTCTGCCTATTTAAGAAATTAAATGGGCTTAATGGAAAAAGGATAGATTCACACTTGTGTGAGTGGCAGCGATCACGGATACACCGTAGGGAAGGATAGAATGGGCTGGGCAGTGCTAAAACCACATTCTGGTTAAAATATAAGGGCCGATTTGCAGAATATGGACGATGTCAAGCAGCTTCATGAGCTGGAGATGGATAGTGAGAAGCTCCAAGTGTTCTGTCTGTGAGTTAGTGTCCGCTGAAAATCAGTGAATGGAAGATCATGGGCAGGAACCATGATTTCCTAACATGTGCAGTCAGCGAGTGAGGCTGACCACATGTGCTCAAAAAGTTGTCTCCAGGATTTGTGAGAAAGCAAGAGGCCTCAGAACAAAATAAAGATACTGAAAAAGATGAAACATAAATATGTAGACGAGTTTCATTATGCCATTCTGAAATATGTAATTAATTATGTTCTTGTTATGTCAGAAACCCTAATTTACAAACGATGTGTGTGAGAGGAAAGAAAACAGAAAGAAGACCTTTGAAAAATCGTTGAGTAATTTACTTGGTTCAGTGCCTCCTTTATTGTTTGAATAACAGATTTTCTACCAGTTACTGAGATCTGACTTGTGCCTGAAGAGATTGTGAAATAAATCTTTGAATGATTTAATTGGTTGAGCATCTGTTTATTGATAAGTTTCCTTCCAAGCTCATAATTACAGAGTTCTGATTTCTTGTCGTTTTATAAGTTTGAAATTTGAGGCCAGAGTTTAATACTTTATTCATTGTAAACTACAAGCAGTGATCAGTACAACAGGATTTCACTGCCGATCCAGATAGTTGCCATAAATAATAACCATTAAAAGCAGATTCTAATTCAGATCAATTATTATTTGTACACATGTTTAATAACTCAAAATCTATAAGCAATATCTGATTTATGTGATTTTTTTATCAAAGGGAGACCCTGGCAGTTATGGATTAAAAGGTCGAAAAGGTGGGCGTGGACCCAGAGGTCAGCAGGTCAGTATTCTATCTGAAACTTGATAAATGATCAAGAAATACTATAAAAACGGGTCATGCTGGAAATGTGCAGCAAGTGGGCCAGTATCTGTAAGTAGAAAAGACACTTTGGGTGTGCACCCTTCATCAGAACAGAGGACTAAAATATAAAAAGGCATTTAGTAAGTTTAGAACAAAATAGAGAGGAGAAGGGAAAAGGCAGAGGGGAGAGATACAGCAGTTACACTAGTCACTGAAAGGGAGATAATCAGTTGAATGGCCTGCAAAAACAATTTCAGAAAAATTGGTTGGATGATGTAAAAGTTCATTAGCGAAGTGTTGGAGAGACAGAAAAGGACAAAAGAATATAGAAATAGTGATGAGTGATTCAGACCCACCCAAAACGGCTAAGAAAACAGGAAAAGATGGAGAAAGGGGAAAAAACGGCAAGTGGCAAATGCAATTATTTCTTAAATAAAAGCATAAAATGCTGGCAGACCTCAAGGGGACAAATTTTACCTCTTTAACATTTGGGCATCAAGCATCACCTGAGCAGAACACATGGTGAAACTTGGTAGTGAGGATTGCAAGCCTGGATGGGGAATCAGATGGGCTGCATTATGGGCATGTGTTCCCCCCGCCCCTCTGATTTTCCTCTCTGCGCTCAATCCAGGTGATGCTTTACACCCTTTCACTCGAGAAAGAAACCTGCTCCCATCAGTCCAGAAAAGACAACAACAAAAAAAACAGGTTGACAGCACAAGCTCAGACCCCCCCTGCCACTGTTGTGTTTTAATGAATAATCTCCATTTGTTGCGCAAGCGGCAATTTCGCTAGTTGTGTGACTAGTAGTTGCCTGCGACAGTTCCTGTTAGATACCAAATTACACACTAGACAAATGACAGTATCGTTAATGTTTGTTTAATACAGGAAAACTACAAGACTCACTACTTATACTCTATAATTCTTCAATGCAGAAAAGATACAAGACTTATACTCTATAGTTACTCAATACAAAAGAAGTATAAGACTATTTAACTGTGCTTAACTCTGCAGAAAGGCATTCCAAAGGGGTGTTCCTTTCCGCTCAAAATACTCTGTTCAACTCTGTTTAACTCAACTCTGTTCAACTCTGCAAACAAGGCGTTCCAAAAAGTGTTCCTTGCTGCTCAAAATACTCTGTTTAACTCAACAGTCTCTCATAGTTACCCAATATGTCCCAGGTGATCAATCTGATCCTGACACTGTTCCTTCAAGGGTCGCTCCCTGGTCCTTGCTTCTGTCGAGTGTTGGTCCCGGGTTCTCGCTACGGACTGTCCCAACTTGTCCATTTCTATACCTTTTTTGTCCCTTTCTTAACCATGTAGGTTGCTACTAATTGCTTGCTTGTTTCTACAAGATACAGAGACATTCTGCTGTTATCTCAACTTGTCTCTCGCCTCCAAAAGTTATTACCAAGTTGGGAGTCTCCCTTCCCGTGTGTGACCATTAATTTGATCCCTGGAATTCTTTCTTATCACCCCCCCTGCTGTGGCCACAGCTGGTCCTGTGATGGTGGGTAACTCCCTCCTGTCCGTTGGTCTTCAAACTGTTATTCCTTTTGTTCGGTCATTAGCAATTGCTGGAACTTTGCTAATTTGGCATTTGGCTTTATTATCCCGTGACTTTCCCTGATGGTTACAACTCTACCTTATCGATTATCTCATTGACCCTGAGGTTAATGCCTGCTTGTTTTTTGTGTAAGAGAGCTTGTCAGTTTTTTTAGACCCCAGATCTGAACTAACTTCTTAATCCTTTCTGATATTTCCACACCATTCCAAATATCAAACCGCCCCACTCCCGACAGACACTGCTGAACCTATTCCTCCCTCTGTTGTTAAAAAAGGAGATATAGCTAAGGTCTGTTCCTAAAGTCAGTGTTCAAAGCAGAGGGGTGAAAGGTGCCCAGCAAAAAGATTGGACGCTGTTCCTGAAGCTTGCGTTGAGAGTTGTTGTTACATTGTATTTATATAGCATCTTTAATGTAGTAAAATGTCCCAAGGCACTTCACAGAAACGTTGTCAAACAAAAAGTGTAGGAAGCCAAATGATTTCAATCTCTAAACTTGCCCTCCAAGAACATCCTTCCTCAGATTAGGGGACCAAAACTGAACACAATATTCCAGGTGGGGCCTCACCAAGGCCCTGTACAACTGCAGTAAGACTTCCCTGCTTCTATACTTAAATCTCCTTGCTATGAAGGCCAACATACCATTTGCCTTCTTCACCGCCTGCTGTACCTGTATTCCAACCTTCAGTGACTGATGAATCAAGACACCCAGGTCACGCTGCACCTCCCTTTTTCCTAATCTGCTGCCATTCAGATAATATTCTGCCTTCATGTTTTTGCCCCCAAAGTGGATAACCTCACATTTATCCACATTATAGTACATCTGCCATGTATTTGCCCACTCGCCTAACCTGTCAAAAGCACCCTGCAGCCTCTTAGCGTCCTCCTCACAGCTCACACCGCCACCCAGTTTAGTGTCATCTGCAAACTTGGAGATATTACACTCAACTCCATCATCCAGATCATTAATATATATTGTAAAGAGCTGGGGTCCCAGCACTGAGCCCTGCAGCACGCCACTAGTCACTGCCTGCCATTCTGAAAAGGACCCGTTAATCCCGACTCTCTGCTTCCTGTCTGCCAACCAGTTCTCTAGCCACGTCAGTACATTATCCCCAGGCTTCACAGTCCTAAATCTGCCCCTGGTCACTCCCAACACCAAAACCAATGCCAAATTTGATGCTTGTATTTTCAGTTCATTCACAATTGCTACCAAGCAAGGTTAGTGGCAAAACTGATTTCACTTATTTTCTATTCATGGGAGGTTGGATAGGAGCATGAAATCATTAATTACATGATAGATAGGTGGATTGATGGATAGACAGATAATGAACATTGAGTTTTCAGGGTTTCAATTCACCCTAAGATTGTGCCCAAACTAATTTCGAAGTCTGGGGGAGAACCCTTTCCACTGAGTCTATCTCTCTCCCCGGCAACTGTCTAAGGCTGACCAAGTTTTGCAACCTTGGTGTGATATTTGATCACGAATTGTGCTTACTACCTCATATCCGTTCTATCACTAAGACCAGATTTCTACCCTTGTAATATCGCCCGCCTCTGTCCTTACCTGAACTTATCCACTGCCGAAACCTTCAACCATGCCTTTGTTACCTCTAGACTTGACTATGCCAATGCACATCTGGCCGGCCTCCCATTTCTACCTTCCATAAACTTGAGGTCATCCAGAACTCTGTCGCCCGTGCGCTAACTCACACCATGTCCTGCTCACCCATCTCCCCTGTGCTCCCTGACCTGCATTGGCTCCATATTAAGCAACGCCTCGATTTTAAAATTCTCATTCTTGTTTTCAAATCCCTACATGGTCTTGCCCCTCCTTACCTCTGTAATCTCCTCCAGCCCTCGACCTCTGCGGTCCACCTATTCAGCCCTTTTGAACATTCCCGATTTTAAATGCTCCACCATTGGCTGGTCGGCCTTCAGCTGCCGAGGTCCTAAACTCTGGAATTCCCTTCCTAATTCTCTCCGCCTCTCTACTTCTCTTTCCTCCTATAAGCCGCTCTTAAAACCTACCTCTTCGGCCAAGCTTTTAGTCATCCACCTGAACATTTCCTTATATGGATTGGTGTCAAATTTATTTTTTTGGTAACACTCCTGTGAACCACCTTGGGATGTTTTATTACATTAAAGGTGCTATATAAGTATAAGTTGCCACTGTTGTAAGAAAGACACCATAACTTAATACAAGAATGGGCTAATTTACTTTAAAATTGTAGTTTCACACCGTTTTGGAAGTCTTGCAAGGCAACTGATGACAGTTCAGAGTATAGTATGGATTACAATGCTAGAAAGATTGAGGTGGGTGAATATCGATGCTCGAGATCAGCAGGTAACACACTAAGGCCAGGCAGAGATCTCAGGGTTAGAGATGAACAGCAATCCCAATGTGATCTAACTTGGCTTTTCTCAAGATCGGGAGAGAGGAAGAATTGGAGGCCGACATATCACATGCCCTTGTTGTATCTGTCCTAACTGCTCATAATAAAGCAGGGTTGGCAACAGTTGTGTGTTTCAGTAATTACTTCTGAGATAAAAGGAAATAAAATCATGATTTCATGAAGCCTTGACCAGTATTTTGTGTGTCAATTATATGACAGGGTTCGAATGGAATTGCAGGTGAAGATGGATTAGTTGGAAATCTTGGAGCGAAGGGAAGCCGTGTAAGTATGCCCTTTCACTTTTAGTCCAGCCCATTGTTTCAGAAAAATAGGTTTTATATCTAGTCAGTCTATTCACCTGCCCACTTCTAAGTTTAGTGCTATGCCTAGGGTGGTTTCTGAAGTTCATTTTACGAGTTGCATTCCTGGGCCTTGCCCACCAGGAACACTTCTGGAAATCACGTGCATAAGCCCCAATATTTTCCATTCATTCATTTTAGAAAATCTCAGGAAGCACACACTTGGTTTCCCTTGCTCCTGCTGCGCAAGGATCTGTGTCAAAAAGCAAGTAATATTAAAAAGGTTACACTCTCGACTCTGCTTCCTGGCCATAGTGCAGATCTGAAGACCCAATCTCTGCCTTCTCTCACCTCATCATCACAGATGGTCCCTCGAAACGAGGATGACTTGCTTCCACGCCAAAAAGGGATGAGTTCACAGGTGTTTCACCCTTGGAGCAGCCCTGAAGGACCAATCTCGGTCTCCTGTCTGTAATTCTGTAAATCTCCATCGCACATTAGTCCATTACTAGAACAAGAATCTTTCTCTGCATTAAAACAAAGATTTAAAACACATAAAAATAAATCATTGCTACACAGCCATGCATTCCTTCTGGTTGGAAACAATTCAAACAGGGTGATCATTTACATTAGATCAGACTGACTAAGATCAGATTGTTTTTTGCACGTACTGATTAGAATGAAATCCTCCGTGTCGATTTCTGCACGTGTGGGGGAAAAAAATAGAAAAAGGTTTTATGAACCTGTCCCTTTGGATATTTAATAGGGTCAGCCTGGAAATCCTGGGGACAAAGGCATAAGAGGACCGGAGGGACCCCGTGGGGTCACGGTGAGATTATCCTCTTTTTTTATTCATGGTGTTAAATTTGGTGAACACTTTCTAGAAACAACTGACAAGTAAAACAAAAGAGAAATGAGAAATAGTCATGAAGTTAAACAACTCCCCACCCCGCTCCCAACTGGTGGGAGGGTGTAATTACAGCATTACAAGTTTACATAGGAAGGTTCCATTATAAATGTGGACATAGGAAATTATAATGCAAGTGTGAAAATAAGGACAAAATAGAAACATAGAAATTTACAGCGCAGAAGGAGGCCATTTCGGCCCATCGTGTAGTATGACATTCAAGTGTGATCTGGTCCAATTATCTCCTGCCCTCTAACCTGGCCACCTACCAACAAGACTACACTGGATCTTGACCCTTTGGGGGTATTGTTGACTTTGTGTGATAGTGTAAAATGGGTGATAGTGTAAAATGGGTGATAGTGAATCGGCAGCCCGTTTTACATCTCTCCCCATTGAAGTCAATGACAATAAGAATCAGGAGAGATGCTGACTTGCCCGTTTTACTCTATCGCACACACACACGGTCCTCGTCATCTGTGTGCAACACTATGGAGATTGTCGAGTTACTGTTAAATTATGCAAAATATGTTCTTTGTCACACAGGGCATGGATGGTATAGGTGGATTTGGTTCTCCAGGAACAAAGGGAAGAAAGGTAACAGAGCCCTTATTGATAATTATTATTTCTCTCACCATGGAACAGGCTTCTATACTTTGTTTTCAGAATTCGACCTGCAATTACTGAACAGTTACCGGGATTATAGAATCACATTCTCCTCTGATACACCAGCACTGATAGTTGGTGCACAGTGCTATAAATGTCTGCCTGTTGTATATATAAATGGATAGATTGGAACAGCAGGAGCTTGTAATAAGTTCTAATTTCCTGCAAAAAGCTTCTCAGTCTGGGGGTCAACTGAAAATTTTAAAATTCAGATCAATAGATTTTTGTTATGTAAGTGTATCAAAGGATATGGAACCAAGGCGAGTAAATGGAGTTAAGATACAGATCAGCCATGATCCAATAGAATGACAGAAGATGCTCCGGGGGCCGAATGGCCTACTCCTGTTACTATGATCTGAACTGGAAGGTTAACTGTGAGAAGCCATTTGAATCCGATCTAGTTATTAATTCCAAAGATGGATTTATTTGTGATCGCTGACTGCATGCCAGATATCACAAATAATAATCCATAGGGAATGGATTGAGGATTTTTATTATTTTGATATCCAACACGTCTTTTTTAAAGCAGCCCTACATTTTGCTGCTGTTGAACGTTTTTACCAATATCTTTTCGCCTCTGCGACAGTAGTGAATCAGTTTTATCCTTTAATATTTTGACTTTGATTTTTTGTTTCTTAGTCCTTCTTTTGCAAATAATTCTGAAAACAAGGATGTCTCACTTATTTTTGTTGTCACATGTTAAATGCTGCTTGCTGAGAAAGCTTTACAGGTTATTTTTGACAGCGTTTGTGTTTCTTTTAATCATTCAGGGGGAGCGAGGAATCTATGGAAACCCTGGTATTCAGGTATCAGTGATGTTTTAAAGGAGAAGATTTTCACCTTCTACTTTTCCACATTAAGAAATATCCTGTTCTCATTTTATATTTATTCATTGCTTTTTTAGGGAGAAGTTGGGGAAACTCCTGAACGGGGCAATCCAGGGCCCAAAGGAACAAGAGGGCAGAGGGTAGAAGTTTCAGTTAACACATTTAATTGATAAAGCGTGCTTGTTTTTGTTGTCCAAGATGCTATATGAAGTCAATTCTTTGCTGTCCCTAACGATTTTAAAAATGCATAAACTGAGTATTGTTTAATCAGTGACGACACCTGATTTTACATTAATATTGTGCATAGCCAGGTTGATAGCTAACTTCAAGAAAAGACGAGAATAAAGAGAATAAAAAAGATGGAAAGGTTAAAAGGTGCCTTCAGTAAATTAGCTAATAATGGAATTTTGAAGCATAGTGATGAATTACAGTAACAATATAGAGGTAAAGCATTGCTACTAATCATTCATTGATGGTAAAGAGAGCTAGTGAGCTTCTGAATGAAATAATTTGGTATGTTTGCCCTTTTCTAGGGTAATTCTGGACTGCCTGGTGAACCGGGGATTCCAGGTGATTTTGGACATCCTGGTCCCAGGGTAAGATTTTGGGTGGTTTATTTTTCCCACTATGTGTGTGCACTTTGAAAAACAAAAACGCATTTATTTTTCCATGACCTCAGGTCATCCCAAAATGCTTTACAGCCAATGAACACTGACTTTGGCCCTTTTTGCCTTCCACATATTATCACTGAAGTTAGGGGTAAATTTGTCAGCACACATCTTAATACATAACCCAACCCAAAGAGAAGCTCCTGATTATCTGATATTGTCTTATTAACTATCCGGTGCTTACATTTATATACAATTGTTGGCCGCAAAATTCAGCTCCATAGCAGCCCCCTTGTTTGGGCTCTACGAGTGCTGTTTTGGTTCCAAAGTGGCGTCCACGGTACGCACATACGCACACTTCTGGTGCGGGCCGCGCCAGACTCCATCTTGGATAGGGCGTTAGTGTGGGAACAAGGAGCGTGCGCTGGAAGTATGCAGAGTAGACCAATCGTGACATCAATCAGTGTTACAAGCTGATTTGACGCCAGTGCTGCCATTTTGGAGCTCAACGCTCCAGCTAATGACCTCTCTTAAGCTCACACAGCTGAACGTGCATTCAGCAGCAAGAAGGACCCTCCACCAGCGCTATTTAAAGGGATCATCAACTACTTACAGGTTAGTTACTGATTGATTTCTACTGGCTCTTGCTGCATTTGTAGAAGTGTTTGGTCGTTTATAGAATGAGTTAAAGTTGCTAAAGTCTACAGGGAGTGGCATGGGAGGTGCTGAAGGACTTTGTCCTGAGTTCAAGGATTCCACACAGACCATTTGCTCGCAGATATGGGTGCAGTCGGAGGCATCCTACTTGGTCTACAGTATGACAGGGAGAATGAGCAGAAGTGACACAGAGAAGGACAAGCTGCTGGAAGAGTGAAGGGGAGGAGGGGAGGAGGGGGAGAAGGGTTCACAGCAGGAAGCCATATCCACCCAGTGTGTTCAGGGACCTTGGAGAGGAACAGTGTGTCAGACATCTGCACTTCACCAAGGACATCCGCATTGAAATCTGCCACCTGCTGCAGCCACAACTGCAACTGACTGTGAAGGTCACAGTGGCCATGAACCTTCATGTGTTGGGCTCCTTCTTGGCTGGAACAGGAGATATTTGCGTTATCTCCCTATTTGCCGTGCACTATTGCATGGGGAAGGTAACTCAGGCTCTGTATTCCAAGAGAGCTGAATACATTTCATTCTCTCTGGCCAGAGAGTAGCAGGTAGAGTGAGCGCACAGCTTTGCAAGGAGTGCAGGCTTCTCCATGGTGCAGGGTGCCATTGACTGCACAGCTTTGCAAGGAGTGCAGGCTTCTCCATGGTGCAGGATGCCGCATATAAACTCTGAGATATAGAAACATAGAAACATAGAAAATAGGTGCAGGAGCAGGCCATTCAGCCCTTCTAGCCTGCACCGCCATTCAATGAGTTCATGGCTGAACATGAAACTTCAGTACCCCCTTCCCGCTTTCTCGCCATAACCCTTGATCCCCCGAGTAGTAAGGACTTCATCTAACTCCCTTTTGAATATATTTAGTGAATTGGCCTCAACTACTTTCTGTGGTAGAGAATTCCACAGGTTCACCACTCTCTGGGTGAAGAAGTTTCTCCTCATCTCGGTCCTAAATGGCTTACCCCTTATCCTCAGACTGTGACCCCTGGTTCCAACCAAAAGTGATTCCACTCCCTCAATGTCCAGTGGGTGTGCAACCGTACTCAGCGCACCAAGCAGACGAATGCCTGGTATCTTAGCAGCAATCATGATGCGTCCATTCTGTCGCAGTCTGCTATCCCATCGAGCAACCATGACAAACAAGAGGGTGGCTACTAGGTGACATAAGCTATCCATTAACGACATGGCTCGTGAATCCGGTGCACAACCAAGCACACGTGGACATTGTTACGTATGCAATAAAGGTTCAAACTGAGTACTGTTTAACGAAGCAAGATACAACCTTGGCTCTGCTTTATTTAGGCCCAAAGTGTCTGACTCACAAAATGGCTGGCCTGTTATACCAGAGCAGTACCATGTGCGTGCTGCTCAGTGGCCTCCAACAATGACACCATCTGGTGGCTACAAACAGCATGTACATACATGACAATACCCTCCTCTGAGATCTTATCACAGTCTTTCACAGGTTGAGACGGTCCGGTGATTTACGCTCCTGGGTTGACCGTCTCAGTTCGACTCCGGCCTTGGGTGAATGTACCGAGTCTGTTGTGGCTGGTGGCTGGATGGCTGACTTGTTGGGGGTGGCAGTGGCCATATCAGGAATTGCAAGTCCATTTTTATTGAACAAGTCCGTGATGGAAATTCCGGGTTCACTGATGACCCTTGAGTCCACTGAAGGCTGCTGGTAGGTTGGTTGGTTTCTTTGTCCGACTGCTCTGGCTTGTCGGTGTGCCTCAGCTTTGTTTGATCCATGTGTTTCCTACAAGTTTCTTGAGCTTAATAACAAATACTCTGTTGCTCTCCTTGGCCATGGCCATATCAGCGATCAATTTGGGAACCTGACCACATAGACAGGAACATTAACAGAAATCTCGTGTGACACAGTTGCTCAATCATGGTTACCCTTGTTGACTCTGTCTTCTGTATTCACCATGATTACTTAAATCCTGGTGTACAAGAGAGATAATTTGGTCTTAAGACCTCTTTTCATCATGAGTTCAGCAGGCGAGACCCCTGTGAGTGTGTGGGGTCTTGTCCTGTAACTCAGCAGTATGCAAGACAAGCGGGTCTGCAGTGACACTTGGGTTACTCTCCTCATGCTTTGCTTGATAATTTGTACTGCACATTCTGCTTGTCCGTTTGACGCAGGCTTGAACGTTGCTGACCTTACATGTTTTATGCCATTAAGTTTTACAAACTCCTGAAACTCCTGACTGGTGAAGCACGACCCATTGTCGCTCACCACTATGTCAGGCAGACCAGGTGTCGCGACCATGACATTGAGATTCTCTATGGTTGCCGTGAGCGTGCTGGATGACATGATTATGCATTCTATCCATTTCGAATAAGCATCCAGCACCACTAAAAATATCTTGCCCAGGAAGGGACCTGCAAAATCTACATGGATCCTGGACCAAAGTTCGGACGGCCATGACCACAGACTCAGCAGCGAATCCACTGGTGCTTTGCTGAGCTGCATGCAGGTGTTGCACTGATGCATGCATGCCTCCTGCTCAGAATCAATTCCTGGCCACCATACGTGGGACCTGGTGATGGCCTTCATCATCACTATACAAGGATGTGTGTTGTGTAACTCATGCATAAACTTCTCTCTCCCTTTCTTAGGCCTTACAACTCGATTGCCCCACAATATGCAATCTGCTTGAATAGATAGTTCGTCCTTGTGACAAATGTATGGTTTGGCCTTCTTGCACATTTGCTTAGGTATGGCAGACCAATCCCCTTTGAGGATGCAACTCTTTACCACCGATAATATCGGGTCCTGGCTGGTCCAGGTCTTAACTTGTTGAACGTGGCAGGGGTACCTTCACTTGCAAAAGCATCCATGATTAACATTAAATCTGCCAGTTATGGTGTTTCCACCTCCGGTGTGAGCAACGGCAACCGGCTCAAAGCATCGGCACAATTCTCTGTGGCGAATAACATAATCATAGGCAGATAATGTCAGCGGCCACCTTTGGAGTGTTGGTATTGATACCTTTGTTCTCGGAAAACAACAAAATGAGCGGTTTGTGATCGGTCTCTAATTCGAACCTCAGACCGAACAGGTATTGATGCACCTTTTTAACACCCTACACCCACGCTAAAGTTTCTTTTTTTACCATACTGTAGGGTCTTTCTGCTTTAGACAAACTTTTGGATGCATATGCGACAGGTTGAAGTTTCCCCGAACCATTGGCTTGTTGTAACACTCAACCAATTCCATATGACGATGCGTTACAGGCCAAAACTAAATGTTTACATGGGTCATAATGTACCAGCAGCTTGTTCGAGCAAAGCAGATTGGTGGCTTTCTCGAAAGCTCTGTCTTGCAATGTGCCCCACACCCAGTTGTTGCCTTTTCTCAATAGCATGTGCAATGGTTCAAGTAAGGTGCTCAATTTAGGTAGGAAGTTACCAAAGTAGTTGAGTAGACCCAGGGACGAATGCAGCTCCATCACATTTTGAGGCTTGGATGCATTCTTGATGGCTTTGGTTTTCACGTCAGTAGGTCTGGTGCCATCAGCGGTGATTTACCTCCTGAGGAATTTGACCTCCGGTGCCATGAAGACGAACTTCGAGCGTTTAAGTCTGAGTCCCACTCTGTCCAAAAGCAGTAGTACCTCTTCCAGGTTTTTCAGATGTTCCTTGGAGTCATGATTGGTGATCAGAATGTCATCTTGGAACACGACGGTTCTGGGAATGAACTTCCGTAGATTTTCCATATTCCTCTGGAATATTACTGCAGCCAAGTGAATTCCAAACAGACACCTGTGGTAAATAATCAGTCCTTTGTACGTGTTACTGCACGTAAGTCTCTTCGACGTCTCGACCAACTTCTGCGTCATATAGGCCGACGTCAAGTCCAATTTTGTGAACGACTTCCCTCCGCCCAGCGTCGCAAACAAGTCATCGGCCTTCGGTAACAGGTATTGATCTTGTTTCGAAACCCTGTTGATCGTAGCCTTGTCGTCTCCACAGATTCTGACTGTGCCATCACTTTTTAGCACAAGAACAATGGGGCTGGTCCATTCATTAAAATCAACCGATGATATGATCCCTTCACGCTGGAATCTGTCCAATTCAATTTCGACCTTCTCCCTCATCATATACAGCATTGCCCGAGCTTTATGATGGACGGGTCTTGCATCTGAGTCCACGTGGATCTACACCTTGGCTCCCGTGAAGTTGCCAATAACCGGTTCGAACAGCGAGGGGAACTTACTCAATATTTGGGCACATGCATCTTCCTCCGACGACAACGCCTTTATGTCGTTCCAGTCGCATCTGATTTTCTCCAATCAGCTCCTGCCGAGCAGCGTTGGGCCATTGCCTGGAACAGTCCAAAGTGGTAATTCGTGAACCGCACCGTTATACGACACATTAATTTGTGCACTGCCAATCACCTTTATCAGTTCTTTGGTGTACGTGTGCAGCTTGGCGTTAACAGGGCTCAGCCTGGGCCTCACAGTCTTAGTATCCCACAGCCCTCTCGTTCATGATTGATTGACTCGCCCCTGTGTTCAGTTCCATCGATACCGCTATTCCGTTAAACTTCACATTAATCAAAATTGGTTTACTCTTGGTTATGAAAGAGTACACTTCATACACTTCCTCCTCTGGTACCTCGGATTGCGTATCCGGATCCTCGCTAGTCTGACTCTCATCCTCCAAGTGGTGTGTCGCAGCTTGATTGCTCATCTGCGGACACTTGCGCTGGAGATGCCCCAGTCTCAAACAGCCTTTGCAACTATATTGCTTAAATCGGCACTGAATCAATCGCATTTACAGTACTTGCCGAGGTCTGGTTCTTCACCGATATTTGCTTTAAACTCCTGTCCGTCATCATACATGATTGAGTGATCTGGATGGCCCTTTTTAAATCCAACTCCTCCACTGCCAGAAGTTTGTGCAGGATCACCTCGTGGTTGATACCGATAACAAAGAAGTCCCGCAGCATGTCTGCCAACACCATCCCGAACTTGCACGGTCCCACTCGACGTCTCAGGTCGGCAAGAAATTCTGCCGCGCTCTGGCCCTCCGATCGAACGTGTGTATAAAACCTGTATCTTGAGATGATGATGCCATCGTCTAGCTTGAGGTGCTCCCGTACCAATGTACACAACTCCTCATATGTTTTCTCTGTTGGATCGCTAGGCATGAGTAGATTCTTTATCAGACCTTAGATCTGTGAGCCGCACACAGTGAGGAACACGGCCCGGCGCCGATCTGCATCGTCGACCCCCGTCATTTTGTTGGCCACGAAATACTGGTTCAAACGGCTCACAAAGTCTGCCCAATCTTCTCCCTCCATGAATCGCTGTAAAAATCCAATCGTGCTCATTTTGCAAACAAAGATTCATATATTCCCGTTGCCAAATGTTATGTATGCAGCAAAGGTTCCAACTGAGTACTGTTTAACTGAGCAAGGTACAACCTTGGCTCTGCTTTAGTGAGACCCAAAGTGTCTGACTCACACAATGACTGGCCTTTTATACCAGAGCAGCACCATGTGCGTGCTGCTCAGTGGCCTCCACCAATGACACCATCTGGTGGCTACAAACAGCATGTACATACATGACAACAATGAAAACCATGCAGCCACATGAAATCTCATTGAGCAGACTATTGCCGTGACAAAGCAAGGCTTCTGCTGTCTGGACCATTCTGGAGGAGCCCTGCAGTACTTGGCAGAGCGGGCGTCTAAATTCATGATGGTCTGCTGCATGTCGCACAACCTCACCATCATGTGAGGAGAGCCCTTGCCACCTGCCATATGGCGATCAGCTCAGAAGGAGGAGGAGGAGGAGGAGGAAGAGGAGGAATAGGAAGGGAGGAGGCAACCCAGATAGCAATTTTCTGGCCGGATGGTCCATGACCCACTCTGTCTGTGATACCAGTAAAGTCAATCCCAATTCCACATTCACCTACAGTCCCAGAGCTTACCTTCCCTCTGTTACTGACCATCACAGTGTCCACTTGGTCACAATGCAAAATTAAAAGCCAACACAGAATATACATTCCAAACCGAATTTATAAATCAAACCATGCCAAATTACATACAATTGTCAACTAATCACCCTGTGCATTCCCTTAGTGCCTATCTTCCATGTGCCTTTGCCTGACCTAGTGCTCCTACACAGTGCTGCCTCAATGGCTGTAGCATGGCTGGTGGAAGGCTGTTTGACTTTTACTGGAGGAGACTAGATACCCTTGGAGGATGACCTTGAGCAACTCTGGGCCTAGAAGGCCTGGCTTCAGATTGCGCCATCACAGTATGGGCGGCAGCAGTCTAGGTTGGCTGGCTGACAGGCAATAGCAAAGACACTGGCAGAGTGAGAAGGAGAATTAGGTCTGAGGACACATCATCTTCGATGGTTTTAGCCCCACTGCTGCCCACGGCCTCAGCGATGGCCACGCCAATGACGGTGACCACCATCTCCTCCATCAGGGTAAAAATATGCAGGCTTTCCTCTCTCTTCCACTGGTTAGCTCCTGCTGTCTCCGGTTATGCGCTTATTTGTCTTACAAGAGAGAGGAAAGTGATTGAGGGAATGGGTGACCGCCAGGCAGAAGAGGAGGACCAGGCAGATAGTGCAGGAGTCCCCTGAGTGCATCTCACTCTCCAACTGGTATTCTGTTCTGAGTACTGGTTGGGGTGATAGTTCCTCTGGGGATTGCAGGCAGAGCCAAGCCCACGGCACCACGGGTGGCTCAGCTGCACGGGGGAGGGAGGAAGAAGAGTAGAAGAGCTATAGTGATAGGGGATTCAAAATTCAGGGGAGCACACAGGCGTTTCTGCAGCTGCAGACTTAACTCTAGGATGGTATGTTGCCTCCCTGGTGCCAGGGTCAAGGATGTCACCGAGCAGCTGCAGGGCATTCGAGGGGGAGAGGGTGAACAGCCAGAGGTTGTGCTCCATATTTTTACCAATGACATAGGTAGAAAGAGGGATGAGGTTCTGCAAGCAGATTTGAAGGAGCTAGCAGAGAGTTTAACAAGCAGAACCTAAAAGGTAGTAATCTCCAGCTTACTCCTGGTGCCACATGCTAGTGAGTACAGAAATAGGAGGATAGAGCAGATGAATGCATGGCTGGAGAGATGCTGCAGGAGGGAGGGCTTTCGATTCCTGAGGCATTGGGACCATTTCTAGGTGCGGAGGGACCTGTACAAGCCGGACGGGTTACACCTCAACAGAACCAGGACCAATATCCTCGCGGGTGGGAGGGGGTTGCTAGTGCTGTTGGGGAGGGTTTAAACTAGCTAGGCAGGTGCATGGGAATCTGAGAATAGATTCAGAAAGGAGAGAAGCAAAGCTGAAATTGGAAAGCAGTAAAGTAGAAAGAGAATTTGGAAGATGTAGGAAACAAGGGCTAGAAAATAGACAACAAGGGAGTTTGGCAGTGCTAAATGGAAGGAATATAGGGAATAAGGCACATGAGCTGAGAGTACAGATAGACACTTAAGAGTATGATATTATAGCTATTACTGAGACATGGGCCGAAAGAAGGGCAGGTATGTCAGCTCAACATTCCTGGTTACAGGGTTTTCAGATAGGTTAGGGAGGTTAAAAAAAGGAAGGAGGTCGCAGTATTAATTAAAGAAACAATTACAGCTTTGAGTAGGGATGATATGTTAGAAGGATCATCAAATGAGGATATATGAACATAAGAACATAAGAAATAGGCGCAATGTAGGCCATACAGCCCCTCGAGCCTGCTCCGCCATTCAATACGATCATGGCTGATCCGATCATGCACTCAGCTCCACTTCCCTGCCCACTCCCCATAACTCCTTATTCCCTTATCGTTTAAGAAACTGTCTATTTCTGTCTTAAATTTATTCAATGTCCCAGCTTCCACAGCTCTCTGAGGCAGCAAATTCCACAGATCTACAACCTCAGAGAAGAAATTTCTCCTCATCTCAGCTTTAAATGGGCGCCCCTTATTCTAAGATCATGCCCTCTAGTTCTAGTCTCCGCTATCAGTGGAAACATCCTCTCTGAATCCACCTTATCAAGCCCCCTCATAATCTTATATGTTTCGATAAGATCGCCTTTCATTCTTCTGAATTCCAATGAGTAGACCTACTCAACCTTTCCTCATGTCAACTCCCTCATCTCCGGAATCAACCTTGTGAATCTTCTCTGAATTGCCTCCAAAGCAAGTATATCCTTTCGTAAATATGGAAATCAAAACTGCACGCAGTATTCCAGGTGTGGCCTCGCCAATACCCTATATAACTGTAGCAAGACTTCCCTGCTTTTATACTCCATCTCCTTTGCATTAAAGGCCAAGATTCCATTGGCCTTCCTGATCATTGCTATACCTGCATACTAACCTTTTGTGTTTCATGCACAAGTACACCCAGGTCCCACTTTACTGCAGCACTTTGCAATCTTTCCCTATTTAAATAATAACTTGCTCTTTGATTTTTTTTCTGCCAAAGTGCATGACCTCACACTTAGCCTATCTATGTCCTTTTGCAGATTTTTTGTGTCCTCCTCACACATTGCTTTTCCTTCCTTCTTTGTATCGTCAGCAAACTTGGCTAAGTTACTCTCAGTCCCTTCATCCAAGTCGTTAATATAGATTGTAAATAGTTGGGGTCTCAGCACTGATCCGTGCGACAACCCACTGGTTACTGATTGCCAACCCGAGAATGAACCATTTATCCCGACTCTCTGTTTTCTGTTAGTTTGCCAATCCTCTAACCATGCTAATATATTACCCCCACCTCATGCACTTTTATCTTGTGCAGTAACCCTTTATGTGGCACCTTGTCAAATGCCTTCTGTAAGTCCAAATACACCACATCCACTGGTTCCCCTTTAGCCACCCTGTTCATTACATCCTCAAAGAATTCCAGCAAATTTGTCAAACATGACTTCCTCTTCATAAATCCATGCTGACTCTGCCTGACTGAATTTTGCTTTTCCAAATGTCCTGCTACTACTTCTTTAATAATGGGACTCCAACATTTTCCTAACCACAGATGTTCGGCTAACTGGTCTATAGTTTCCTGCTTTTTGTTTGACTTCTTTTTTAAATAGGGGCATTACATTTACAGTTTTCCAATCTGCTGGGACCTCCCCAGAATCCAGTGAATTTTGGTAAATTACAACCAATGCATCCACCATCCCTGCCGTTACTTCTCTTAAGACCCTGGGATGCAAGCCATCAGGTCCAGGGGATTTATCTGCCTTTAGTCCCATTATCTTACTGATTGTGATTGTGTTAAGTTCCTCCCCCCCTATAGCCCCTTGATTCTCCACTGTTGGAATATTGTTAATGTCCTCTACCGTAAAGACTGATACAAAATACTTGTTCCCCATTACAAATTCTCTGGTCTTGTCCTCTGAGGGACCAACATTTACTCCAGCCACTCTTTTACTTTTTATATATCTATAGAAACTCTTGCTATCTGTTTTTATATTTCGTGCTCGTTACTTTCATAGTCTATCTTCCCTTTCTTAATCATTTTTTAGTCATTCTTTGTTGGCTTTTAAACGCTTCCCAATCTTCTGTCCTCCCACTAGTTTTGGCCACATTGTATGCCCTTGTTTTTAATTGGATACCGTCCTTTATTTCTTTAGTTAGCCACGGATGGCTTTCTTTTCACTGCCACCCTGTCCTCCTCACTGGAATATATTTTTCTTGAGAGTTGTGAAATATCTCCTTAAATGTACACCACTGTTCATCAACCGTCCTTCACTTTAATCTATTTTCCCAATCCACTTTAGCCAACTCCACCCTCATACCTTCATAGTCTCCTTTATTTAAGCTTAGTACACTGGTTAGAGATCAAATTTTCTCACCCTACATCTGAATTTGAAATGTAATCATGCTATGATCACTCATTCTAAGAGGATCCTTTACTAGGAGATTGTTTATTAATCCTGTCTCATTACACAGGACCAAATCTAAGATAGCCTGCCCCCTGGTTGGTTCCGTTACACACTGCTCAAGGAACCCATCACTTATGCACTCTATGAACTCTTCCTCAAGGCTACCCTGACCAATTTGATTTGTCCAATCAATATGGAGGTTAAAATCACCCATGATTATTGCTATTCCCTTTTTATAAGCCCCTACTATTTCCTGATTTAGGCTCCGACCAACAGAGTTGCTAATGTTAGAGGGCCTATAGACTACGCCCACCAGTGGCTTTTTCCCCTTATTATTTCTTATCTCCACCCAACTGTTTCAACATCCTTGAGCCAATATCGTTTCTCACTATTACAGTGATTCCATCCTTTATCAATAGAGCTTCCCCACCTCCTTTTCCTTTCTGTCCGTCCTTCTGGATTGTCAAATACCCCATAATATTTAATTCCCTGTCCTGGTCACCTTGTAACCATGTCTCTGTAATGGCTATCAGATCATACCATTTGTCTCAATTTGTGCCGTCAACTCATCTATTTTGTTACCAATGCTATGTGCATTTAGACAAAATGCCTTTAAATTTGTTTTTCTATCCTTCTTTCCTGCTTGTTTCGGTTATATATGTAAGCACTTTAGTAATTACTCCACGAGGTAAGGTATTGTACTTGAACTGTTGTGACCTTAGTCCATTTATTGTAGCTCCTGAGTAAGGTGAGCTCCCTTTTATACTTGGTTACCTGCAGTGTGCAGGTGACCCTTAGGTACAGGTATGGTGTATACAGTGTGAAGATACATTCAGTGGTCTAATATTACAGTACATGCATTATGCATGCACAACATCACTCACCCCCCTAAGTCTTGTGCCACTGGCTTTTGCACTGTGTGCTCTGGCCCTTGAATTGAGTGCCCACAGCCCTTGCACTTTGACTGTGCTTGGGAATGGCTCTCTCTCTGTAGACCTCCAAACTCTTATTGCCACGACATTGGGAAATGGTCAGCAGTGGACGGTTGGAGGTTGTATTGAGGGTTTTGTGGGTTCTGGGTGTGATCCATATGTGTCCATGGCTACATACATCCATTTCCCCCCCCTCCGCCCCAAACATAAACCACATGTGTTGCTCGACATCTGCATTGGCGTACATGTACAGGTGGGATTAGTTATATCACTGTTTTTGAGTTCAGCAGTGGTGGAACAAGTACATGTTACAGGTAAGGTACATACGTGATATTACAGTCTTGCCCCTGGGATGTGGGTGCAGGTGGGCGAGGATGCTCATTCCGGACCAACTGGACTGTGCCCCCTGCCAGCTGGGTGGGCTAGGATTGTTCACCTGGCTGTGTCTCGTGTCCTTTGCTATTGCCTAGTGGTGGGCAGAGCCACCGGAATGTGTGGTCTCCTCTCCTCCTTTGAGGGCTGCAGGGTCTTCCTGCTGCCCTTCAGCAGTGCTGGGAGTCTGGTCATCCCAGGTCCCATTGGGAGGGCCGGAGGGTGCTGACCTCCTGCTCCCGATGTTGGCCCTGGTGGCAAGACCGGTAGGGCCGATCTGAGGCAGGGTGCCAGTTGTGGTGGCTGTGGCATCCATTGATCGCTGGCCCTACAGTGGGTATGCTCCCACTGTGTGTGTGCCTACACTCTCTGGGGCATCACGTTGGTCCCGGAGGCACAGGCTACATGATCGGGTAGCCCGCTGGACCTGGCTGCTTCCCATGGGAGATTGCCCTTAGCTTTGTCGGCGTGCATGTAGAACCCGGCATCACATTTCATTTCATCATTTGCATTCATGATACATTGGCTCCGACTGCAATCAGCCGACTCGACATTGTTAGTTGTCTTTACAAATTTGCATTTGTCAATTACTTGTGTATTATCGGCATCGCTGTGCAAGGTTACATTCAGATACTTGCATTTGTTAATTACAACTTTTTCATTATTATCACCGGCATCGCTGTACAAAGAGTGTAACTGTTCCTTTAATTGTACTGGGTTGCCGGTCTCCTTTAAGAGGGCCTTGCAATCTTTACCCCAATCCGGTTCACTGCTCGGCATCACGTGTTGCTCCCTCAATGCTGCCCTCGTGGTTTGGTCGCTGCCATCTTGATTTCAGGTCCTTCACCTCGTGGTGCGGGCACCATCTTCTTTCTCTCCACGAGATAGGCTGCAGTGATCCTTCTCTCCCCAGGTTCTGCCACTGAAGCCGGGAATTTACCTTCTGCGCTGATCTTCCTTTGGCGTCCTGCCACTTGAACCCGGAAGGTGAGGTCTGGTCGTTTGGGTTGGATCATCTCGCCATTGAGTTGTGCGGTCTGTGTCGCCACCGCGTAATCGAGTCGGACAGTAGGATCTTCAGGTGCTGTGATGGATCCAAATTTGGGGCCACGTAGGACGTCGATCACCGGGGCCTGGAGGCTTTCCCAGCTCCAACAAATTTGGATTTGTTTCATCCATCTTCTTCCCAGCAGCATTGGACCATCACCAGCAACAATCCACAAAGGTAGCTTGTGCATCGCGCCGCAGTAGGACACCTGGACATCCACGCTGCTACTGACTGGGATGGCGTCTTTTGTGTAAGTGAGCAGCTTCACTTGGATTGGGAGCATTTTAGATCGTTCGGTGGGATTGTCCCAGAGTTTCTTGAAGGTCGTCTGATTCGTCAGCGATTGGCTCGCCACTGTGTCGACCTCCATTGAGACTGGAACACCGTTGATTTCTACTTCCATTTTCAATGGGGAACTCTCGATGGAGCATGCATACACTTTGTTCACCTCTTCTTGGGGCTGAGCTACCTCATAGACTCTTCATCTTCATCAGCGTTGGAGCCGGGTGATCGGCCAACTCTTCAGCGACTCGGTGAGTAAAATTTCTTCGACACATTCGCTGGAGATGACCTTTAGTGTTACAGCCTTTGCAAGTATCGTCTCTGTATCCGCACTGGTGGGCCCTGTGATTTCCTCCACAGCGCCAGCATGGGGCTGGCCGGTTGGCCCCATGTGGCGGACTCAGGGTTGCGGGTCTCGGGGTAGCAGCCTTGCCTTTGAAAGGTGCCATTCGGTTCACTGTACTCGTCGGGTTAGAGTCCTAGGGGTGAGTCATCATCCTCTTGGAATCGCAGGTCGAAATCATGAATGCCTGGCTCACTTTAATTGCCTTCTGCAGGGTGACGGTGGTGTCTACAGAGAGCAGCTTGTGGAGGAGGCCCTCGTGGCCGATTCCAATAACAAAGGTGTCCCTCAGTGCTTCGGTGAGGTAGTCGGCAAAATCACATGGTGCAGCCATTCGTCTCAGGTCTGCAGCATAGTTTGCGATTTCTTGGCCTTCGGGCCGCCGGTGGGTGTAGAACCAGTGTCTGGCTGTGAGGATGCTCTCTTTAGGTTTGAGCTATTCCTGTATTAGTGTTACGAGCTCCACGTACATTTTGGTTGTCATCTTCGCTGGGGCTAGCAGGTCCCTGACGAGGCCATGGACAGTGGGCCCACAACTGCTGAGCAGGATGGCTCTGTGCTTATCAGCCAGCGAGGTCGGTGTGTCTCCAGCCAGGTCGTTCGTGATGAAAAAGTGTTCGAGCCTTTCCACCAAGACATCCCAATCTTCCCCATCAGCGAATTGTTGAAAGTTGTTTAGGTTAGCCATTTTGCACATGGAAATTCGTAATCTTGTCGCCAGTTGTTATATATGTAAGCACTCTAGTAATGACTCCACGAGGTAAGGTACTGTACTTGAACTGTTGTGACCTGAGTCCATTTATTGTAGCTCCTGAGTGAAGATACAGTGAGGTGAGCTCCCTTTTATACTTGGTTACCTGCAGAATGCAGGTGACCCTTAGGTCTCCACCAGTAGCACCCTCTGGTGGTACAGGTATGGTGTATAGAGTGTGAAGATACATTCAGTGGTCTCATGTTACAGTACATACATTTTGCATACACAACAGTTTCCTCTCTCCTTCGAACTCACTTTCTTTATTTTTGCTTTCTAATTCCAGCTTTACTCCCTTCCCTACTGAATCTATTTTCAGGTTTCCATCCCCCTGCCAAGCTAGTTTAAACCCGCCCCAACAGCACTAACAACCCTCCCCCAATGAGGATATTGGTCCAGGTTCCGTTGAGGTGCAACCCGTCCGGCTTGTACAAGTCCCACCTCGCCCAGAAGCGGTTCCAATGCCTCATAAACTAAAGCCCTCCTGCCTGCACCATCTCTCCAGCCACGTATTTATCTGCTCTATCCTCCTCGTCAAGGACGTTCTTGCTATTGAGGGAGTGCAGCGAAGGTTCACCAGACTGATTCCCGGGATGGCAGGACTGATATATGAGGAGAGACTGGATCAACTGGGCCCATATTCACTGGAGTTTAGAAGGATGAGAGGGGATCTCATAGAAACATATAAAATTCTGACGGGACTGGACAGATTAGATGCAGGAAGAATGTTCCCGATGTTGGGGAAGTCCAGGACCAGGGGACGCAGTCTAAGGATAAAGGGTAAGCCATTTAGGACTGAGATGAGGAGGAACTTCTTCACTCAGAGAGTTGTTAACCTGTGGAATTCCCTACCGCAGAGAGTTGTTGATGCCAATTCATTGGATATATTCAAGAGGGAGTTAGATATGGCCCTTGCGGCTAAAGAGATCAAGGGGTATGGAGAGAAAGCAGGAACGGGGTACTGAAGGAATGATCAGCCATGATCTTATTGAATGGTGGTGCAGGCTCGAAGGGCCGGATGGCCTACTCCTGCACCTATTTTCTATGTTTCTATGTTTCTCCTATTTCTGTACTCACTAGCTCGTGGCACTGGAAGTAATCCGGAGATTACTATCTTTTGAGGTCTTGCTTTTTAACCTCTCTCCTAGCTCCCTAAACTCTGTTTGCAGGACCTATCCCTCTTCCTACCTATGTCATTGGTACCGAAGTGGACCACGACCTCTGGCTGTTCACCCTCCCCACCACCCCACCCCACCCACCCCCCCCACACCCGAACCCCCAGAATGCCCTGCAGCCGCTCAGTGACACCCATGACCCTGGTACCAGGGAGGCAACATACCATCTTGGAGTCACGTCTGTGGCCACAGAAATGCCTGTCTGCTCCCCTGACTATCGAATCCCCTATCACTATAGCTCTTCCATTCTTCTTCCTCCGCCCCTATGCAGCTGAGCCACACGTGGTGCTGTGGACTTGGCTCTGGCTGCACTCCCCAGAACCACGATCGCCCCCATCGGTACTCAGAAGAGAATAATGATTGGAGAGCGAGATGGACTCAGGGGACTCCTGCCCTATCTGCCTAGTCCTCCTCTTCTGTCCAGGGGTCACCCAATCCCTATCTGCTTGCACACTCTTAACCTGTAGGGTGACCGCCTCTAGAAAAGTGTTATCCACATAGCTCTCAGTCTCACGGATGCATCGCAGTGACTCCAGCCGCCGCTCAAGCTCCAAAACACGGAGCTCAAGTTGATGCAGCTGGAGACATCTCCTGCACATGTGGTCATCCCGGCTGCGCGAAGCATCCAGGAATTCCCACATGCCACAGGATGTTCAATCCACAGGACTAAGCTGCCCTGCCATCCCTCTAGTTACACTTGCAACTATCGAGTAAAACTAAACTCTAAACCTGAGCAAAACATACCCAGCCGCTACTCAGCAAACAGCCAGTTTAATTTGCAGTTCCTAACTTACAACAATGCCAAAGGTTTCTTAAAGAAAAGAAAAATACTCACCAATCCACCAGCCAATCACTTGCCCGCTTAGCTGTGACAGCATACTTCGATTTAGATTTTTTAACTTTTTGTTCCTGCAGAAGCTGGCTCCTCCCAACTCTCCGCGCCCTTTATTCTGGGCCTCGATCTCCCGCTCCTGGGTTGAATTGAAAAACATAAAAGAGACTATCATGCTGCTGGGAGCTGGGAGTGTACTGCAGACCCCCAAACAGTCAGTGGGAGATAGAAGAGCAAACATGTAGGCAAATTTCTGAGAAGTGCAAAAACTAGAGGGCAATAGGGGATTTCAATTACCCTAATATTAACTGGGATAGAATTAGTGTGAAAGGTATAGAGGATGTGGCATTCCTGAAATGCATTCAGGAGAACTTTTTTAGCCAGTATATAACAAACCAACAAGGGAGGGAACAGTTCTGGACTTAGTTTTAGGGAATGAAGCTGGGCAGGTGGAAGGAGTATCAGTGGGAGAGCATTTTGGTGCTAGTGATCATAATTCAATTAGAATTAGGATAGTTATTGAAAAGGACAAAGACATACCAGGAATAAAAGCTCTCAATTGGGGAAAAGCCAATTTTGCTAAGCTGAGATGGGATTTAGCCAAAGTGGACTGGAAACAGCTACTTGAAGGTAAATCAGTGTCAGAGCAGTGGGAGGCATTCAAGGAGGAGACCTTGAGGGCTCAGAGCAAGTATGTTCCCTTAAAGAAAAAGGGTGGGACTAATAAATCAAGAGCCCCCTGGATGTCAAGGGACATACAGGGTAGGATAAAGATAAAAAGGAAGGCTTATGACAGATACCAAGGGGTCAATACTGCAAAAACTCTCGAAGGGTATAGAAAGTGTAGGGGTGCAATTAAAAAGGAAATGAGGAAAGCAAAGCGAGAGCATGATAACATTTTCAAATCAAAGAAACCCCAAAGATGTTTTATAAATACATTAAGAGCAAGAGAATAACTAAAGAAAAAGTAGGTCCTATTAGAAACTATAAAGGTAATCTGTGTGTGGAGGCGGAAAATGTGGGTATAGTTCTTAATGAATACTTTGCGTCTGTTTTCACAAAAGAGAGGGGTGATGCAGACATTACAATTGGGGAGGAAGAATGTGAAATATTAGATGAAATAAACATAGTAAGAGAGGAAGTATTAAGGGGTTTAGCAGCTTTGAAGGTGGATAAATTCCCAAGTCCAGCTGAAATATATCTCAGGATGTTAAGAGAAGCAAAAGAGGAAATAGCAGAGGCTCTGACCATTATTTTCCAGTCCTCTCTGGTTACAGGTGGTGGTGCCGGAGGACTGGAGGACTGCTAACATTGTACCTTTGTTTAAAAAGGGAGAAAGGGATAGACAGAGTTATTACGGGCCAGTCAGCCTACCCTCGGTGGTGGGAAAATAATTGGAAAAAGTTCTGAGGGAAAGGTTGAATCTTCATTTAAAAATACACAGATTAAACAAGGACAGTCAGCATGGATTTGTTAAGGGAAAGTCATGTCTGACTAACTTGATTGAATTTTTTTAGGAAGGAGCAAGGAGGGTCGATGAAGATAGTGTGTTTGATGTAGTGTATATGGATTTTAACAAGGCTTTTGATAAGGTCCCACATGGCAGACTAGTCATGAAAGTGAAAGCCCATGGAATCCAGGACACAATGGCAAGTTGGATTCAAAATTGGCTCAGCGGCAGGAAGCAAAGGTAATAGTTGATGGGTGTTTTTGTGACTGGAAGAATGTTTCCAGTGAGGTTCAGCAGGGTTCAGTACTAGATCCCTTGCTTTTTGTGGTATATATCAATAATTTAGACTTAAGAAGTTTGCAGATGATACTAAAATTGGCTGTGTGGTTGATAATGAAGAAGAATGCTGCGGATTGCAGGAAGATATCAATCAACTAATCAGGTGGCAGAACAGTGGCAAATTGAATTTAATCCAGAGAAGTGTGAGTTAATGCATTTGGGGAGGGCTAACAAGGAGAGGGAATACACATTAAATGGTAGGATACTGAGAAGTGTAGAAGAACAAAGGGACCTTAGAGTACAT
Source organism: Pristiophorus japonicus (assembly GCF_044704955.1). Classification (NCBI taxonomy): domain Eukaryota; kingdom Metazoa; phylum Chordata; class Chondrichthyes; family Pristiophoridae; genus Pristiophorus; species Pristiophorus japonicus. Next base: position 37,632,351 of record NC_091981.1, on the reverse strand, counting down.
ATCCACAGATCCCTGAAGGTAGCAGCCAGGTAGATAAGGTGGTTAAGAAGGCATACAGAATACTTGCCTTCATCAGTGGAGGCATAGAATAGAAGGGTTTATGCTTGAACTGTATAAAACACTAGTTGGGCCACAGCTAGTGCACTGTCTGTAGTTCTGGTCACCACATTACAGGAAAGATGTGATTGCAGTAGAGAGGGTACAGAGAAGATTTACGAGGATGTTGCCTGCACTGGAGAATTTTAGCTATGAGGAAAGATTGGATAGCTGGGTTTGTTTCCTTTCAAACAGAGGCGAGACCTTTTTGAGGTGTATAAAATTATGAGGGGCCGAGATAGAGTGAATAGAAAGGACCTATTTCCCTTAGCAGAGGGGTCAACAACTAGGGAGCATAAATTTAAAATAATTGGTAGGTGGTTTAGAGGGGATATGATGGGAAATTCCTTCACCCAGAGGGTGGTGGGGGTCTGGAACTCACTGCCTGAAAGGATGGCTGAGGCAGAAACCCTCACCACATTTAAAAAGTACACGGATATGCACTTAAAGTGCTGTAACCTACAGGGCTATGGACCAAGAGCTGGTAAGTGGGATTAGGCTGGATAGATCTTTGTCAGCCAACGCGAACATGATGGGCCGAAATGGCCTCCTTTCATGCTGTAAAATTTCTGTGATTCAGTGAGTGTGGTGCAATGTGTTCAGGTGATGTGGCTGCCATATTTGAATAGCATGGCAGTGTGTGCAAGGTGTGCAAGCTGTGAGATGTGGGTAATGAAGCTTGCAGCAGTGGTAAGTGTGAACGGGTGAGGTGAAGTTATGAAGGTGAGGAGTCCTGTTGGATAGAGATTGTTAGTAGTGAGTGATGGGGGTGTTGTGTATTGAGCATTGTGTGAGGCTAGAGGTGTAGTTGGTGGGAGATGGCATTTGAAGATTAATTCATTCACCTTGACCGCTCATATGAAGTGACTGCACTTCTTGCAGCACTGCATCCAGGTCCTCAGGTTTGACTTTTGGTAGTGACCACCACAGCTACATGCTCATACTACCTTCGCAGAGTTTGTCTGGAGAGCCGCCTAGCCCCCTGTGGATAGAGGACCTCTCTACTCCTGTTCACCTTCTCCAAGAAGGCCTCCAGTGCTGTGTCTCAGAATCTTGGAGCACACTCTCACCCCTGTTGCGCCATTAGTCATTCTTCTTGCAGGTCAGCCTCTCTTCCCCAGCCGCTTCCAAGACCTCCTCCAGCTAGAAGAGGTGCAGGCTGGCTTTAAGTAATACATGGTAGCTTTATGTGGTACTTGTCTCTCACAAACTTGCTGAGGCGTGCAGCCACTCAACAGCGCAATTAACGCTGGGCCGCAAGCTACAATCATCTAAATTGGCAAGCAACATGAAGTTTGTGCGCTGCCTGGATCAGAACCAATAGGAGCAGGTTAATCGTGCATCTTGATCCCCATGCCCATTTTCGGGGGCATCGAATTTAGCCCCCATCGAATCATACAGCACAGAAGGAAGCCATTTGGCCCATCATGCTTGTGCCAGCTCTTTGAAAGAGCTAGCCAATTAGTACCACTTCCCTGCTCTTTCTTCAGCACCTGAACATCCGTATCCGAACTTACTTCATCCGTTGTTATATTTGCTTTTTTCCCACCAATTTTCTCCCTTCTCTCCCTTCCTCATCTCACACTTTTGATTATGCTTGCTTACTTTTCCTGAGTTGTGTGGCCATTCTTCACATGCAAATCTAATCAGAGAGCATCACCAGGGATCATAACCCAGTGTGATACAGCCCTCAGCATGAGTCACTGGATAGCATTCAGAAAGGAAAACTCCAGCCATGCCTTTGCAGCCAACTCCAAGCCATCTGAAGTGTCCTACCTCCCTGCACAAGTCCCAGTCTAATCCCACCCCCTGAGCTTCAGGCTCTGGCTCCCAGTTCTTTCCCTTCCAGCTTTTGCTGAGAAGGGCACCTCCATTAGTTAGATCTCACCATTTCCTGAATTGAATACTCGTGCGGTGCGAGCGAGAGTTCTATTCTCAAGGCTACGATCCTCGGTGTACATGTAATTGGCACGTGGATCTCCAGCATTCGTTGGTGAGGGAATTTATTATAGTATTTCACATTTATATTTAATTTGGAAAACCTGAAGACCACAGAAGATGAACTCATATTTTTGAACTCTACTTAATCAAATGTATTGTATCTCCTCATTCCAGGGCCCCAAAGGACCAGATGGCATTGCCTCCATGAAAGTAGGTCATTTTGTACGTGTGTAAAATGTGTTTACAGTTGATACACTTTATGTAATGTTTGTTTTGTAAACGATACTTTTCTACTTTTTGTCACAGCCATGTGAATTCATATCGTACATTCAGAAGAATTGCCGTAAGTACGCTCTTGAAATTGACTGCAAACTCTAAATTTCTATCACAACATTTCTGAGAGGAAAAATTTTGAAAAGCTGGCCTAACTTGTGATTAAAAGCGGGTGACTCTCAGAGATGTTCGAACAAATTGAGAAGTCAGACATTGCATACTTCAGAGAATGATTAATGCTCTTAAATCTTTTGGCGTATTTTTCTCCTAAACATGTCTGTAAGCAGTAATAGAACGGAAGTAGTGTTATCATGGACTAAGGTGTTGTTGCAGGTTATAATGCTGAAGTCATCGATAACCTGACAGCCCAGACTCTCCATTTACTTTCAACAGTTTAATGTGGCATCAAAGTAGTGATCTGCCTTCTCTTCACAACTGGTTTACATAGAAACATAGAAACATAGAAAATAGGTGCAAGAGTAGGCCATTTGGCCCATCAAGCCTGCACCACCATTTAATAAGATCATGGCTGATCACTCACCTCAGTACCACTTTCCTGCTTTCTCTCCATATTCCTTAATCCCGTTAGCCGTAAGGGCCACATCTAACTCCCTCTTGAATATATCCAATGAACTGGCATCAACACCTCTCTGCTGTAGGGAATTCCACAGGTTAACAACTCTCTGAGTGAAGAAGTTTCTCCACATCTCAGTCCTAAATGGCTTACCCCTTATCCTACGACAATGTCCGCTGGTTCTGGACTTCCCCAACATCGGGAACATTCTTCCTGCATCTAACCTGTCCAGTCCCGTCAGAATTTTATATGTTTCTCTGAGATCCCCACTCATCCTTCTAAACTCCAGTGAATACAGGCCCAGTCGATCCAGTCGCTCCTCATATGTCAGTCCTGCCATCCCGGGAATCGTTCTGGTGACCCTTCGCTGCACTCCCTGAATAGCAAGAACATCCTTCCTCAGATTAGGAGACCAAAACTGAACACAATATTCCAGGTGAGGCCTCACTAAGGCCCTGTACACAACTGCAGTAAGCTCCCTGCTCCTATACTCAACTCCCCTAGCTATGAAGGCCAACATACCATTTGCCTTCTTCACCCCTTGCTGTACCTGTATGCCAACTTTCAATGACTGATGTACCATGACACCCAAGTCTTGTTGCACCTCCCCTTTTTCTAATCTGCCGTCATTCAGATAATATTCTGCCTTCGTGTTTTTGCCACCAAAGTGGATAACCTCACATTTATCCACATTATGGCCATGCGTTTGTCCACTCACCTAACCTATCCAAGTCCCCCTGCAGCCTTTTAGCGTCCTCCTCATAGCTCACACTGCCACCCAGCTTAGTGTCATCTGCAATCTTGGAGATATTACACTCAATTCCTTCATCTAAATCATTAATGTAAATAGCTGGGGTCCCAGCATGAGCCCTGCGGCACCCCACTAGCCACTGCCTGCCATTCTGAAAAGGACACGTTTATCCTGACTCTCTGCTTCCTGTCTGCCAACCAGTTCTCTATCCACGTTAGTACAATACCCCTAATACCATGTGCTTTAATTTTGCACGCCAATCTCTTGTGTGGGACCTTGTCAAAAGCTTTTTGAAAGTCCAAATACACCACATCCATTGGTTCTCCCTTGTCCACTCCACCAGTTACATCCTCAAAAAATTTTAGAAGATTTGTCAAGCATGATTTCCCTTTCATAAATCCATGCCGACTTGGACCAATCTGTCACTGCTTTCCAAATACGCTGCTATTTCATCTTTAATATTTGATTCCAATATTTTCCCCACTACCGATGTCAGGCTAACCAGTCTATAATTACCCATTTTCTCTCTCCCTCCTTTCTTAAAAAGTGGTGTTACATTAGCTACCCTCCAGTCCATCGGAACTGATCCAGAGTCAATTGTAGAAAATTGTTGTGTGTGGAGAATGAGTCAGACTGAACACTGTGAGCTCAAAGTAAAGTGTGACCGTAGTCTTTTATTGCAGGTCTTCAGAGTGCCTCTCCAACCTGTGAAGTCTCCTTAAATACCTGTGCTCACAAGGGATTGTGGGATCCCTTGGGACTCCAGGGGATGAGCCCTCTGGTGGCTGTACAGAGTAAATACAAGTCCACATATATAACAACACTCCCCCCCCCCCCCACCACCACAGTCAATAGTGCAACTATTTACAATGTGAGTCGATCTGGGGTCCTTCTTGCCCTGGTTGATCGTCTCGGTATGAAAGCTGCTGTTGTTGAATCATTTGTTGGGCCCTCGTTAGGCTGCTGTGCAGCTGGCCTTGCTGGGCTGCCTGGTGTGTTGGGCCCTGCAGGGCTGCTGTCGATGATGGGTTCTGCTTCGTGGTCAACCGTGGTGCCGGTTGCCACTGGTGTGTATGCTGGGGGATCAAAAAAGGTAGGGTCCAAGGTGGGTTGCTCAGGATAGTCCGTGAATCTGAGTTTGATTTGGTCCAAGTGTTACCGGTGAATGAGTCCATTTGAAAGTTTGACCCGAAACACCCTGCTCCCCTCTTTGGCCACGACAGTTCTGGGAAGCCACTTGGTACCTTGTCCATAATTTAATACAAATACAGGATCATTGATTTCAATCTCGCGTGACACATTTGCGCTATCATGGTATGCACTTTGTTAAAGCTCCTGCACTCTACCTGTTCATGTAGATCAGGGTGAACTAACGAGAGCCTTGTCATAAGTGCTTTATTCATGAGCAGTTCAGCAGGTGGGATCCCAGTGAGTGACTGAGGTCTCGTGCGGTAGCTTAGCAGGACTCGGGATAGGCGAGTCTGCAGTGAGCCTTCAGTTACCCTCTTCCAGCCTTTCTTGGATGGTTTGCACTGCTCTCTCTGCCTGACCAGTGGAAGCTTGTTTAAACATGGCAGATCTGACATGTTTGATCCCGTGACGGGTCATGAATTCTTTGAACTCAGCACAGGTAAAACATGGCGCGTTGTCGCTCACCAGGACATCGGGTAAGCCGTGAGTAGCAAACATGGCCCACAGGCTTTCAGTTGTGGCAGCGGACGTGATAACTGACATTATCTCACATTCAATCCACTTGGAGTATGCGTCTACAACCACAAGGAACATTTTATCCAAGAACGGGCCTGCATAGTCAACGTGTACCCTAGACCACGGTTTGGAGGGCCAAGATCATAAACTTAGCGGCGCCTCCATGGGTACATTGCTTAACTGCGAGCATGTATTACATCTGTGAACGCAGGACTCTTAAGTCCGCATCGATACTGGGCCACCACACGTGGGATCTGGCTATCGCTTTCATCATCACGATGCCTGGGTGGGTACAGTGGAGGTCATTGATGAAGGTGTCTCTGCCCTTCTTGGGGACCACTACTCGATTGCCCCACAGAAGACAGTCTGCCTGTATAGACATTTCATCTATGCGCCGCTGGAACAGCTTTATCTCTTCCTGCATTTCCACTGGGACACTGAAGCACACAGCTTTTGACGAGTGATAATAAGGGGTCCTGGCTTGTCCAGGTTTTGAACTGCCAGTCAGTGACGGGTGATTGCTCACTCTAAAATGCTTCCATAACCATGGCTAGATCTGCAGGCTGCGCCATTTCCACTTCCTTGGTGGGCAATGGCAGCCTACTGAGAGCATCGGCACAGTTTTCTGAGCCTGGCCTGTGGCGGATGGCGTAGTTGTATGCGGACAACGTGAGCGCCCATCTCTGGATGCGGGCCGATGCGTTGGTATTTATCCCTTTACTCTTGGAAGTGGCTTATGGTCAGTTTCCAATTCAAATTTTAGCCCAAACAGGTATTGATGCATTTTCTTTACCCCATAGACACACGCTAACGCTTCTTTTTCAAACATGCTGCAGGCTCTCTCAGCCTTAGACAGACTCCTGGATGCATAAGCAACCGGTTGCAGTTTCCCGAAATCATTAGCTTGTTGCAATGCATGCCCGACGCCATATGACAATGCATCACATGCTCGTACCAAACGCTTACATGGATCATACAACACAAGCAATTTGTTTGAGCATAACAATTTTCTCGCTTTTACAAAGGCATTTTCTTGGCTTTTTCCCCAAACCCATTCACCCCCTTTTCGTAATAAGACATGTAGTGGTTCTAACATTGTGCTGAGACGTGGTAAGAAGTGAACAAAGTAGTTCAAGAGTCCCAGAAACGACCGCAGCTCCATCACGTTCTGTGGCCTCGGTACATTCTCGATTGCCTCCGTCTTCGCATTGGTGGGCCTGATGCCGTCCGCCGCAATCCTCCTTCCGAAGAACTCCACTTCAGGTGCCAGGAAAATGCACTTTGAGCGTTTTAACCTGAGCTCCTCGTGGTTGAGTCGACTAAGAACCTCCTCCAGATTCTGCAGCTGCTCGACTGTGTTCTGACCTGTGACCAAGATGTCGTCCTGGAAGACCACAGTGTGCGGGACAGACTTCAGTAAACTTTCCATGTTTCTCTGGAATATCGCCGCCACTGATCGGATTCCAAACGGGCATCTGTTATAAACAAAAAGTCCTTTGTGCGTATTGATGCAGGTGAGGGCCTTCAGTGATTCCTCCAGTTACTGCATCATGTAGGCTGAAGTCAGATCCAGCTTTGTGAACGTCTTTGCTCCCGCCAGCGTTGCAAAGAGGTCGTCGATCTTTGGTAGTGGGTATTGGTCCTGCAGGGAGAAACGATTGATAGTTACTTTGTAATCGCCACAGATTCTGATGGTGCCGTCTCCCTTGAGGACTGAGACAATAGGACTGGCCCACTCGCTGAACTCAATCGGTGAAATGATGCACTCTCTTTGCAGCCGGTCTAGCTCAATCTCTACCCTTTCTCTCATCATGTACGGTACTGCTCTCGCCTTGTGATGGATGGGTCGCGCCCCCGGAATTAGGTGGATCTGCACTTTTGCTCCTTGGAATTTCCCGATACCTGGTTCGAACAGCGAAGGAAATTTGATTAAGACCTGGGCACACGAAGTGTCGTCAGCGGGCGATAGCGCTCGGATGTCGTCCCAGTTCCAGCGTATCTTTCCCAGCAAGCTCCTGCCGAGCAGCGTGGGACCATCGCCCGGTACCACCCAGAATGGCAGCTTGTGTACCGCTCCATTGTAGGAGCGGCCTTGGAAATAGCGGACGCATTGAGAGTCATTTTCCAACATTCCATAGACTCTGGATCAGTTCCGATGGAGTGGAGGTTACCAATGTAACCCCACTTTTTTAAAAAGGAGGGGGAGAGAAAACAGGAAATTATAGACCGGTCAGCCTGACATCGGTAGTGGGTAAAATGATGGAATCAATTATTAAGGATGTCATAGCAGCGCATTTGGAAAGAGGTGACATGATAGGTCCAAGTCAGCATGGATTTGTGAAAGGGAAATCATGCTTGACAAATCTTCTGGAATTTTTTGAGGATGTTTCCAGTAGAGTGGACAAGGGAGAACCAGTTGATGTGGTATATTTGGACTTTCAGAAGGCTTTCGATAAGATCCCACACAAGAGATTAATGTGCAAAGTTAAAGCATATGGGATTGGGGGTAGTGTGCTGACGTGGATTGAGAACTGGTTGGCAGACAGGAAGCAAAGAGTAGGAGTAAATGGGTACTTTTCAGAATGGCAGGCAGTGACTAGTGGGGTACCGCAAGGATCTGTGCTGGGGCCCCAGCTGTTTACATTGTACATTAATGATTTAGACGAGGGGATTAAATGTAGTATCTCCAAATTTGCGGATGACACTAAGTTGGGTGGCAGTGTGAGCTGTGAGGAGGATGCTATGAGGCTGCAGAGTGACTTGGATAGGTTAGGTGAGTGGGCAAATGCATGGCAGATGAAGTATAATGTGGATAAATGTGAGGTTATCCACGTTGGTGGTAAAAACAGAGAGACAGACTATTATCTGAATGGTGACAGATTAGGAAAAGGGAGGTGTAACGAGACCTGGGTGTCATGGTACATCAGTCATTGAAGTTTGGCATGCAGGGACAGCAGGCGGTTAAGAAAGCAAATGGCATGTTGGCCTTCATAGTGAGGGGATTTGAGTACAGGGGCAGGGAGGTGTTACTACAGTTGTACAGGGCCTTGGTGAGGCCACACCTGGAGTATTGTGTACAGTTTAGGTCTCCTAACTTGAGGAAGGACATTCTTGCTATTGAGGGAGTGCAGCGAAGGTTCACCAGACTCATTCCCGGGATGGCGGGACTGACCTATCAAGAAAGACTGGATCAACTGGGCTTGTATTCACTGGAGTTCAGAAGAATGAGAGGAGATCTCATAGAAACGTTTAAAATTCTGACGGGTTTAGACAGGTTGGATGCAGGAAGAATGTTCCCAATGTTGGGGAAGTCCAGAACCAGGGGTCACAGTCTAAGGATAAGGGGTAAGCCATTTAGGACCGACCTGAGGAGAAACTTCTTCACCCAGAGAGTGGTGAACCTGTGGAATTCTCTACCACAGAAAATGTTGAGACCAATTCATTAAATATATTCAAAAAGGAGTTAGATATAGTCCGTACTACTAGGGGGATCAAGGGGTATGGCGAGAAAGCAGGAATGGGGTACTGAAGTTGCATGTTCAGCCATGAACTCGTTAAATGCCGGTGCAGGCTCAAAGGGCCGAATGGCCTACTCCTGCACCTATTTTCTATGTTTCTATGAGACCTTTATGGTAGCATTGCCGATTACAGGAATCAGTTCTTTTGTGTAAGTTCTTAGTTTCGTGCGAACTGAGCTAAGACTGGCCTTGAGGCCTTGTTGCACCACAATCTTTCAAAAGTCTTTTTGCCCATGATGGACTGGCTCGTGCCCGTGTCCAGCTCCATTGACACTGGGAGTCCATTTAGTTCAACATTCAGCATTATCAGAGAACAATTCGTGGTGAATGTGTGCACCCTATGTACCTCTGCCTCCTGGATCCGAGGCTCTGGTTCATCGTGATCCTCCGTGGATCTGTCCTCCTCTGCAACGTGGTGGTTTGCAGGTTTAACAGGCTTAGCAGCTCGCCTGCACACTTGTTGGAGGTGTCCCATTGTTCCACAGCCCTTGTAAACATACTCTTTGAATCGGCATGAATGGAAACGATGATCACCCCCATCATCTACGGATGTGCAGCTGCAGGTATGTGTGACCTGCCCTGTATGTTACGATTCGAAAACAACATTACTTTGTTCACAGTACTTGTAGCAGCACTTGTGTGCTGAGAGATTTGCTTCGTATTGTCACTGGTGGCAATGAACGCCTGGGCTATCGCTATGGCCTTACTCAAGGTTGGGGTCTCTACAGTCAAAAGTTTGCGAAGTATGGTTTCGTGGCTGATGCCAAGTACGAAAAAGTCTCTGAGCATGTGTTCCAAATGTCCTTCAAATTCGCAATGTCCTGCAAGGCGTCTTAGCTCGGCGACATAACTCGCCACTTTCTGGCCTTCAGACCTTTTGTAGGTGTAGAACCGGTACCTCGCCATCAGAACGTTTTCCTTCGGCTTCAAATGCTCTCGGACCAGTGTGCACAAATCGTCGTACGATTTCTCAGTGCGTTTTGCTGGAGTGAGTAGATTCTTCACGAGGCCATACGTTGGTGCCCCACAGACAGTGAGGAGGATTGCCCTTCGTTTGGCAGCACTCTCTTCCCCATCTAGCTCGTTGGCCATGAAGCATTGGTCGAGTCGCTCCACAAAAGTTTCCCAATTATCTCCCTCCGAAAATTTCTCCAGGATGCCCACTGTTCTCTGCACCTTTGGGTTCTCTATCTGTATCTAGTCGCCAGTTGTTGTGTATGGAGAATGAGTCAGACTGAACACTGTGAGCTCAAAGTAAAGTGTGACCTTAGTTTTTTATTGCAGGTCTCCAGAGTGCCTCTCCAATCTGTGAAGCCTCCTTAAATACCTGTGCTCTCAAGAGATTATGGGATCCCTTGGGACTCCAGGTGATGAGCCCTCTGGTGGCTGTACAGAGTAAATACAAGTCCACATAGAAAACAAAAATGATCAACATTGCATCCACAATTTCTAGGGCCACTTCCTTAAGTACTCCCAGTCCCCGGGGATTTATCAGCCTTCAATCCCATCAATTTCCCTAACACATTTTCCCGCCAAATAAGGATTTCCTTCAGTTCCTCCTTACTAGACCCTCGGTCCCCTAGTAATTCCTGGTAGTGGTAGATGTCACAGCTGTGCCTGCGGGGATTTGGCTTGTATCATTTTTCCTTGGGTAACATTTGATTTTTTAGCATGGGATGTCCTGTAGCAAGAAGCTGAAGAGAAGATAGCAGTGAGAGTATAACCAAATTGAGCCTGTATAAAGAGAGGGGAAGGCCTTGTGAATATGTTTCTTTCATGATTACCTCGAGCGTAGAATGGTGCAGCTCGTCTTATTAAATAGGTTCACGTTTTTAGTCAGAGTTGTATGTGCAGAATAGGAGATATCAACAACAACTTGCATTTATATAGTTTCTTTTGCATAGAAAAATTTCCCAAGGCATTTCACAAAGGTGTAATCCAAAAGAAAATGGATTCTGAGCCAAAGAAGGCGATATTAGGAAGGGTGGCCAAAAGCTTGGTCAACGACATGGGTTTTTAGGGAGGGTCTTAAAGGAGTATACAAGCTACGCTAAATATGAACTAAATTCTGGAATTACTATATCATCAAATATTAACACTCTTGATGTATTTTGTACCTACAGCTTGTTCGCAAAGTAAGTAATTTCTTTCTGGTTTTATAATAGCCAACTAGCCATTCCTTTTGAATTTGTCTCTCACTAGAATAAATTACATTTTTAAATATTAAACTTCTTTGCATTGTTCCAGGAAGAGGAGAGTGCCCTGCATACCCCACGGAGCTGGCATTCGCTCTGGACATGTCTGCAGATGTCACACGATCTATATTTGAAAGGATGAAGGGAATTGTAATTAATCTTCTGCAGGATATTAACATCTCTGAAAGCAACTGTCCCACCGGTGCTCGTGTGGCGGTTCTGACATACAATAATGAAGCAAGGCCTTTCATTCGATTTTCAGACTTTAGGAAAAAACACTTACTTCTGAAAAAAATAGAGGCACTAGGACATGAACGATCAAACAGAAAACGGAATATTGGCATTGGTATGCAGTCTGTTGCAAGAAACACTTTTAAACGAATTCGTAATGGTGTCCTTGTGAGGAAAATAGCTGTGTTTATCACTAATGGTGTATCCAAAGACACTGAGGCTATAGCTACAGCTGCCTTGCAGTTCAGTGCTTTAGGTATCATTCCAGTCATCATCTCCTTTAAAGACATCCCAGAAGTAAAACGGACTTTCAGGGTAAGAAAACTATTTCCTCATTTGTTACATTCCATAACAGTGTGTAAGATGAGGAATCAGCCTGGATACTGAGGCATGTACAAAAGACAATCCCATCATGTCTCATTATAGGGTGTGTGTCAGTCCCAAGTGTGCATGAGATATAAGCTGGTATAAAATTATGCACTATCTTTAGTAATATGTACTTTATATTCTACATTAGCAGAGCTGCCAGAAGACTTCGGGGAGCGGGGGGGGGAACTTTAACGTGGGTTTGGGTGCAGCTGGGGGTGAAATCCCGAAAATGTGGACGTGTCGGGAAGCCGGCTCCAAGTCACCGATTTCCGTATTTAAGTGCAGCGCGTTAGGCTCCGTGTGAGCAACCCCCTCGTGAGAGGCTGGGTATCAATTTTAGTACATTAATCGCTCAATGACAACCATATTAATGTGTGTTTTGGAGTTTAGCTTTGGGTCCATGGGTTTCCTGGGCTTCCTGGAACTCGCCAGTGAAAGCAAAGGAAGAAGAACATGGCAATTGAGGGGGTTGAATCCATGACAGGCAAACATGTCAACAGGTACTGAGTACTCACAGCTGCTTTCTTACCTGCTTGTGTGTGAGAGTTTGTTCACAGTGCTTGTGCTGAGAGGTTATTTTTCGCACTTTAGAGGCATCATCTCCACTTTGGAGCTCTATTCTATCATATCAGCATGGGTGCCGCTTATGCTGTTACTTTGGACCTCAGTTGATGCCCAAGATGACCACCAGCAGCAGCACAGACCTGCAGCTCCACAGAAGAGAGGGCGGTATAGCTGTGGCTCAGTGGGTAGTACACTCGCCTCAGAGTCAGAAGATTGTAGGCTCAGGTCCCACCCCAGGGACTTGAGTATATGAATCGAGGCCGACACTCCAGTGCAGTACTGAGGGAGTACTGATGCACCCCTGAGTGCATCTCGCTCTCCAACCAGTATTCTGTTCTGAGTACTGGTTGGGGTGATGGTTCCTCTGGGGATTGCAGGCAGAGCCAAGTCCACGGCACCAAGGGTGGCTCAGCTGCACGGGGGGGAAGGAAGAAGAGTAGAAGAGCTATAGTGAGAGGGGATTCGATAGTCAGGGGAGCAGACAGGCGTTTCTGCGGCCGCAGACTTGACTCCAGGACGGTATGTTGCCTCCCTGGTGCCAGGGACAAGGATGCAAGGATGTCACTGAGCAGCTGCAGGGTATTCTAGGGGGAGAGGGTGAACAGCCAGAGGTTGTGGTCCATATCTTTACCAATGACCTAAGTAGCAAGAGGAATGAGGTCCTGCAAGCAGATTTGAGGGAGCTAGCAGAGAGTTTAACAAGCAGAACCTAAAAGGTAGTAATCTCCAGCTTACTCCTGGTGCCACATGCTAGTGAGCACAGAAATAGGAGGATAGAGCAGATGAATGCATGGCTGGAGAGATGCTGCAGGAGGGAAGGCTTTAGATTCCTGAGGCATTAGGACCATTTCTAGGGGTGGTGGGACCTGTACAAGTCGGATGGGTTACACCTCAACAGAGGCAGGACCAATATCCTCGTGGGGGCGGGGTGGGGGAGGGGTGGGTGGGGTTGCTAGTGCTGTTGGGGAGGGTTTAAACTAGCTAGGCAGGGGCATGGGAATCTGAGAATAGATTCAGAAGGGAGAGGAGCAACGCTGAAATTGGAAAGCAGTAAAGTAGAAAGAGAATTTGGAAGACAGAGGAAACAAGGGCTAGAAAATAGACAACAAGGGAGTTTTGCAGTGCTACATGGAAGGAATATAGGGAATAAGGCAGATGAGCTGAGAGCACAGATAGACACTTAGAAGTACGATATTATAGTTGTTACTGAGATATGGCTGAAAGAGGGGCAGGTATGTCAGCTCAACATTCCTGGTTGCAGGGTTTTCAGATAGGATAGAGAGGGGGGTTAAAAAGGAGGGGGTTCGCAGTATTAATTAAAGAAACAATTACAGCTTTGAGTAGGGATGATATGTTAGCAGGATCATCAAATGAGTACATATGAACATAAGAACATAAGAAATAAGAGCAGGAGTAGGCCATACAGCCCCTCGAGCCTGCTCCGCCATTCAATAGGATCATGGCTGATCCGACCATGGACTTAGCTCCACTTCACTTCACACTCTCCACAATCCCTTATTCCCTTATTGTTTAAGAAACTGTCTATTTCTGTCTTAAACTTATTCAATGTTTCAGCTTCCACAGCTCTCTGAGGCAGTGAATTCCACAGATCCACAATTCTCTGAGAGAAGAAATTTCTCCTCTTCTCAATTTTAAATGGGCGGCCCCTTATTCTAAGATCATGCCCTCTAGTTCTAGTCTCCCCTATCAGTGGAAACATCCTCTCTGCATCCACCTTATCAAGCCCCCTCATAATCTTACATGTTTTGATAAGATCCCCTCTCATTCTTCTGAATTCCAATGAGTAGAGGCCCAACCTACTCAACCTTTCCTCATAAGTCAACCCCCTCATCTCTGGAATCAACTTTGTGAACCTTCTCTGAACTGCCTCCAAAGCAAGTATATCCTTTCGTAAATATGGAAAGCAAAACTATAGCATAAGTATTCCAGGTGTAGCCTCACCAATACTCTGTACAACTGTAGCAAGACTTCCCTGCTTTTATACTCCATTCCCTTTGCAATAAAGGCCAAGATTCCATTGGCCTTCCTGATCACTTGCTGGACCTGCATACTATGATTTTGTGTTTCATGCACAAGTAACCCCCAGTCCCACTTTACTGCAGCACTTTGCAATCTTTCCCCATTTAAATAATAACTTGCTCTTTGATTTTTTCTGCCAAAGTGCATGACCTCACTCTTTCCAACATTATACTCCATCTGCCAACGCTCATGTGAAGACACTCCTTAAAACCTACCTCTTTGACCAAGCTGTTGATCACCTGTCCTAATGTCTCCTTTGGTTCGGTGTCAATTTTTGTCTGTTTATGTTCCTGTAAAGCCTCTTGGAACATTTTACTATATTAAAGCCACTATAAATGCAAGTTGTTGTTGTAGAATTCTTTAAGAAATCCCTTATCGGCCCTGTAGTTTTTAAAAATAATAATCTATTATTATTCCTTGTACTGAATCAGATGTTAAATTTTACGATGATTCTGCTGTTTTTTCTGTGTGTACTTGTGTTTTATTGCCAGTTATGTTCTGTGAGAAGTGTTTTTTTGCCTTGCTCTCATTAGGACCATGATGCCTTTGGGTCCAGTTGACCTGACCATTTTACCCTCTGCATTTTTTTTAGCTGTGAATCCTAATATTGTAATCGAGCCATACAAATATAAACCACGTGTTTACTGTATGGAAATGCATAGAATCTGGAGATTCCATATTGTTTATTTTCTGTTGTTTTTATAATACACATTATATATAGTAAAATCGTCCGAGTGTTTCAGCCTGATTGTAACTCAGGGCGGGAATCAGACGGGTATGAATTCAAATTAACACGCACCCCCGCGACCCCCCCAGCTCTGCTGACATTGTTAACGTAAGGCCCGGGCGATTCTAATACCCGAGCCTCATTTGCACTGCCTTCCTTGGGCAATTTCCTGCCTGAAGCCGGAGGACAGAATCGCAAAGTTGTACGGATCGACGCCGCAACCTGGGACCTCCTGGCCTCACAAGGAAAGTCAAAAATATAGATCTAAAAAATTCTTCTCTCTTTGGACCTCTTTTGGCCCCGCTTCCCCTTCCCACTGGCTTGGCCTGGCGAGACAGCCACAATAGTTTCCCTGCTCAGGCCCAAAGTTAAAATAGCAGTCGTGATGTCTTTGGAGCCCGATTTGTATATTTAAAGAAAGACCCCGCTGGTTTCCGGGGGTGTCCTTCTCGTCTCTTTAGAAGGGTGTGTTAAAATCGGATTCAGCAGAAAGATGCCTGCCGACGAATCTCACAGGTGATTTTAACTGCTATTCCACCAGGTGTCTGCCCACCAGGTTAAAGTCGCCCCTTTTGTGTTTCTGTTACTGAACTACATTTTCACATTTACCAATGTTGAATATTTTTTCTTCATTTCTAATTTTCTTTATATTCTTTGCACAAGGATACAGTGGTGGTGTTGCCAAGACAGCAGCAAGGCTCTCAAGAACGGTTACGCCAAGTCCTGTTATGCACACTGTGCTTTGGTATGATTTCAGATTTATCATATCTATAATATCATAAAGTTCTTACATCTGCATGCACGTCCTGTTTACTTTTTGCATTATAAATTCACATCTTTCACATTCATAAAAGAAATTGTTTATGTAGACATGTCACAACAGTTCACCAGTGGAGGTGCTGCTCTGGTGGGATGGTGTAATTACAAGTTTATACAGCCATTTTACATTATAATATGCACATAGCAATTTATAATGGAAATATATAAAATGAGGAACAGAATATATAAGATTAAAATGGGGACTGAATTATGCCAACTTACCCATATCAAATTATCCCCTGTCCTTTAACCTCAATTAACCTGAAAACCCCATTGGTCTTGGCTTTCCATGTGTAACCGAATGACAGATCGACTAGTATGTATTGTCACGTATGTAAAATTATTTTCTTTAAAATGTTGAATTCTTTCAAAATGTTGATTCTGTTTGTATGAGAACCCACACAAAATCTAAAAACATTGATCTAACTCCTAAACATGTTGTTCAGCAAAAAATGAACTAAGAACTTCTAATCTATCTTTACAGATGAGTGCAAACCAGATGACCAGTGTGCAAGATACACCTCCCATCTTCCTTTCCCAGTAAATCTGGACATAACTTTTGTTGTTGATGATTTGCGGCAAGTGGAAACTGCACAATCAGAATCAGTTCAGCACTTCTTAAACTCAATGCTTAATGAGTTTGTAAGTTCCACAGAACCAAAGGCCTCTGATCTTCATCCCAGGGTGGCTCTTGTACAACACACACCAAGTTACACACCGAGATATGGGGAAGATCCATTTAACCTGGAGTTTGGAATTTTGGATTACAGTGCAAAAACACTGAAGAAGAGACACATACAAGACTCGTTCAGTCAGCCGGAGAGCTCCTCCGGCATTGGCGGTACTATTGAATGGAGCTTGAAGAATTTCTTCTTAAATCCCATAAATCAACAGACTTACAAGGTTATCTTTACAATATTTTCAGGGGAAACAAGTATTGATGAGAAGAAATTACTGGAAATATCACAAGAAGCCAAATGTAAAGGTTTTACAATATTTGCATTGGTTCTTGGAGAGGTAACTAATGTCACCGTCCTGGAGGAGTTTGTCAGTTTTCCTACTGATCAACATTTCGTTCACCTGGACAAAGCCCTGGAGGCTGAAATGCAATATGCACAAAAGTTTGCAGTGGCTTTTCTGAAAAACCTGGCAGGTAAGTGCAGTAACAACCTAATGAAAAGTTTACAGATAAAACTATAACTGGATATGTGGAGTGTATATACTTCATAAGACCATGGTACAAATACAATCCAAGTCATGTTTCATTTTAAGTTAAATGGATAGGAGTACATCCATTAAGAGGGTGGATTGCTAATGTTAATGAAAGCTGTGAGAATAGAGCAGAGACACCTCATTTATATTCACATCAACTTTACTTCACTGAAAATAACAAGGTCGAAGATTTCACTCCATAACAGGGGTACATCTTTCTTTGTTAATGTCAGCACCAAGGCAGCTTTGAGTTTAGGATAGTCCATCTGTTTGTTATTAAGGCATACTTTAGACTAAAGTTAGCAAATGAAGAACGATGTAAACTTGTGACAATAAATGTCGGCTTTGCCAGTGATGCCCAAATTCTGAGAATGAAAACAAAACATGTAAATCAAGGGATGCAGGTAAGAATTTTCGACTATTTCCAAATTGTCTTTAGTCCAGAGCAAGCCAAGGTTCCACTGCCTGTCTCTGTGTGAGCCATAACTCTCAGCATAAGAGGAATGCTGCACACATTCACTTATTATATTACAACACGAGGAAAAGCTGGTATCGATCAAAGCAGGTGCAGTGGCGGGTCTGGCAAAATCTGAATTCATGCCGTCCCGAACTCGGCCTCGTGGCTGAAGTACATGGGTTTGTGCTGAAAGTACAGCCTCCTTTTTCACTCTGCTTTCTCCCATAAGACATTGATTGGAAACATAGATTGCCTGTCGGTCCTGGTTGGTCACCCCTCTTACTGCTAATGTTTTCTAATCCATCGCCCTGGTGATGCGGAGGGATAATTGGTGATACAGTGAACTGACAGAGTGAGAGTGCAGTTAGAAGTCACTCACTGACTCCTCAGGCAACAGAACGAGGCTGCTTCATTAACTCTGCCCCAAACAGACACTCTCTACATCTCTGTGGGGCCGAAATTGCCTTGTTTTGCGACTGCCATTAGCATCTCCGGGGGGTACAAAATGCTTTTTGCCCGGGCGCAGCAATAAAAGCGCCCCCCCCACCGTGTGAAATTGGGCAGTGGTTTTGCAGAGACAGGATGAGGTAGCACCCCGCTTGGCTGCGCACGTTGATGATGATGTCATCACCATGGGCAGCGTGTTTTACCATCCTGGAAGTGAAATTCGGCCGCGCACCCTCACTTATCGCTTAGCGGTGACAGCGACAGCTTGAGCTGTCAAGTTGCCATCGGGAGTCGGCCGGAGGTGTGCTATTTAAAGGCGCCATCTTGAAAAATGTTTTCTGTCGGCCATTACTCTGCCGCTTGCTAACACATAGGCAGAGTGGCTGGTGGACAGATCAGTGATTTTGACTTCAAGGAATGTTCTGCCGTCTAACTATTCTCCAGTATCATTCAGGGCAGATTTCAACTCACATTTCTCTCGCTTCATGGGGGCTGTGTTGGCTCTTGACGTCCTACTCTAACGTCACAATCGGAGGATAATTAGGCGAAGACAAATGCAAAGGGAAAGATGAAGTGTCACAGGGAGAAAGACAGGGACAAAGGCATCAAAATGTGGCCAGAGGGAGATGGCCCCACAGGTCTGGCAACAGCAGACCTTATCCACCCAGGGTATTCTGGCAGCAGTTCTCCTACATCAAATTTCACTGAGAAACAGTGTGTTTGAAGACTGCGCTTCAACAAGAACATGGTCACAGAGCTCTGCCATCTGCTGCATTCAGACCTCGAGCCTCAGACCAGGTTGAGGACGACTCTCTCAGTGGCAGTCAAGGTCACCATCACACTCAATTTATACACCAATAGATCCCTCCAGGGAGCGACAGGAGACATCGCCAACATCTTCCAGTTTGCCGTCCATTGCTTCATCCACGAGGTCATAGATGCTCGGTACAGAAGGAGGAGGGACTACATCTTCTTCCCCATGACCAGAGAGAAGCAGCACTTGCATGCCTGTGGCTTCGTCAGGATAGCGGGCTTCCCCATGGTGCAGGGTGTCATTAACTGCAGCCACATTGCTTTGCGGGCACCACATCACAATCCAGAGGTCTTCCGTAACCGCAAAGATTGCTACTCATTGAATGTGCAGCTGGTCTGCGACCACACGTACAGAATCCTCACTGTCAATGCCGGCTATCTTGGCAGCAGCCACGATGCCTTCATTCTGCATCAGACCGGTTTGCCAGCTCTGTTCCAGCCACCACATCAAGCTCGTGGCTGGCTGCTCAGAGATAAGGGCAATCCGCTCTCCACCTGGCTCATGCCTCTCCTTTGCAACCCCAACACTCCTGCCCAGCACTCATACAATGAGAGCCATGCCGCCACCAGGAACATCATTGAGCAGACCATCGGAGTGCTCAAGCAATGGTTCCGTTGCCTTCACCGCTCGGGAGGAGTCCTCCAGTAGTTGCCTGAGCAGGTGTCTCTATTTGTCATCGTCTGCTGCATGCTGCACAACCTGGCCATCAGGAGGACGCAGCCATTGTCACCAGGCATAGCTGCAGCACCCAAGGAGGAGGAGGAGGAGGAACAGGAGCAACAACAACAGCAATGGAGGAGGCAGCGAGCCCATCGCCATTGTGTAAGGAAGGCGTGCGACTGACTGACTGTCTCATCAGAGTTGGTTCCAGTGAATTCCATCCCACTTCCTGGTTCCTCTGGACATCCCCATCACCACATCCATTTTCCCTTCCATTCCAAAGCCCCAAAACTGAAATGAGAAACAACAGCAAAGATTAAATATTCCAATCAAAATTTATATCAGAACATCAAAAAACTTACATAATGTATTTACTGAATCACCCTTGTACATTTCCTTATAGCCCCTCTTTGGTCTAACTAATCTAGTGCTCCTCTGCAGTGTGTCCCCTGTGGCTGAAATACAGTTCGTGGAAGGCTGCTGTGTGACAGGGTCAGAGATTACAGCTGGCCTTGCCAGCATTCACTGACTACATGACAGCATGGAGACATTGTGTGGCATCAACTTGAGATTGCATGAGAGCTGTCTGAGCTTCCATGCCACAAACCATTGTCTGCATTACAGCACTAAGACGTTGAGTTGCTTCCGCCTGTGCTGCAATGGAAGCTGCCACGTCGCCCATGACCTGCGTCATTAGGTCTGGATCCGCACGCTCTCTCAAGGAGTCCACCATCCTCTGCACACTGGCAATGATAGGCTCCAAGGGGTGCGCAGAGCTCTCTGCAATGCTGGAGGCAGATTCCTCCACTCACTGTACCACTGCCGAAGGGCTCTTGGGTAGCCTTGCCATTGCACCTATGATGTCAGAGTGCATAGCCATCACCCTTTGTGTAAATGCCTCCCCATCGAGGTCCTCATCTGAGCCCTGTGGAGCAGATCTCGCGTGCAAACTTGCCCTCCGGGAGATGATTCCCGAGGATCCCTTTCCCTAAGGCCTTGTTCCAGCCTGCTCGGCCCCGGTGCATCACCCAGTTCAGACCCCTCTACTAAGCTAACCCGACCCGACCTGGGAAGGAACACCACCACTGGCAGCAGGGTTCAGAGGAGCACCCCAGGACTCAGCATGTGCTGTCCTGAGAGGGAGACAACATTGAAGTGTGACGTTACCGGAACCCAGGTAGCTGAGTCTCTCGGAGTGAGGTCAGGGCCCAGGAGCAGGGCCGGGGACAGGTGCAGCGAGGTCGAGTTCGGGGCCCAGGAGCGAGTTCGGGGCCCAAGAGCGAGGTCGGGGACAGGTGCAGCGAGGTCGAGGTTGAGGCCCAGGAGCGAGGTCGGGGCCCAAGAGCGAGTTCGGGGCCCAAGAGCGAGGTCGGGGCCCAGGACCAGGGCCGGTGACAGGTGCAGCGAGGTCGAGGTTGAGGCCCAGGAGCGAGTTCGGGGCCCAAGAGCGAGTTCGGGGCCCAAGAGCGAGTTCGGGGCCCAAGAGCGAGGTCGGGGTCCAAGAGCGAGGTCGGGGCCCAGGAGCGGCACAACGTGGGCCAGCAGCGGGGTCGGGGCACAGGGAAGGTGTAGTACGAGACAACAGCAAGGCCGGGAGGACTACACTATGTCCTCCTCCCTCCTTCCCGCAAGTTCTCTCTGGCTGGGTTTCATAGGATAATGTTTGTGTGAGTGTGTGCTAGGCCGATGTAGCAGAGTCTGGTCTCCAATTGTCTTGGAACCCCTTGCCATTGGACCAAGACCTTGCTTTGTCAAGTTCATGTGGTAGCTGGTGTACAACCGCCACCCCACAATAAAAGAATTCACGCACAGGGTATCTTTCACCCTTTAAAATGAAGTTCGGGACCTGCAACATCAGGACCCTCATAGACAACCCTATCAGCAACAGACCGGAACGCCATACTGCTGTCGTTGCCCAGGAGCTCAGACGTTTCGACATTGACATCACCGCCCTAAGCGAGACTCGGCGGGCAGCGGAAAGCCAGCTCAAGGAGCAAGGAGGTGGTTACACCTTTTTCTGGAAAGGCAAACCGGAAGAACGCCGCCTCCATGGGGTAGACTTCGTCATAAAAAATGAGAGAGTTGAACATCTCAGAGACTCCCCTTGCGGGATAAGTGAACGCCTTCAGCTCACTCTAACCCAGAACCAGTACACTACGGTCATCAGTGCACTCGAACACTGGAGGCCACAGATGAGACCAAAGAGGAATTCCACTCCGACCTTGAATCCCAACGGGTGAGAATCTGATCGTCCTTGGCGACTTTAATGCCAGAGTTGGAAAGGACACAGACCTCTGGGGAGGTGTGATTGATAGAGAAGGCGTAGGGAAAACCAACTGCAACGGTACCTTCTGTTAAGTCCTGACTCTAATGCACTGACTTATACGAGACACATGCTGAAGTCAAGGTCACTCAGGACCTGCACCTTTAATTCCAGCTCTCCAGTGCTGCACTTGCCTGAGACCTCCCTTTATATACCTCAGTGGGACAGGTATGGAGTGTCTCCTGCAAGTGCACCCCTGGTAGTAAGGTATGCATATTGTTACAGGTCATATCCAGTTACAGTCATGTATAGCATGGTAAGATACAGTTACAGACAGTAATGTGAAATTCATGACACCTTCCTCCTGATAAAATGCTTAGAACATAGCCTTGTCATAACCAACACCTTGTTCCATCAGAGAGATGAGTACAAGGCTTCATGGCAGCACCTTCGCTCCAAGCACTGGCATCTGCTAGACTATATCATCGTCAGCATGCCCGATGCGGGCCTCCCGAAACAAGCGTGCTACTCGGAGCAAGAGAATCCCAGGTGGGTAGAGGAAACACTTCAAGGACACCCTCAAAGCCTCCTTGAAAAAGTGCAACATCCCCACCGACATCTGGGAATCCCTGGCCCAAGACCATTGAAACTGGAGGAGAAGCATCCGGGAAGGCACCGAACACTTCGAGTCTCTTCGCCGGGAGCAAGCGGAAGTCAAGTGCAAACGGCGAAAGGAGCCCACGACAACCGAAGCACCCCACCCACCCATCCCTTCAACCACCGCCTGCCCCATCTGTGACAGAGACTGTAGGTCCCACATTGGACTCATCAGTTACCCGAGAACTCATTTTTAGTGTGGAAGCAAGTTGGTTCCAAGGGACTGCCTAAGAAGAAGACTAAGCTATCTCTAATGAACGCGTAGTGCTAGTCTCTGAGCTGGTGCTGGCGGGTGAGAGATGCAATGACACAGTGCTCGGCTCCTCCTCCTCTTCCTCTCCCTCCAGAATGTCTTGGGGAGGCTCAGGTGCAGGATGGACAGCTTCTGAAAGCATAAATGGCACAATGCTCACATTATGATTGAAGGCTGATTGATGAATTGAACAGCTGAAATTGGGTAAGTGGCTGTGAAACTCTTTTTGGAGTTTACCTGCAAAACAAAAACATTAATCGGTGCCACCCGCCCTGGATGACACACCAGACATTTACAAGGCCCTTTTTTTTTTCCTTTTTTTGGGTTTTTTTTTGGGCACTAAAATCAAATTTTCCTTTTTCCAGTGCCCCCTATAAAAGGGGAGGGGAGTGGCTGTGAATAGCACCCCTGCAGCACCCAGCTGAGGCCATTAGCGCCTCATTTACCCCCCCGCCACCTGCCCCCCACTTCACTCCTGGGGTGAAATGCCCAATTTGCCACAATTAAAAAATTACTGCCCCAAACGGGGCGGCACAAAATTTCACCCCCTCTCTTTCTTATTAATATTTAAGTCATGGCCGGAGTTCCATAAGAGCTGTCCCATAAGAGCTTCAAAAAGTGACCGTAGAACTTTATGAAATAGAATTAGTCCTTTCTGGGTCATTCCTTAATCTGCAGCGTTCCCTGAATCGGGTAATTAATGGAGTCTTATCTCGTGTTTTATTTTAATGCAGACTCACTGGCAGGATTCTCGTAAAGAGAAATATTTTATTTTTATATTTTACAGTGGCACTCAACAGCTATCCACCCGCAGCTCTACAGAGGGAATGTGGAGGAATAAAATTTTGGAGAACAGAGGAAATTAGAACATCTGCAGATTTAGAACGGTATGTTTTACAGAAACACACTACCAGATATTGAACATTAATGTAAGTAATCCCCAATGACTATTGTATCACCTCTTTGTTTCAGAGTGGATATCATGGAAAACATGGACGAACTAAAGGACGATGGTAAGTAAACAAAAAGGATCATAGCGACATTAGAAAAGGAAGAGACCATGCGACTCCTCGGGCCTGCTCCACCATTTAATCAGATCATGGCTGATCTGTACCTCAACTCCATTTACCCGTCCGCTCCACATTTATAATAGCCTTACCAAACAAAAATCTAGCGATATCAGTCTTGAACGCTCCAATTGTCCCTAACCATCCACAGCCTTTTGGGGCAGCAAGTTCCAAAAAATATTTAAATGTATTCCTGAATGTGTCTTCATTGATTTAACATGAGAGATTTCAAGGAATAAATGTATTCTGGAAAAGCTGATGTCTTAATTGTTTTCCTTTAATTAATATATCAAAATGTGACCTCAACAGGAACTAACGACAGCCAAAAAAATTAAAATATTGCAAATACAATAAGTACAATAAGTTGATCACGCTCCTGTGACTATAAATATTAACCCAAACATTGCAGAAATGTATTATTTATTTTGCCTTTAGTGACATCAGAGGAAATTGTGAAATGTTTATTACCTGGCTTCACTCCCACAAAGCGCCTTATAACCCATAATATGCCAGTTAATGGCAGCTTGGCTCAATTGCTAGCATATTCCTCTCTGGCCCAGGAGGTTGTAGCTTCCAAAAGGATTTGAGCACATGACATGGCTTAGTACTCCAGGACAGTACTAAGGGAGTGACGCATTGTCAATGTGCTATAATTCAGCTGAATGTTAAAGCTGGAAGGGTAAAATGGTAGGGTTACTGTTCTGGAAGGATGAGGTTAAACTGAGCTTAAAGCCTTCTTGCTCTGAAGCCCTCACTGATCCATAACCTTGACCCACTTGCATGTGCTATCACTTTGCAGCTTCTCTTCATTCTCATCAAGCTCATCTCTTCAATGAAACCCACCCTCTACCTCTTTAATCTCCTCTTGCCCAACTCCAGAACACAACCACCTTTTCTGTCTGATAAGCCAGATTTCCATCCACTTGAACATTAGGAAGACTGAAGACGTTGCTTTTGGCTCCCACCCAAAACTCACCTTTGCCGTCTGCTCCATCCCGCTCCCTGGCTACTTGCTCAGGCTGAAATAATTCCATTGCTCTGTTTGTCCATTTATCTCATTCACTACCTAGATTGATTACTTTCAAACTCTGCAACATTTCCCATCTCCACCACACCTTACTCCAACTGCCGCTGAAACTTTTATCCACCACCATCATCATCTCTAGAATCATAGAATATTTACAGCACGGAAGAAGACCACTCGGCCAGTTGGTCTCAGCTAGTCCCACTCCCCGGCCCTTTCCCCGTAGCCCTGCAATTTTTTTCCTTCAGATAGTTATCCAACTCCCTTTTGAAAGATAAGATTAAGCCTGCCTCGACCACCATTCCAGATCACAACCACTCGCTGCGTAAAATAAGTTTTTTCTTGCGTCGCCTTTGGTTCTTTTGCCAATCATCTTCAATCTGTGTCCTCTGGTTCTCCAGCCTTCTGCCAATCGAAGCAGTTTCTCTCTATCTATTTTGTCCAGACCTCTCATGATTTAGAAATCTCTATCAAATGTCCTCTCAATCTTCTTGCTCCAAGGAGAATAACCCCAGCTTCTCCAGTCTATCAATAAAACTGAAGTCTCTCATTCCTGGAATAATTCTCGTAAATCATTTCTGCACCTTCCTAAAGTGTGGTGCTCAGAATTGGGCACACTACTCCAGTTGGGGCCGAACCAGTGTTTAATACAGGTTCATCTTAATTTCCACACGTTTGTACTCCATACCGCTATTTATGAAGCCCAGGATCCCTTAAGCCTTTTTAACTGCTTTCTCAACCTGCCCTGCCACCTTCAACGAGGGTTCATGCACGCATACATAGAAACATAGAAAATAGGTGCAGGAGTAGGCCATTCAGCCCTTCGAGCCTGCACCGCCATTCAATAAGATCATGGCTGATCATCACCTCAGTACCCCTTTCCTGCTTTCTCTCCATACCCCTTGATCCCTTTAGCCGCAGGGGCCATATCTAACTCCCTCTTGAATATATCCAACAAACTTGCATCAACAACTCTCTGCGGTAGAGAATTCCACAGGTTAACAACTCTCTGAGTGAAGAAGTTTCTCCTCATCCCGATCCTAAATAGCTTACCCCTTATCCTTAGACTGTCTACCCTGGTTCTGGACTTCCCCAACATCGGGAACATTCTTCCTGCATCTAACCTGTCCAGTCCTGTCAGTATTTTATATGTTTCTATGAGATCCCCTCTCATTCTTCTAAACTCCAGTGAATACAGACCCAGTCGATCCTGTTGTGTATAGAGAAAGAGTCAGACTGAACACTGTGAGCTGAAAGTAAAATGTAACTTTAGTCTTGTATTGCAGGTCTCCAGAGTGCCTCTCCAAATTGAGAAGCCTCTTTAAATACCTGTGCTCCCAAGGGATTATGGGATCCCTTGGGACTCCAGAGGGTGAACCCTCTGGTGGCTGTACAGAGTAAATACAAGTTTACATATATAACAACACTCCCACCCCCTCCAAATTCAATAGTGTAACTATTTACAATGTGAGTCGATCTGGGGCCTTTCTTGCCCTGGTTGATCATCTCGGTATGAAAGCTGGTGTTGTTCAATCATATGTTGGACCCTTGCTGGGCTGCTGTGCAGCTGGCCTTGCTGGGCTGCCAGGTATGTTGGGCCCTGCTGGGCTGCTGTGGACGATGGGTTCTGCTTCGTGGTCAACCATGGTGCCGGTTGCCACTGGTGTGTATGTTGGAGGATCAAAAAAGGTAGGGTCCAAGGTGGGTTGCTCAGGATAGTCCGTGAATCTGAGTTTGATTTGGTCCAAGTGTTTCCAGTGAATGAGTCCATTTGAAAGTTTGACCCAAAACACCCTGCTCTCCTTTTTGGCCACGACAGTACTAGGAAGAAACTTGCGACCTTGTCCTAATTTAATACAAATACAGAATCATTGATTTCAATCTTGCGTGACACATTTGCGCTATCATGGTATGCACTTTGTTGAAGTTGCCTGCTCTCTACCTGTTCATGTAGATCAGGGTGAACTAACGAGAGTCTTGTCTTAAGTGCTCCTTTCATGAGCAGTTCAGAAGGTGGGATCCCAGTGAGTGAGTGGGGTCCTGTGCGGTAGCTAAGCAGGACTCTGCATAGGCGAGTCTGCACTGAGTCTTAGTTACGCTCTTCAAGCCTTGCTTGATGGTTTGCACTACTCTCTCTGCCTGACCATTGGACGCTGGTTTAAACGGGGCAGATCTGACATGTTTGATCCTGTTACGGGTCATGAATTCTTTGAACTCAGCACTGGTAAAACATGGCCCGTTGTTGCTCACCAGGACATCGGGTAGGCCGTGTGTGGCAAACATGGCCCACAAGCTTTCAGTGGTGGCAGCGGACGTGCTAGCCGCCATTGTCTGACATTCAATCTACTTGGAATACGCGTCTACAACCACAAGGAACATTTTACCCAAGAATGGGCCTGTATAGTCGACGTGTACCCAAGACCACGGTTTGGAGGGCCAAGACCATACCCCAGGTCTCTCTGTTCGTGCACCTACTTTAGGATTGTACCATTTAGTCCTCACCTCATTCTTTCTACCAAAATGCATCATTTCACACTTTTCTGTGTTAAATTTCATCTGCCACCTTTCTGCCCATTTCACCAGCCTGTCGATGTCTTCCTGAAGTCTAGAATCAACCTTTTAATAACCAGCTTGCTAACTTCGCAATTTCGACCTCCATAAATTCCAACTTGTGCAAACACTGCTGGCATCTTGTCCCAAGCTAAGCATCACTCACCACATACCCACCCCTTAACATCCAGCCGCCCACATTGGGTCCCCCATCTCACAACAGATCAGATTTAAAATCCTCACTCAATGCTACCTTTGTACCTTCTCCAGCCTTATCTTTCTTCCTCTGACTCTCACCCCCATTTCATCTCCTGCTCCTTTGGTAGCAGAGTCTTCAGTGCCTCAGCAATACTCTTTGAAACTCCCTCCCCAGGCACCTTCACCTCTGTACCTATTTCTCCACCTGTAAAAGCCTTATGAAGACACATCACTTTCCCCAAATTTTCAGTCACCTCTCCTAACCATCCAACAAATGCTTGACATCAACTCATTTATTTTCTCTTTAAAACTTCCGTAGGATATTTTTCTACATTAACCCGCCACAAGATTGGATTTTAACCTGCTGTTTTCGGCAGGTGAGCAGGACACGCAGTGGGGTCCCGCTTTAAATATGCAGTTCGGGCCCCAATGACATAATCGGAACCCGATTACAATTTTAGCCTGAGGCCTGAGCAGGGGAGCAGTGACGCCTTGCCTGCCATGCCAAAACTGTCAGGAGCTGCAGTGAGGGCAAGGTGAGCTGTTGTTACAGAAAAGTAAGTTTCCTTGTGGGCCAGAAGTGGTAGGAATACTCCTTTGGGCCCCGCAAAGAAAGCTTGGGTCTCCACTGCCTCCAGTTTCATTATCCCCCCTCCTCCTCAACCAGCACTCTCTCCCGACCCCAATGCTTCAAAAATCCTTGGGAGCCCTCAAAAACGCGTACTTTAGTGCTGGGGACCTTTCCCTCAGATTCCCAGGTGTTGCATCTGCTGCCAGAAATACATTTCCCACCCGCCGGCCAGGATCTGGCTGGGTTCCGGTGGGAAGAGCACCATTGAAATGAGGCCGTGGAGTTGACAAACTCCCAGACCTTGCGCTGCGCAGGACTTGCGGGTTTGTGGCTCGTCCCAGCACCCACCATCATCCCCCCCCCCCCACCCCATTCCCCGGCCCCTGCCCACACCAAGTTAAAATCGAGGTCCAATGGTCAATGAGCCAAACAAAGCAGCTGACTCCTCAGAGGCCCAGGTAGTGCAGTATAGAAGGTTGCCTCATGGATCAGGTAATGCATCTCAGTCACAACCTCTCTCCCCACCCTGAGTCTGTTATGTACTATTATTGATACATGAAAACGTGAAGCAGGGTAA
Organism: Pristiophorus japonicus; assembly: GCF_044704955.1. Lineage (NCBI taxonomy): Eukaryota > Metazoa > Chordata > Chondrichthyes > Pristiophoridae > Pristiophorus > Pristiophorus japonicus. Next base: position 37,603,796 of record NC_091981.1, on the reverse strand, counting down.
AGAGAAAGGTTGCCTTCCTCAGCAGTGGGAATCTTCGCCGTCAAGAACATCACCAAGATCTCAAGAGAACCTTTTTTTTTTAAGTGATTTTATTTCCAGAATCATTGAAGAAAACTAATAAAACTGTTGTTTTCTTTTTGAAAGAACTGCAATTTCAACACAATGCTTTTATTTACAGTTAATTATTTTCTTTGCAGGTGAAACGTTGGTTGAACTCCAAGGAAACGAGATGGAGAATGAAGGTAAATAGAAATAAGATGCTGTAGAAACCAAGGGGTTAATTTTGACTGCAGCCCGCTTTACATATCTCCCGACTGAAATAAAAATCGGGAGAGATGTAGAACAGGCTGCCGATTTGCTATCGCCTGTTTTATTCTGTTGCACAAAGTCAAGCTCTACCCCCAGCACTGAAAATGACTAATCTCAGCCTAGAGAAGGATTTGAAACGCACGTGCTGCGGGTAATTTCCACCTTGGGCGGTGAGCTGGTGGATAGAGTGCCCAGCCCGCTATAGAACCCATCCAATTATCATTTCATGTTGAAACCAATGGAACGGAAAGTTGGCCGTGGTCTATAACGGGCGAACAATCCGCTCCAGTAGCTCACTGCCAAGGTGGTGAAGGCCAACAACCACCTCTCTAAAACAAGCCAGTTCTGCAGCACCCTTGAGGTTCCATGCACATTTCATCATGCATTATTAGCTTTAGCTTGCACACTGCCAAAAATGGCAAGAGCCTTTCATTCCAAAAACACATACGCAGATTTGAATCAGAATTACTCGACTCATCGAGAAAATACACAAGTTTTCCTGAGATCAGGACCCTGAGCTGCTCCTGCCTTAGGAAACCCTGCAGATCTTAAAACTATTACTTTTCTATCATAACTACAAGAATCATACAGCACAGGAGGCCATTCAGCCCATCGTGTCTGTGCCAGCTCTTTGAAAGAACTATCCAATTAGTCCCTCATACTTTCCCCATAATACTCAATCGATGACGAAAGCCGAAGTGGTAAGAACACTAAACAAGTTTCCGTACAGCATAATGTGCAGTTAAACGGGACCCATACAAGGGTGCATCAGCAGAGAGGTTATCTGATGTCAGGAGAGATTTGAAACAGTTGTTTTCCGTGAGGCTGAAAATCAATAAAGAACCCTCAAGGTTATTCCCATTGGTGAGCAGGTTTTCAGAATAAGACATGACATCATTTTTCCAGCTCTGGTTTCTATGGTGACCAACCCTCTGAAGATTATGGACCATAGAATGAAGAGTCCAGCAATTCTGTGAAATATGCCAGGATCGTGATCACTGGCGCCCTCCAGCACTAACGCTATGGGGTTATTGAGAGGTCACTTCATTTGAATGTACCTGGGTGGAACCTGTGCCACATCTCAGGGATCTGACTTGCCTCACTGGCCAACAACTCCTGGTTCCTATTTGAGGGTTATTAACATGGCAGTGAATACAATGGACTGTGTGTCAAAACAACAGTCAAGAGCTTTGTTGAAACTTGTTTCCTTAAGGTCTGTCCCTTGTTTACATACATTACAGTGCTGTGACTTGTAAAGTGGATTAATTCCTTACCAATTTCTCAGTTACTTCATTCTTTTCATTCTAGATGTGTGTGCACTGAATCGCGAAGAAGGGAACTGTTACAACTACAGATTAAAATGGTTCTTTAATAAGACATTCCGAGTCTGCAAAAGGTTCTGGTACGGTGGCTGTGGAGGAAACAAGAACAGATTTGACACGCAAGAGGAATGTGAAGCCTTGTGTCTAAAATATGCCTTCTAAATACTATTTTATATACTTTTTTTAATATGTGTCTCTGCAAGGTAGAACAACATGGAATGTTCCATCGGGAAAATAACAGTGACTTACATAGAAACACAGAAAATAGGTGCAGGAGTAGGCCATTCAGCCCTTCGAGCCTGCACCGTCATTCAATAAGATCATGGCTGATCATTCCCTCAGTACCCCTTTCCTGCTTTCTCTCCATACCCCTTGATCTCTTTAGCTGTAAAGGCCATATCTAACTCCCTCTTGAATATATCCAATGAACTGGCATCAACAACTCTCTGCGGCAGGGAATTCCGCAGGTTAACAACTCTCTGAGTGAAGAAGTTTCTCCTCATCTCAGTCCTAAATGGCCTACCCCTTATCCTAAGACTATGTCCCCTGGTCTGGACTTCTCCAACATCGGGAACATTCTTTCCACATCTAACCTGTCCAGTCCCGTCAGAATCTTATACGTTTCTGTCATGTATTCAACTATCATTGTAACCAACCCATGTATAAGCTGACCTCAGTTGTACACCTTGAGAACAATGACCACAAGGGGCGAAATTGTGGGCGACACTCCTAACCTGGACTTTCAGGTATAAAAGGGAAAGCTCCACCCACCTTCATCACTTGAGGTCTTGGTAATAAAGGTAACTGGTCACAAAGTGACCTTCTGTCAAGCATGGGCCTCGTGTGCATTTATACTTTATAGTAAGCACATATCATTGGCGACGAGAAACTGGAATTTAAACCACGCTAGCACGGCGACTAGCAGCACAGAAGAGAGGTACTGTGTTGGTGATGATTGGGATGACTTTATTGAGAGACTACAGCAAAGTTTTGTCACTAAGGAATGGTTGGGACAGGATTCGGCCGACAAGCGCAGGGCTCATTTCCTGACGGTTTGTGGATCCAGAACATACTCCCTGATGAAGGACCTTCTAACGCCAGACATTACATTCAAAAAGCTCGGTAAGTTGATCGGGGAACACCTTAAACTGGCGAGCAGCATGCACATGACGAGTCACTGGTTTTACACGCACCGGCGGTGAGAAGGGCAAAGCGTTCCAGACTCTGTGGCAGATCTCCAGTGGCTGGTGAGCCTATGTAAGTTCCCAGATGCATGCAGAGCGGAGATGCTGCGAGACTTTTTTATTGAGGGCATCAGGCACGCTGGGGTTTTCAGGAAACTGATTGAGACCAAAGACTTGACCTTGGAAGCGGCGGCTCTGATAGCCCAGACATTTATCTCAGGGGGCGAAGAGACCAGAATGATGTATGACAAAAATCTTGGCTCAAATGCAGTAAACGACCAGGGAGTCAACATTGTTAACGTGGCACATAGTTCTCTAGGCAGACAAGGGCAATCGGACATGCCCCAGCATGTAATCGAACCCAAAGGGGAAATTCAACAGAGACAATGGCTAGTTGAACGGCAATTCATGCCATCGCAATGGACAATGCAGCCAGTAATGGGGCCATGAACACCTGTTAATGGTGCGCTTAAAGACAGTGACAGAGACAGTCAGAGACGGTCGACTGGTAATGGACTATTTGTTTCCAACAATAGGGCCTCCAGCTCATACTGGCTGTGTGGAGGCAAACACCCAGCCAGAGCTTGCAGGTATCAGCAATATACCTGCAGAAACTGCAATGTCAACGGTCACTTGGCGCGTATGTGCAGGAAGCCTGCAGCCAGGTTGATGTACAAGGAGGACTGGCCCGATGTAAGCCCTACGAGGCCAAATGAATACTGGGGGAAATCGCTTGAAGCTGAAGTTCAGCGAGTTCATGTGGAGCACATATACAGTTCATATACCAGGACGCCACCGATAATGATGAAAGTGCTCCTCAATGGCATCCCAGTATTAATGGAGCTAGACACGGGGGCCAGCCAGTCCCTGATGAGTATCAAACAGTTCGAAAGGTTGAGGGTGTCCAAGGCCAGGCGGCCAAAATTATTGCCGATTGACGCACAGCTACGGACATATACAAAGGAGATCATTCCGGTGCTTGGCAGCGCCACGGTAGTCGTGACCCACAAAGATTCGGAGAACAGGTTGCCACTCTGGATTGCCCCGGGGGACGGCCCAGCAATACTGGGGAGGAGTTGGCTTGCTGTCATGAACTGGAAATGGGGTGATGTCAATGCAATTTCTTCTGTGGAGCGAGTATCATGCTCACAGATCCTGGACAAATTTGACTCATTATTTCAACCCGGCATTGGCACTTTCATGGGGGCCAAGATAGTGATCCACATAAACCCGGACGCCAGGCTAGTACACCACAAGGCCAAAGCGGTGCCGTACGTGATGAGGGAAAAGATAGCATGCGAATTGGACCGCCTGCTGAGGGAAGGCATCATCTCGCCAGTCAAATTCAGTGACTGGGCGAGCCCGATCGTGCCGATGCTCAAGGCGGATGGGTTGGTCAGGATATGTGGCGATTACAAGGCCACCATCAATTGGGTGTCACTCCAAGGCCAGTACCCGCTACCGAGAGTGGAGGACCTCTTTGCGACGCTGTCCAGTGGCAAACTTTTTTCAAAATTGGACCTGACCTCAGCTTACATGACCCAGGAGCTGGCAAGTGAGTCGAAGAAGCTGACCACCATCACGACACACAAGGGGTTGTTTGATTATGACAGATGTCCGTTCGGGATTCGCTCGGCCACTGCGATCTTTCAGCAAAATATGGAAAGCCTCCTGAAGTCGATTCCAGGAACGGTGGTGTTTCAAGACATCCTCATCATGGGTCGCGATACTGAAGTGCACCTCCACAACTTGGAGGAGGTGCTACGCAGACTGGACCGGGTAGCGCTGCAACTGAAAAAGGCAAAGTGCGTCTTCTTAGCTCCAGAGGTAGAATTCCTGGGAGGAGGGTAGCAGCAGACGGGATCAGACCTACTGCATCCAAAACGGAAGCGATCCAGAGAGCACCCAGACCCCGCAACACGACGGAGCTGCGTTCGTTCCTGGGGCTCCTGAACTATTTTGGTAACTTTCTTCCCAAATTGAGCACGCTTTTAGAGCCGCTACACATGCTCCTATGCAAAGGTCGCGATTGGGTCTGGGGAGACAGCCAGGAAAGGGCTTTTGATAGAGCACGCAATTTGTTATGCTCCAACAAACTGTTAACATTATATGACCCGTGTAAGAAACTTGTGTTAACGTGCGATGCGTCGTCCTATGGGGTTGGGTGTGTGTTGCAGCATGTGAATGCCAATGGTCAGTTACAGCCGTTCGTTTATGCCTCCAGAAGTCTGTCCCAGGCAGAAAGGGGCTACAGGATGGTCGAAAAGGATGCACTAGCATGTGTATATGCAGTAAAAAAAATGCACCAGTACCTGTTTGGCAGGAAATTTGAGCTGGAGACAGATCACAAACCCCTAACGTCCCTTTTGGCGGACAACAAGGCCATAAATGCGAATGCATTGTCCCGCATACAGAGATGGGCACTTACGTTAGCCGCCTAAAACTACACAATTCATCACAGACCGGACACTGAAAACTGCGCCGATGCACTCAGCAGGCTCCCACTAGCCACCACTGAGCATGATGCTGAGATGATCATGGCTGTTGAAGCTTTCAAAAGCAAAGGCTCACCTGTGACAGCCGTGAGATTAAAGTCTGGACAAATAAAGACCCGCTACTGTCTTTAGTTAAGAAATGTGTCCTGAATGGGGACTGGCAGCCACATACGGGGCATGCCCTGAGGAATTTAAACCGTTTCATAGGCGCAAGGATGAACTCTCGATTCAGACCGATTGCCCACTGTGGGGAAACCGAGTAGTCATGCCCCAGATGGGCAGAGAGGTGTTTATAAAGAGAACTTCGCAATGAGCACCCGGGCATTGTTATGATGAAGGCAATTGTCAGGTCACACGTTTGGTGGCCAGGGATAGATGCAGACCTGGAACTTTGTGTTCGCAGGTGCAATACGCGTGCTCAGCTGGGCAACGCATCCAGGGAAGCCCCCCTCAGCCCCTGGTCCTGGCCTGCCAAGCCATGGTCACGCATCCATGTGGACTACGCAGGTCCTTTCATGGGAAAAATTATTTTGGTTGTAGTCGACGCCTACTCCAAATGATTTGAGTGTGCCATTTTAAATTCAAACACATTCCTCTGACACAGTAGAAAGTCTACGGGCAATGTTTGCTGCCCATGGTCTACCGGATGTCTTGGTCAGCGACAATGGCCCGTACTTCACAAGCACTGAATTCCAGGATATCATGGCAGGCAATGGAATCAACCATGTCAGAACGGCACCATTCAAACCAGCCTCAAACGGCCAGCGGAATGAGCAGTGCCGATAATCAAACAGGGGATGCTCAGAATCCAAGAGCCTTCACTACAAAGCCGCTGTTGGCCAATAGATCCCGACCACACTTGCTCACAGGGGTTCCACCCACAGAGCTGCTAATGAAAAGGACGCTCAAAACCAGGTTATTCCTTATACACCTTACTATGAAGGAAATCTTTGAGAGCAGGCGTCAGTCACAATGTGACTACCATGACAGGAATGCGAGGGTGCGATGTATTGATATCAATGACCATGCTTTTGTCCTTAATTACGCTGCAGGGCCCAAATGGCTTGCAGGCACTGTGATTGCCAAAGAGAGGAATAGGCTTTTGGTAGTTAAACTTACCAATGGACAAATCTGCTGTAAACACGTGGATCAAACTAAAAGGAGGTTCAGCAATCCCATAGAAGAAGCAGAGGGAGAACACGAGGTAGAGTTTACTCCACCATAGGTGACCGAACATGCAACCAAGTGGAGGAGAGCCCAGTCACTGTGGGCAGTCCGGACAGGCCTGAGGCACCGCAAACAGCAGACACTCAGGCCAGCACCCAACAACCGGAGCCCCAACTCAGGCGCTCTACAAGGGAGCGTAAACCACCAGAGAGACTTAACCTGTGATCCCAATAAGACTTTGGCGGGGAGGTGATGTCATGTATTCAACTAGCATTGTAACCCATGTATAAGTTTTACACCTTGAGAACATTGACCACAAGGGGCGAACTTGTGGGAGACACTCCAAACCTGGACTTTCAGGTATAAAGGGGAAGCTCCACCCACCTTCATCACTTGAGTTCTTGGTAATAAAGGTAACTGGTCACAGAGTGACCTTCTCTCAAGCATGGGCCTCGTGTGCATTTATACTATATAGTAAGGACATATCAGTTTCTATGAGATCCTCTCTCATCCTTCTAAACTCCAATGACTAAAGGCCCAGTTGATCCAGTCTCTCCTCATATGTCAGTCCAGCCATCCCTGGAATCAGTCTGGTGAATCTTCGCTGCACTCCCTCAATAGCAAGAACGTCCTTCCTCAGAATAGGAGACCAAAACTGAACACAATATACCAGGTGAGGCCTCACCAAGGCCCTGTACAACTGCAGTAAGATCTCCCTGCTCCTATACTCAAATCCCCTAGCTATGAAAGCCAACATACCATTTGCCTTCTTCACCGCCTGCTGTACCTGTATGCCAACTTTCAATGACTGATGTAGCATGACACTCAGGTCTCATTGCACCTACCCTTTTCCTAATCTGCCGCCATTCAGATAATATTCTGCCTTCGTCTTTTTGCCCCCAAAATGGATAACTTCACATTTATCCACATTATACTGCATCTGCCATGCACTGGTCCACTCACCTAACCTGTCCAAGTCACCCTGCAGCCTCTTAGCGTCCTCCTCACAGCTCACACCGCCACCCAGTTTAGTGTCATCTGCAAACTTGGAGATATTACACTCAATTCCTTCATCTCAATCGTTAATGTATATTGAAAAGAGCTGGGGTATCAGCACTGAGCCCTGCGGCACTCCACTAGTCACTGCCTGCCATTCTGAAAAGGACCTGTTTATCTCGACTCTCTGATTCCTGTCTGCCAACCAGTTCTCTATCCACGCCAGTACATTACCCCCAATACCATGTGCTTTGATTTTGCACACCAATCTCTTGTGCGGGACCTTGTCAAAAGCCTTTTGAAAGTCCAAATACACCACATCCACTGGTTCACCCTTGTCCACTCTGCTAGTTACATCCTTAAAAAATTCCAGAAGATTCGTCAAGCATGATTTCCCTTTCATAAATCCATGCTGACTTGGACCGATCCTGTCACTGCTTTCCAAATGTGCTGCTATTTCATTCTTAATGATTGATTCCAACATTTTCCCCACTACTGATTTAGGCTAACCAGTCTATAATTACCCGTTTCCTCTCCCTCCTTTTTTAGAAAGTGGTGTTACATTAGCTACCCTCCAGTCCATAGGAACTGATCCAGAGTCGATAGACTGTTGGAAAATGATCACCAATGCATCCACTATTTCTATGGCAACTTCCTTAATTACTCTGGGATGCAGACTATCAGGCCCTGAGGATTTATTGGCCTTCAATCCCATCAATTTCCCGCTTTATAAGGGTATCCTTCAGTTCCTCCTTCTCACTAGACTCACTGTCCCCTAGTACATTCGGAAAGTTATTTGTGTCTTCCTTCGTGAAGACAGAACCAAAGTATTTGTTCAATTGGTCTGCCATTTCTTTGTTCCCCATTATAAATTTACCGAATCCGTTTGTTTTCGCTAATCTTTTTCTCTTCACATATTTATAGAAGCTTTTGCAGTCAGTTTTTATGTTCCCCACAAGCTTCCTCTCGTACTCTATTTTCCCCCTCTTAATTAAACCCTTAGTCCTCTATTGAATTCTAAATTTCTCCAAGTCCTCAGGTTTGTTGCTTTTTCTAGCCAATTTATGTGCCTCTTCCTTGGTTTTAACACTATCCTTAATTTCCCTTGTTAGCCACGGTTGAGCCACCTTCCCCATTTTATTTTTACTCCAGACAGGGATGTACAATTGCTGAAGTTCATCCATGTGATCTTTAAATGTTTGCCATTGCTTATCCACTGTCAACCCTTTAAGTATCCTTTGCCAGTCTATTCTAGCCAATTCATGCCTCATCCTGTCGAAGTTACCTTTCCTTAAATTCAGGACTCTAGTTTCTGAATTAACTGTTTCACTCTCCATCTTAATAAAGAATTCTACCATATTATGGTCACTCTTCCCAAGGGGCCTCGCACAACAAGATTGCTAATTAGGTCCTTCTCATTACACATCACCCAGTCTAGGATAGCCAGCTCTCTAGTCAGTTCCTCGACATATTGGTCTGGAAAACCATCCCTAATACACTCCAGGAAATCCTCCTGCACCGCTTTGCTACCAGTTTGGTTAGACCGATCAATATGGAGATTAAAGTCGCCCATGATAACTGCTGCACCTTAATTGCACGCATCCCTAATTTCCTGTATGATGCCATCCCCAACTTCACTACTACTATTTGGTGGTATGTACACAACTCCCACTAGTGTTTTCTGCCCTTTGGTATTCCGCAGCTCCACCCCTACTGATTCCACATCATCCAGGCTCATGTCCCTCCTTACTATTGCATTAATTTCCTCTTTAACCAGCAGCGCCACCCCACCTCCTTTTCCTCTCTGTCTATCCTTCCTAAATGTTGAACACCCCTGGATGTTGAGTTCCCAGCCTTGGTCACCCTGGCGCCATGTCTCCGTGATGCCAATTACATCATATCCGTTAACTATCTGCGCAGTTAATTTGTCCACCTTATTCCGAATACTCCTCGCATTGAGGCACTGAGCCTTCAGGCTTGTCTTTTTAACACACTTTGCCCCTTTAGAATTTTGCTGTAATGTGGCCCTTTTTGTTTTTTGCCTTGGGTTTCTCTGCCCTCCACTTTTACTATTCTCCTTTCTATCTTTTGCTTCTGCCTCCATTTTATTTCCCTCTGTCTCCCTGCATAGGTTCCCACCCCCCTGCCATATGTAAGATTAAAAGTTCGTATGAATAGAAATTAATCCATTATCTTGCCAAGCAATAGTAATCTTCCATAATTGTGTACATAACATAGACCACTTAATAGTAATCAATCAGTCACTGCTTCTTTCTTCATTTTACTCTTCCACTCGCAGGCCGAAATCTTACCAGCCCTGCGATTGTGGGTTTGGAGGTGGGTCACTGTCAAAATGGCCGTGATTGACAGCGGGACGGATGTCCATGCTGGACCCGCCTCCGTATGAATTTCCCAAGTGGCAGCTCTGCCTGCGGTTTGCATTAACTGACAGGTCAAGCAATTAATATAGTTAAAACACTGCTTAAAGCTATTTATTCAGCATTTTAACAGGTCCGAACATTTTTTTTTATGAGTTTCCCGTTCCTCAGGGATCAGGTCAGGGTTCTCAACAACTTTGAATAGTTGGCAGCTGCAAAAGTGGCATAAGCTGCCATTTCACAGCTACTCAATTTCCAATCTTAGAAGCTGGAGCCTTCAGGATTTGGAAATCACTTTTCAGCTTTATGGAGGTTTGAAGTGTTTGCAGTGAATTGTCTATTCAGTGACACCTCCTTGGAGCAATCTCTCTCATCATTGACAGATTGCGTTTGTCATCTCAACATCAGTTGCCACTTATTCCATCAGCACCGGTGCCCTTGAAAAAATGTCACCTTGGTCCTCAGAATCCCACCATGATTAGCCCCAACACCATCACTAGATCCACCAGCATCACCTACAACAACACCAAACTTCTCCGCAATCACCTGATGCGGCACAGGACACAGGGCATCAGCATACAACCACACTGCTGCCAGGGATGGCCTCACCATAGCCAGATTTGCCTCATTTGAGGCTGTAAACCCAGGCTACCACATGATGGGCCAGGTTGGCACTACCCTACACCAACACCATAAAGCATCCCTACGAAGCCACTCCTTTCACACTCACCACCATTGCTGGACGTACCGTTCTGTCTTATCATTCACTGCAACTCACTCAGCCACTTCCAAAGCTGCACACAGATCTGTCCAAGAACTTAAAAGTGTTGAAAATAAAGGTTTCAATGTTTGACAACACATTAACAGAAACTTTTCATGAATGTTGGATAAAACTCCCAAGTGCCTACCCTTGTGTGTTACTTGGTATGATTGGACAAGGTTGAGGATGAGTGTGAGTGGTGGCTAGTGAGATGGGGATGTGATAATGTAGATAGAGAGGGATGGGAGGAGGTGCAAGGTAAGCTGGTGTGAGTAAGGATCATAAAATAGAAGTTTACAACATGGAAGGAGGCCATTTCGGCCCATCGTCTCCGTGCCGGCCAACATGAGGCTATCCAGCCCAATCCCACTTCCCAGCTCTAGGTCCGTAACCCTGCTGGTTACGGCACTTCAAGTGCACATCCAAGTACTTTTTCAATTTGGTGAGGGTTTCTGCCTCTACCACCCTTTCAGGCGGTGAGTTCCAGACCCCCACAGCTGTCTGCGTGAAGAAATTTCCCCTCAAATCCCCTCTAAACCTTCTAACAATTACTTTAGAAGTTATGCCCCCGGTTGTTGACCCCTCTGCTAAGGGAAATAGACCCTTTCTATCCACTATATCTTGGCCCCTCATAATTGTATACACCTCAATGAGGTCTCCCCTCAGCCTCCTCTGTTTCAAGGAAAATAAATCTAGCCTATCCAATCTGTCCTCATAGCTAAGATTCTCCACTCCCGGCAACATCCTTGTAAATCTCCTCAGTACCCTCTTCAGTGCAATCATGTCCTTCCTGTAATGCGGTGACCAGAACTGCACACAGTACTCCAGCTGTGGCCTAACCAGTGTTTTGCACAGTTCAAGCATAACCCCCTTGCTCTTGTATTCTATGCCTCAGCTAATAAAGGCAAGCATTCTGTAAGCCTGCTACTTTCAGGGATCTGTGGACATGCATTCCAAGGTCCCTTTGTTCCTCTACACTTCTCAGAGTCCTACCATTTAACACGAAGGCAGAATATTATCTGAATGGTGGCAGACTAGGAAAAGTGGAGGTGCAACGAGACCTGGGTGTTATGGTTCATCAGTCATTGAAAGTGGGCACGCAGGTACAGCAGGCGGTAAAGAAGGCAAATGGTATGTTGGCCTTCATAGCTAGAGGATTTGAATAGAGAAGCAGGGAGGTCTTACTGCAGTTGTACAGGGCCTTAGTGAGGCCTCACCTGGAATATTGTGTTCAGTTTTGGTCTCCTAGTCTGAGGAAGGACCTTCTTGCTATTGAGGGAGTGCAGCGAAGGTTCACCAGACTGATTCCAGGGATGGCTGGGCTGTCATATGAGGAGAGACTGGATCAAGTGGGCCTTTATTCACTGGAGTTTAGAAAAATGAGAGGGGATCTCATAGAAACATTCTGACAGGACTGGACAGATTAGATGCGGGAAGAATGTTCCCGATGTTGGGGAAGTCCAGAACCAGGGGACATAGTCTTAGGATAAGGGGTAGACCATTTAGGACTGAGATGAGGAGAAACTTCTTCACTCAGAGAGATATTAACCTGTGGAATTCCCTGCCGCAGAGTGTTGTCGATGCCAGTTCACTGGATATATTCAAGAGGGAGTTAGATATGGCTCTTACGGTTAAGGGGATCAAGGGGTATGGAGAGAAAGCAGGAAAGGGGTACTGAAGGAATGATCAGCCATGATCTTATTGAATGGTGGTGCAGGCCTACTCCTGCACCTATTTTTCTATGTTTCTATGTGTATACCCTTTCCTTGTTAGCCTTCCCCAAATGCATTACCTCACACTTCTCTGGATTAAATTCCATTTGCCACTGTTATGTCCACCTGACCAGTTGATTGATATCTTCCTGCAGTCCACAGCTTTCTTCTTCACGATCAACCACACAACTGATTTTAGTGTCATCTTCAAACTTCTTAATCATACTCCCTATATTCAAGTCTAGACCATTGATGTATAATCACAAAAAGCAAGGGACCTAGTATTGAGCCTTGCGGATACAGCTGCCCAGTCATAAAAACACCCATCAACCATTACCCTTTGCTTCCTGCCTCTGAGCCAATTTTGGATCCAACTTACCACCTTGCCCTGGATCCTATGGGCTTTTACTTTTGTGACCAGTCTGCCATGTGGGACTTTATCAAAAGTTTTGCTAAAATCCATATACACTACATCATACGCTTTGCCCTCATCGACCCTTCTGGTTACCTCCTCGAAAAATTCAATCAAGTTAGTCAGACACGACCTTCCCTTAACAAATCCGTGCTGACTTTCCTCGATTAATCCGTGTCTTTCTAAGTGAAGATTTATCTTGTCCTTCAGGATGTTTCCAATAATTTTCCCACCACTGAGGTTAGGCTGACTGGTCTGTAATTACTCGGTCTGTCCCTTTCTCCCTTCTTAAACAAAGTACCATATTAGCAGTCCTCCAGTCCTCTGGTACCACACCTGAAGCCAGAGAGGATTGGAAAATGATTGTCAAAGCCTCTGCTATTTCCTCTTCTGCTTTGCTGAACAGAAGGCAGAGTGATGGGGATGTGATGAGTGGCACCGCAGGATGAGGTTGAGTGTGGCTTTGCAGTAATGTTTCATGATCTATTGAGATCATTGAAAGGTTTGCGGCACTGCAGCCAGGTCCTCCTGATGACATCCCCGCCATGTGAGTTTCCAGCCATGTTGTGAAATTATGTGTCTGTCTGGAGGGCTGGTGGCATTCCTTGATTATGTCAATGGCTTTCCAATACACATCTTTAAGCTCTGTCCAGCCAGAAGACAATATACACACAGAACATGCTGGAAGTCTGTAAGCGTCTATTTTGTCTCTTTCAAAACTGTCTTTTCGTATAATCTCATTTTTTAACATTTATACGTACACAGAATCAATTTTATCATTACTGAATATAGGAACATAGGAATTAGGAACAGGAGTAGGCCATCTAGCCCCTCGAGCCTGCTCCGCCATTCAATAAGATCATGGCTGATCTGGTCGTGGACTCAGCTCCACTTACCCGCCCTCTCCCCATAACCCTTAATTCTCTTATTGCTTAAAAATCTACCAATCTTTGACTTGAAAACATTCAATGAGCCAGCCTCAACTGCTTCCTTGGGCAGAGAATTCCACAGATTCACAACCCTCTGGGAGAAGAAATTCTTTCTCAACTCGGTTTTAAATTGGCTCCTCCGTATTTTGAGGCTGTGCCACCTAGTTCTAGTCTCCCCCACCAATGGAAACAACCTCTCTGCCTCTATCTTGTCTATCCCTTTCATGATTTTAAATGTTTCTATAAGATCACCCCTCATCCTTCTGAACTCCAAGGAGAAAAGACCCAGTCTACTCAATCTATCATCATAAGGTAACCCCCTCATTTCTCGAATCAGCCTCGTCAATCGTCTCTGTACTCCTTCCAAAGCTAGTATATCCTTCCTTAAGTAAGGTGACCAAAACTGCACGCAGTACTCCAGGTGCAGCCTTACCAATACCTTATACAGTTGCAGCAACACCTCCCTGCTTTTGTACTCCATCCCTTTCGCAATGAAGGCCAACATTCCATTTGCCTTCCTGATTACCTGCTGCACTTGCAAACTAACCTTTTGGGATTCATGCACAAGGACCCCCAGGTCCCTCTGCACCACAGCATGTTGTAATTTCTCCCCATTCAAATAATATTCCCTTTTACTGTTTTTTTTCCCAAGGTGGAGGACCTCACACTTTCCGACATTGTATTCCATCTGCCAAACCTTAGCCCATTCGTTTAACCTATCCAAATCTCCTTGTATCCTCTCTGTGTCCTCTACACAACCCGCTTTCCCACTAATCTTAGTGTCATCTGCAAATTTTGTTGCACTACACTCTGTCCCCTCCTCTAGGTCATCTATGTATATTGTAAACAGTTGTGGTCCCAGTACTGATCCCTGTGGCACACCACTAACCACTGATCTCCAACTGAACACTTTTATTCTGACGCGAGTTGGGTTGTTTTAGATTCAGAAATGCCCTGCGCTTGCGATTTATTAGCTCTTGGATCTCCTGGTCATTCTCATCAAACCAGCCCTAGTGTTTCCTGGTTGAGTGACCGAGTGTCTCTTCGTTGACACTGATTATGGTGACACCCTCAAAGCCTCCTTGATAAAATGCAAGATCACATCTGGGAGTCCCTGGCCAGAGACCGCCCTAAGTGGAGGAATATTGTATATTCTTTACAATATACATTAACGATTTAGATGAAGGAATTGAGTGTAATATCTCCAAGTTTGCAGATGTCACTAAACTGGGTGGCGGTGTGAGCTGTGAGGAGGACGCTAAAAGGCTGCAGGGTGACTTGGACAGGTTAGGTGAGTGGGCAAATGCATGGCAGATGCAGTATAATGTGGATAAATGTGAAGTTATCCATTTTGGGGGCAAAAACACGAAGGCAGAATATTATCTGAATGGCTGCAGATTAGGAAAAGGGGAGGTGCAATGAGACCTGGGTGTCATGGTTCATCAGTCATTGAAGGTTGGCATGCAGGTACAGCAGGTGGTGAATGTTGGCCTTCATAGCTAAGGGATTTGAGTATAGGAGCAGGGAGGTCTTACTGCAGTTGTGCAGGGCCTTAGTGAGGCATCACCTGGAATATTCTGTTCAGTTTTGGTCTCCTAATCTGAGGAAGGACGTTACTGCTATTGAGGGAGTTCAGTGAAGGTTCACCAGACTGATTCCAGGGATGGCTGGACTGTCATATGAGGAGAGACTGGATCAACTGGACCTTTATTCACTGGAGTTTAGAAGGATGAGAAGGGATCTCATAGAAACGTATAATATTCTGATGGGACTGGACAGGTTAGATGCGGGAAGAATGTTCCCGATGTTGGGGAAGTCCAGAACCAGGGGACATAGTCTTAGGATAAGGGGTAAGCCATTTAGGACTGAGATGAGCAGAAACTTCTTCACTCAGAGAGTTGTTAACCTGTGGAATTCCCTGTCGCAGAGAGTTGTTGATGCCAGTTCATTGAATATATTCAAGAGGGAGTTAGATATGGCCCTTACGGCTAAGGGGATCAAGGGGTACGGAGAGAAAGCAGGAAAAGGGTACTGAGGGAGTGATCAGCCATGATCTTATTGAATTGCGGTGCAGGCTCGAAGGTCCGAATGGCCTACTCCTGCACCTATTTTCTCTCTCTGTTTTTTCTCTGAAGGGCATCCGGGAGGGCACTGAGCACCTCGAGTCTCATCACCGAGAGCATGCAGAATGCAAGCGCAGGCAGCGGAAGGAGCGTGCGGCAAACATGACTCCCCACCCACCCTTTCCTTCAATGACCGTCTGGCCCACCTGTGACAGAGACTGTAATTCCCGTATTGGACTGTTCTGTCACCTAACAACTCACTTTTAGAGTGGAAGAAAGTCTTCCTCGATTTTGAAGGACTGCCTATGATGATGATGATGATGTGAAAACATGCACAGTGCACAGCTAAATTCATGCCTTCTGCTAATGGCTGAGAGATCCCACTACAATTGCATATTGTCGGAAAATGACCCTCACACCTGCACATCATCTGCTTTATTTCACTCTCCAATGCACCTCTCCCGTTGTGTTGCGAACCACATGTTGGAGAAAGTACTATATAAAGGTTGGAGGCAACAGGCAATCAAACCCCCTCTCAGATTTGAAGCAGTGCTGGTGAATGCAAAGTTGTTGGTGAATCCCAGATTCTTGTGGAGTTTTAATTGGCACTATTGTACGTAAAAGTTAAGTATAATAAAGAATGCAAGAAAATAATTTACCTTCTGTGCTTCTATTCTTCTCCTGTTTATAGGTGACTATTAATTCGTTCTGTTGTAGTAAATGTTGTTATAAGCGTACGTGAACATGGAAAGAAAATGTTTAGCTTAAACATAAGCATGCTGGTCCCTGCGGTTTTTAAATAAAATACCAGTGCCTCGCCTCCTGCACTGAGCAGCAAATGAAATGTAAAAGTAAAACAAGCCAGAATTCCAATTTATTTTAATACATGCCAAACGTGCCATATATTAAAGATTAATTTTAATATATATATTGATTCTCATGCAGCAAGTCATAATTTAAAGGAATAACATTCGTGCTGGGATATGAATTCCACCTGTGAATTTGGCCTTCACATTTTTCACACTTAGGTATAATGTATTCTGTTTCTGCTTCAGAATCTGAGCATGTTGTTTGGAGTACGATATCCGAGATCCCTGGTCAGAGTGCACTGGTTGCTGCATGTACTGAGTTTAGCACATACTGCCATGTCACTTCAGGAAATGGAAGAATATACATTCTAACAGACCATGGTTAAGGCAGAATAACATCAGTCAAAACAAAGAGAGAGGACAGGATCATTGCTGTCTACAAAGTCGACAATGTTTTGTGATATTCTCAGAATTGCAGGGGCTAAAAGAAATGTATTAATGACACAGGACTGCCCCAGAGATAAAGATGGTGGGGTAGAGTTTTAGCTTTGGGTGCAATTGACGATTCCGGCGCAAATTGCGTCCAAAATTGTGCCCAATTTGAAAAGTGTTAAGGGGCCGAAATTCAGGGACCCAGGAAAGACCGTTACCATGGGTTTTCAGCGGCCATTCGGCAAGATCGAGTGGCCGTCGTGTTCCGGTCAATTGGCATCCGTGACGACGGAGTTTTTTTGGGGCTGCTCTATTTGTACTAACTGAAATGCAGCCGTTTCTCTGGTTGGCTCTCCAGACCTGTTGTGTATGCAATAACTCAATATACTAAGTACTGTAAACTCCGAACAGGTACAAACCTAGCTCTAATTTATTACGACCCAAAGTGATTACATTACAAGATGACTGGCCTTTTATACCTGGGCCACACACCCGTGTGCACAGCCCGATGACCTCTAATAGTGGCGCCACCTGGTGGCTAGTAAACCCAAGCATGCATACATGACAATATCCCCCTTTAAGATATTAGTAACGGTCTTTTTACAAATTAAGACTGTCCGGGGCTTTCCACTCCCGAGTTGAATGTCTCTGTTACCCTCCTTGGCCGTAACAGTACTGGTGATCTATTTGGGACCTTGACCATAATTCAGTACACACACAGGATCATTGATAGAGATATCGCGTGACACAGTGGCACAATCATGATATCCTTGCTGACTTTGATGTCTGTATTCGACACGATTATTCAAGTCAGGGTAGACAAGAGAGAATCTGGTCTTGAGACCTCTTCATCAATAGTTCAGCAGGGGAGACCGCAGTAAGCATATGGGGTCTTGTCCTGTAACTAAGCAATATGCGTGACAAGCGAGTTTGCAGTGAATCTTGAGTTACACATTTCATACTCTGCTTGATGGTTTGGACCGCACACTCTGTTTGTCCATTGGATGCGGGTTTGAATGGAGCTAACCTCACATGTTTGATACTGTAATATATGTAAACCTGTAAATACCTTGTTTATCCACCAGAGGGCTCATCCCCTGGAGTCCCAAGGAATCCCACAATCCCTTGGGAGCACCTGTACATAAGGAGGCCTCACAGGCTGGAGAGGCACTCTGGAGATCTGTAATAAAGGACTACGGTCACACATTACTTTAAGTTTACAGTATCTGGTCAGATTCTTTATTCAAGACATAACAACTGGCGATGAGATACAGATGACGAACCCTACTGCAACAATGCAGAGAACCATGGGCATCCTGGAGAAATTTTCAGAGGGAGATGATTGGGAAATCTTCGTGGAGTGACTCGACCAATACTTCGTGGTCAACGAGCTGGAAGGAGAAGCGAACGCTGCCAAATGAAGGGCGATCCTCCTCACCGTTTGCGGGGCACCAACGTATGGCCTCATGAAAAATCTGCTCGCTTCAGCGAAACCCACAGAGAAGTCGTACGATGACTGGCCCGGGAGCATCTAAACCCAAAGGAAAGCGTTCTGATGGCGAGGTACCGGTTCTACACATACAAGAGGTCTGAAGGCCAGGAAGTGGCGAGTTATGTCGCCAAGCGAAGGCGCCTTGCAGGACATTGCGAATTTGAAGGACATTTGGAGCACATGCTCAGGGACTTCTTTGCACTTGGCATTGGCCATGAAGTAATGCTTTGCAAACTTTTGACTGTAGAGACCCCAACCTTGAGTAAAGCCATAGCGATAGCCCAGGCGTTCATCAACACCAGTGACAATACCAAACAAATCTCTCAGCACACAAGTGCTGCTGCAAGTACTGTGAACAAAGTAATGTTGTTTTTGAATCGTAACATAGAGGGCAGGGCTCACATGCCTGCAGCTGCATGTCCGCTGATGTCTCAGAGCCCACCATCAAGGGTGGTGAATGCAAGGCCATTAACACCTTGTTGGCACTGCGGAGGTGGTCATCGTTTCCATTAATGCCGCTTCAAAGGATACGTTTGCAAGGGCTGTGGAACAATGGGACACCTCCAACGTATGTGCAGGCGAACTGCAAACCCTGCTAATCCTGCAAACCATCATGTTGCAGAAGAGGACAGATCCACATTGGATCACGACGAACCAGATCCTCAGACTGAGGAGGCAGAGGTATATGGGGTGCACACATTTACCACAAAGTGTCCCCCGATACTGCTGAATGTTGAATTAAATGGACTCTTGGTGTCAATGGAGCTGGACATGGACGTGAGCCAGTCCATAATGAGCAAAAAGACTTTTGATAAATTGTGGTGCAGCAAGGCCTCAAGGCCAGTCATGACTCCCATTCGTACTAAACTGAGAACGTACACAAAGGAACTGATTCCCGTAATCGGCAGTGCTACCGTAAAGGTCTCCTGCGATGGAACGGTGCACAATTTACCACTCTGGGTGGTACCGAGCGATGGTCCCACGCAGTTCGGCAGGAGCTGGCATGGAAAGATATGCTGGAACTGGGACCATGTCCGAGTGCTCTCGTCCATCGACGGCACTTCGTGTACCCAGGTCCTAAACAAGTTCCACTTGCTGTTCGAACCGGGTATCAGGAAGTTCCAAGGAGCAAAAGTGCAGATCCACTTGATTCCGGGGGCACGACCCATCCACCACAAGGCGAGAGTTGTATCGTACACGATGAGAGAGAGGGTGGAGATTGAGCTGGACTGGCTGCAACGAGAGGGCATCATTTCGCTGATCGAATTCAACGAGTGGGTCAGTCCGATTGTTCCAGTCCTCAAGGAAGACGGCACCGGCAGAATCTGTGGTGATTACAAAGTAACTATCAACCATTTCCTCCTGCAGGTTCAATACCTGCTACCAAAGGCAGACGACCTATTTGCAACGCTGGCGGGAGGAAAAACGTTCACGAAGCTGGACTTGACCTCAGCCTACATGACGCAGGAGCTGGAGACATCATCGAAGGGCCTCACCTGCATCAACACGCACAAAGGTCTCTTCATTTGCAACAGATGACCATTTGGGATTTGATCAACCGCGGCGATATTCCAGAGGAACATGGAAAGCTTGCCGAAGTCGGTCTCGCTCACCGTGGTCTTCCAGGACGACATCTTGGTTACAGGTCGGGCCACTGTGGAGCACCTGCAGAAACTGGAGGAGGTTCTTAGTCGGCTTAATCATGTGGGGCTCAGGTTTAAACGCTCGAAGTGCATTTTCCTGGTGCCTGAAGTGGTGTTCCTGGGGAGAAGAATTGCGTCGGACAGCATCAGGCCTACCAATTTGAAGACGGAGGCAATCAAGAACGTAACGAGACCACAGAATGTGACGGAGCTGCGGTCATTTCTAGGACTCCTGAACTACTTTGGTAACTTCTTAACTCGTCTTAGCACACTGTTAGAACCACTGCACTCTTTACTGCATAAAGGAGATGAATGGGTATGGGGTAAAAGCCAAGACATTTTTTTTGAGAAAGCTAGGAAACTGTTATGCTCAAACAAATTGCTTGTGTTATATGATCCATGTAAGCGTTTGGTACTAGCATGTGATGCGTCGTCATACAGTGTCGGGTGTGTATTGCAACAAGATAAGGAATCTGGGAAATTGCAACCGGTTGCTTATACATCCAGAAGTCTGTCTAAGGCCGAGAGGGCCTACAGTATGATCGAAAAAGAAGCATTAGCATGTGTTTTTGGGGTAAAGAAAATGCATCAATATCTGTTTGAGCTCAAATTTGAATTGGAAACTGACCATAAGCCACTTATATTCCTCTTTTCTGAAAGTGAGGGGATAAATACGAATGCATTGGCCCGCATCCAGAGATGGGCACTCACGTTGTCCGCATACGAATATGCCATCCGCCACAGGCCAGGCACAGAAAACTGTGCCGATGCTCTCAGTAAGCTGCCATTGCCCACCACAGGGGTGGAGCTGGCACAGCCCGCTGATTTAGTTATGGTAATGGAAGCATTTGAGAGTGAGCAATCACCTGTTACCGCCTGACAGATTAGAACCTGGACGAGCCAGAACCCCTTACTGTCCTTAGTAAAAATACTGTGTATTCCACGGGACTTGGTCAAGTGTCCCGTTAGAGATGCAGGAAGAAATAAAGCCGTACCAGCAGCGCAGAGATGAAATGTCCATACAGGCAGACTGCCTCCTATGGGGTAATCGGGTAGTGGTGCCAATAAAGGGCAGGGACACTTTCATTAGTGACCTCCATAGTACCCACCCAGGCATTGAAATGATGAAAGCGATAGCCAGATCCCATGTGTGGTGGCTAGGTATCAATGTGGACTTCGAGTCCTGCATGCACAAATATAACACATATTCACAGTTAAGCAATGCACCCAGGGAGGCGCCACTAAGTTTATGGTCCTGGCCTCCAAACTGTGGTCCAGGGTCCATGTCGACTATGCAGGCCCATTCTTGGGAAAAATGTTCCTTGTGGTTGTAGATGCGTACTCCAAATGGATTGACTGTGAGATAATGTCGGCAAGCACATCCGCTGCCACCATTGCAAGCCTGCGGGCCATGTTTGCCATGCACGGCCTGCCTGATGTTCTTGTGAGTGACAATGGGCCATGGTTCACCAGTGCCGAGTTCAAAGAGTTCATGACCTGCAATGGGATCAAACATGTCACATCTGCCCCATTTAAACCAGCGTCCAATGGTCAGACAGAGCGAACAGTGCAAACAATCAAGCAGAGCTTGAAGAGGGTAACTGAAGGCTCACTGCAGACTCGCCCGAGACCTGCTTAGTTACCGCACAAGACCCCATTTGCTCACTGGGGTTCCCCCGCTGAACTGCTCATGAAAAGGGCACTTGAGACAAGGCTCTCATTAGTCCAACCTGATCTACACGAACAGGTAGAGAGCTGGCAGCTTCAACAGAATACATATCATGATCGCGCAAATGTGTCATGCAAAATCGAAATTAATGATCCTGTATTTGTGTTGAACTATGGACAAGGTCCCAAGTGGCTTCCCGGCACTGTTTCTGGTCAAACTTTCAAATGGACTCACCTGCAGAAAACACTTGGGCCAAACCAAACTCAGATTCACGGACTATCCAGAACAACTCACAATAGACTCTACCTTTTTCGACACCCCCCCAACACACACACAACTGGCAACCTACGCAGCGGTTGACCACGAAGCAGAGCCCATCATCTGCAGCAGCCCAGCAGGACTCACCACACCCAGCAGCCTTGCAAGGCCAGCCGTGCAGCAGCCAGCGACTCACCAAAACCAGCATTTGCACCGAGACGATCAACCAGGGAAAGGAAGGCCCCAGATCGACTCACATTGCAAATAGTTACACTATTGACTTTGCGGGGGAGTGTTGTTATGTATGTACACCTGTAAATACCTTGTTTAACCACCAGAGTGCTCATCTCCTGGAGTCCCAAGGGATCCCACAATCCCTTGGGAGTACTTGTATATAAGGAGGCCTCACAGGCTGGAGAAGCACTCTGGAGACCTCGAATAAAGGTCACACATTACTTTAAGCTTACAGTCTGGTCAGATTTTTTATTCACGACTTAACAGTTACCATTGAGTTTCATGAACTCTTGAATCTCCATACTGGTGGAGCAAGATCCATTGTCACTTACAACGATGTCAGGCAGACCATGTGAAGCAAACATGTCACGAAGGCTCTCAATGGTAGCTGTGAATGTGCTGGATGACATGATTGTACACTCTATCTACTTGGAATAAGCATCCACCTCAACTAAGAACATCTTTCCCAGGAAGGGACCTGCAAAGTCGATGTGGATCCTGGATCATGGTTTAGATGGCCACGACCACAGACTCAGCAGCGATTCCGCTGGTGCTTTACTAAGCTGCATGCGAGTGTTGCACTGATGCACACATGATTCCAGATCAGAATCAATTCCAGGCCACCATACATGAGACCTGGCAATGGCTTTAATCATGACAATACTGGGATGCGTGCTATGTAGATCATGTACAAATTTCACTCTGCCTTTCTTGGGCATAACAACATGATTACCCCACAGTATACAATCTGATTGAATGGATAGTTTGTCTTTGCGACGGATGTAAGGTTTGGTCTCCTCACACATATGCTTGGGTATGGCAGACCAATAACCGCTAAGGATACAACATTTCACAACTGATAATATCGAGTCCTGGCAGATCCAGGTCTTACCATGTTGGGTTGTGACAAGGCTTCCTTCACTTTCAAAAGCATCCATGACTAACAGTAGGCCTGCCGGTTGTTGCGTTTCCACCTTCGGTGTGGGCAACAGCAGACGGCTCAATGCATCGGCACAATTCTCAGTGCCAGGTCTGTGGCGAATGACATAATCATAGGCAGATAATGTCAGTGCCCATCTCTGGATGCGGGGCGATACATTGGTATTAATACTTTCGTTTTCCGAAAACAATGAAATGAGTGGCTTGTAATCTGTTTCCAGTTCAAACCGAAGACCAAACAGGTACTGTTGCATCTTTTTAACCTCATACATACAGGCTAGTGCTTCTTTCTCTACCATGCTGTAGGCTCTTTCCGCCTTTGACAAACATGTTGAAGCATATGCAACAGGTTGTAATTTGCCCGACTCATTAGCTTGTTGGAGCACGCAACCAACTCCATATGACGAAGCATCAGAGGCCAATAGTAAACGCTTACATGGATTATAATGTACCAGCAGCTTGTTAGAGCAAAGCAGATTAGTAGCTTTCTCAAAAGCTCTAGCTTGAAATGCACCCCAAACTCAGTTGTCGCCTTTTCTTAGCAGCATGTGCAGTGCTCTAATAAGGTGCTCTATCTAGGTAAGAAATTACCGAAGTGGTTGAGTAGACCAAGGAACGAACGCAGCTCAGTCACATTCTGAGGCTTGGGTGCATTTTTGATGGCCCATAGGCCTGATGCCATCAGCAGCAATTTTCCTCCCCAGGAATTCGACTTCTGGTGCCATGAAGACGCACTTCGAGCGTTTCAGTCTGAGTCCCACTTTGTCCAGATGATGTAGAACCTCTTCCAGGTTGTTCAGATGTTCGGCAGAGTCACGACCTGTGACCAGTGTGTCATCTTGGAACGCGACGGTTCTGGGGATGGATTTAGTAGACACTCCATGTTCCTCTGAAATATGGCTGCAGCCAAGTGAATTCCAAAAGGGCATCTGTTGTCGATAAACAGTCCTTTATGAGTGTTGATGCACGTAAGTTTTTTTGATGTGTCGACCAGCTCCTGTGTCATGTAGGCCAACATCAGATTCAGGTTTGTGAACGACTTTCCCCCGGCTAGCATTGCAAACAGGTCATCGGTCTTTGGTAGCAGGTATTGATCCTGTTTCAAAACTCGGTTAATCGTAACATTGTGGTCTCCACAAATCCTGACAGTGCCATCACTTTTCAACATGGGAACAATGGGGCTGGCCCATTCGTTAAATTCAAACGGTGATATGATCCCTTCATGCTGGAGTCTGTCCAGTTTGATTTCGACCTTCTCCCTCATCATGTACGGAACTGCCCGAGCTATATGATGGACGGGTTTTGCATCCGAGTCCACGTGAATCTGCACCTTGGCTCCCGTGAAATTGCCGATACCTGGTTCAAACAGCGAGGGGAACTTGCTCAGCACTTGAGCACATGGAGTATCCTCCTCTGACGACAACACTTTGATCTCGTTCCAGTTCCATTTGATTTTTTCGAACCAGTTCCTGCCGAACAGCATTGGACCAGTGCCTGGAATAATCCATAAAGGTAAATCGTGAACCGCACCATCATACGATATCTTGATTACTGCACTGCCAATCACCGTTATGAGTTCTTTAGTGTACGTACGCATCTTGGCATTGACTGGACTCAGCTTAGGCCTCACAGCCTTAGTATTTCCACAGCCTGTCGAATGTCCTCTGGCTCATTATTGATTGACTCGCACCCGTGTCCAATTCCATCGATATCGGCACACCATTAAGTTTTACATTAATCATTATCAGTTGGCTCTTTGTTAGGAATGAATACTAGACTGGTCATCATCCTCCACCTGGTGTGTCGCAGCACGCTTGCTCAGTTGCGGACACATGCGCTGGAGATGCCCCACCCCCGAACAGCCTTTACAAACATACTCTTTATACCGACACTGATGATGCCGATGATTTTCCCCACAACGCCAACATGGTGATATCGGATTCATTCCCGTTGGCGGACTTTAAGCAGCCACAGGTTTCGTGTACACAGTCGGGTAGGCCCTGCCATATGCAGCTCTGCCAAACGACAATACTATGTTGTTTACCGTACTTGCCTGCCAATGCAGTTTCAAACGGTCGAGCTAAACGTCTTAGGTCGGCAACGAATTCCGTTACAACCTGGCCCTCAGAACGAACGTGCGTATAGAGTCGATATCTTGAGATAGTGATGCCTTCATCTTGTTTGAGATGGTCTTGTTCCGGTGTCCCTGACGATTACGTGTGCGGGAAGTGTATCCGCCTCCAGCTCCTGACAGACCGCGTTGCGGAGTTGGAGCTGAGGGTGGATTCACTCTGGAACATCCACGATGCTGAGAATCACGTGTAGCGAGTTGGTCGTACCACAGGGAAAGGGTCCACAGCCAGATAGGGAATGGAAGACCAACAGGAAGAGCAGTGCAAGGAAGGTAGTGCAGGAGTCCCCTGTGGTCATCCCCCTGCAAAACAGATACACTGCTTTGGGTACTGTTGAGGGGGATGACTCATCAGGGGAGGGCAGCAGCAGCCAAGTTCATGGCACCGTGGCTGGCTCTGCTGCACAGGAGGGCAGGAAAAAGAGTGGGAGAGCAATAGTGATTGGGGATTCAATGGTGAGGGGAATAGATAGGCGTTTCTGCGGCCGCAACCGAGACTCCAGGATGGTATGTTGCCTCCCTGGTGCAAGGGTCAAGGATGTCTCGGAGCGGGTGCAGGACATTCTAAAAAGGGAGGGAGAACAGCCAGTTGTCGTGGTGCACATTGGTACCAACGACATCGGTAAAAAGAGGGATGAGGTCCTACAAAACGAATTTAAGGAGCTAGGAGCTAAATTAAAAAGTAGGACCTCAAAAGTAGTAATCTCGGGATTGCTACCAGTGCCACGTGATAGTCAGAGTAGGAATCGCAGGATAGCGCAGATGAATACGTGGCTTGAGCAGTGGTGCAACAGGGAGGGATTCAAATTCCTGGGGCATTGGAACCGGTTCTGGGGGAGGTGGGAACAGTACAAACAGGACGGTCTGCACCTGGGCAGGACCGGAACCAATGTCCTCGGGGGAGTGTTTGCTAGTGCTGTTGGGGAGGATTTAAACTGATATGGCAGGAGGATGGGAACCAATGCAGGGAGACAGAGGGAAACAAAAAGGAGGCAAAAGCAAAAGACAGAAAGGAGATGAGGAAAAGTGGAGGGCAGAGAAACCCAAGGCAAAGAACAAAAAGGGCCACTGTACAGCAAAATTCTAAAAGGACAAAGGGTGTTAAAAGAACAAGCCTGAAGGCTTTGTGTCTTAATGCAAGGAGTATCCGCAATAAAGTGGATGAATTAACTGTGCAAATAGATGTTAACAAATATGATGTGATTGGGATTACGGAGACGTGGCTCCAGAATGATCAGGGCTGGGAACTCAACATCCAGGGGTATTCAACATTCAGGAAAGATAGAATAAAAGGAAAAGGAGGTGGGGTAGCATTGCTGGTTAAGGAGCAAATTAAGGCAATAGTTCGGAAGGACATTAGCTTGGATGATGTGGAATCTATATGGGTAGAGCTGCAGAATACCAAAGGACAAAAAACGTTAGTGGGAGTTGTGTACAGACCTCCAAACAGTAGTAGTGATGTTGGGGAGGGCATCAAACATGAAATTAGGGGTGCGTGCAATAAAGGTGCAGCAGTTATAATGGGTGACTTTAATATGCACACAGATTGGGTTAACCAAACTGGAAGCAATACGGTAGAGGAGGATTTCCTGGAGTGCATAAGGGATGGTTTTTTAGACCAATATGTCGAGGAACCAACTAGGGGGGAGGCCATCTTAGACTGGGTGTTGTGTAATGAGAGAGGATTAATTAGCAATCTCGTTGTGCGAGGCCCCTTGTGGAAGAGTGACCATAATATGGTGGAATTCTGCATTAGGATGGAGAATGAAACAGTTAATTCAGAGACCATGGTCCAGAACTTAAAGAAGGGTAACTTTGAAGGTATGAGGCGTCAATTGGCTAGGATAGATTGGCGAATGATACTGAAGGGGTTGACTGTGGATGGGCAATGGCAGACATTTAGAGACCGCATGGATGAACTACAACAATTGTACATTCCTGTCTGTCGTAAAAATAAAAAAGGGAAGGTGGCTCAACCGTGGCTATCAAGGGAAATCAGGGATAGCATTAAAGCCAAGGAAGTGGCATACAAATTGGCCAGAAATAGCAGAGAACCCGGGGACTGGGAGAAATTTAGAACTCAGCAGAGGAGGACAAAGGGTTTGATTAGTGCAGGGAAAATGGAGTACGAGAAGAAGCTTGCAGGGAACATTAAGACGGATTGCAAAAGTTTCTATAGATATGTAAAAAGAAAAAGGTTAGTAAAGACAAACGTAGGTCCCCTGCAGTCAGAATCAGGGGAAGTCATAACGGGGAACAAAGAAATGGCGGACCAATTGAACAAGTACTTTGGTTCGGTATTCACTGAGGAGGACACAAACAACCTTCCGGATATAAAAGGGGTCGGAGGGTCTAGTAAGGAGGAGGAACTGAGGGAAATCCTTATTAGTCGGGAAATTGTGTTGGGGAAATTGATGGGATTGAAGACCGATAAATCCCCAGGGCCTGATGGACTGCATCCCAGAGTACTTAAGGAGGTGGCCTTGGAAATAGTGGATCCATTGACAGTCATTTTCCAACATTCCATTGACTCTGGATCAGTTCCTATGGAGTGGAGGGTAGCCAATGTAACCCCACTTTTTAAAAAAGGAGGGAGAGAGAAAACGGGGAATTACAGACCGGTCAGCCTGACATCGGTAGTGGGTAAAATGATGGAATTAATTATTAAGGATGTCATCGCAGTGCATTTGGAAAGAGGTAATATGATAGGTCCAAGTCAGCATGGATTTGTGAAAGGGAAATCATGCTTGACAAATCTTCTGGAATTTTTTGAGGATGTATCCAGTAGAGTGGACAAGGGAGAACCAGTTGATGTGGTATATTTGGACTTTCAGAAGGCTTTCGACAAGGTCCCACACAAGAGATTAATGTGCAAAGTTAAAGCACATGGAATTGGGGGTAGTGTGCTGACATGGATTGAGAACTGGTTGTCAGACAGGAAGCAAAGAGTAGGAGTAAATGGGTACTTTTCAGAATGGCAGGCAGTGACTAGTGGGGTACCGCAAGGTTCTGTGCTGGGGCCCCAGCTGTTTACACTGTACATTAATGATTTAGACGAGGGGATTAAATGTAGTATCTCCAAATTTGCGGTTGGCACTAAGTTGGGTGGCAGTGTGAGCTGCAAGGAGGATTCTATGAGGCTGCAGAGCGACTTGGATAGGTTAGGTGAGTGGGCAAATGCATGGCAGATGAAGTATAATGTGGATAAATGTGAGGTTATCCACTTTGGTGGTAAAAACAGAGAGACAGACTATTATCTGAATGGTGACAGATTAGGAAAAGGGCAGGTGCAGCGAGACCTGGGTGTCATGGTACATCAGTCATTGAAGGTTGGCATGCAGGTACAGCAGGCGGTTAAGAAAGCAAATAGCATGTTGGCCTTCATATCGAGGGGATTTGAGTACAAGGGCAGGGAGGTGTTGCTACAATTGTACAGGGCCTTGGTGAGGCCACACCTGGAGTATTGTGTACAGTTTTGGTCTCCTAACCTGAGGAAGGACATTCTTGCTATTGAGGGAGTGCAGCGAAGGTTCACCAGACTGATTCCCGGGATGGCGGGACTGACCTATCAAGAAAGACTGGATC
Source organism: Pristiophorus japonicus (assembly GCF_044704955.1). NCBI lineage: Eukaryota > Metazoa > Chordata > Chondrichthyes > Pristiophoridae > Pristiophorus > Pristiophorus japonicus. The sequence goes on along the minus strand of NC_091981.1, from coordinate 37,574,877 downwards.
AACTGGGCTTGTATTCACTGGAGTTCAGAAGAATGAGAGGCGACCTCATAGAAACGTTTAAAATTCTGACGGGGTTAGACAGGTTAGATGCAGGAAGAATGTTCCCAATGTTGGGGAAGTCCAGAACCAGGGGACACAGTCTAAGGATAAGGGGGAAGCCATTTAGGACCGAGATGAGGAGGAATTTCTTCACCCAGAGAGTGGTGAACCTGTGGAATTCTCTACCACAGAAAGTTGTTGAGGCCAATTCACTAAATATATTCAAAAAGGAGTTAGATGAAGTCCTTACTACTAGGGGAATCAAGGGGTATGGTGAGAAAGCAGGAATGGGGTACTGAAGTTGCATGTTCAGCCATGAACTCATTGAATGGCGGTGCAGGCTAGAAGGGCCGAATGGCCTACTCCTGCACCTATTTTCTATGTTTCTATGTTTCTTAGCACGCAATGTTTCATAGTCCTTGTTCGTTGAACTTAAGGGCCAGAGGAGATTCTTTATGAGTCCATAGATTTTCAAATCGTGAGGAGGACTGCCTGTCACCGAACTGCGTCTACCTCTTTCTCCATTTTGTTGGCCACGAAATACTGGTTCAAGCGGGCTACAAAGCCTGCCCAATCTTCTCCCTCCACGAATCCCTCCAGAATTCCAATTGTGCTCATTTTTGCATGTGAAGGTTCTTGTTATCTCGTCACCAAATGTTGTGTTTGCAATAACTCAATAGACTGAATCCTGTAAACTCTGAACAGGTACAAACTTGGGTCTACTTTATTAGCACCCAAAGTGATTACATTACAAGATGGCTGGCCTTTTATACCTGGGCCGCACACCTGTGCGCACAGCTCAATGACCTCCAACAATTGCGCCACCTGGTTGCTAGTAAATCCAAGCATACATACATGACAAGACCTATTGCTGATTGGTCCCCTTGGAGGATAAGCCATACCCTGAAGTTCCTTTGGAATGTGTAACTGGAACCGCCCAGCCCAGGTACTGAATCAATTTCCAATTTGTGATTCGATCCATTTTGACTTCAGAAGCCACAGGGGATAGATCTTCCCAAAAGCCACCAAGATCCAGCCGAAGTCCATTACTCCAGCGTAATTGCATCTCTCCGCCAGCTGAAGACCCTTACCCCAGCACATGTGTTGCTTCCCACAGCCGAAGTCCAATACAACAATGTAAGTGCATCCCTCCGCCAGCTGAAGACACTTACCTCAGCAATCCCTCCGCCAGCTGAAGACCCTTACGTAAGACCTTAGCCACCCACCAACCCCCCCCCCCCTCCCCGCCCCCCCCACCGCCATAGATGGGGCATTGTGTGTGGATTGTTAACATGTTTATTGGGTATGAAGTAAATAGTAACAGTGTCGTGACTTCTGGATTTCTTCCACCCCAAAGATGTCCCTTGTAACAGACGCACCGAGCTTGCACGCATGAGGGGGTAGAAAGAATATGATACGTCTTCTCTGAGTTCCCTCTCTCCCCTCCGATCCCCCCAATCTCCCAGGCTCTCTCTCTCCCGTGCCCAAGCTCACTCGCTCTCTTCCCAAGCTCTCTCTCCATCCTCCCGCCCCCTCCGCAAGCTCTCTCTCCAACCCACCCCGCCCCCCACCCCCCCAAGCTCTCTCTTCCCGCAAGCTCTCTCTCCACCCCTCCCCGCAAGCTCTCTCACCAACCCCCCGCCAAGCTCTCTCTCCCCCCGTCCCCAAACTCTTTCTCACCCGCTCTCCCCAGCGCTGTGGGAGGCTCTCCGAATGCGTTCGGCTGCTCAGTGCTGGCAACGTGGTGTTGGACGCAAGCAGAGAAAAAGGATAGCAGCAATTGTGCTGGGGGGCGGAGTCAGTAATATTTGTCCTGACTCTCATTTCTGCGCATGCGTCGGGAGCTTTTTGGATGGGTACATTTTGCCATGCAACTCAACACGGCTGGAAGAAACATAGAAACATAGAAACATAGAAACATAGAAAATAGGTGCAGGAGTAGGCCTTTCGGCCCTTCGAGCCTGCACCACCATTCAATATGATCATGGCAACTTCAGTACCCCATTCCTGCTTTCTCTCCATACCCCTTGATCCCTTTAGCTATACGGGCCACATCTAACCCCCGATTGAATATATCTAATGAACTGGCCTCAACAACTTTCTGTGACAGAGAATTCCACAGGTTCACAATTCTCTGAATGAAGAAGTTTCTCCTCATCTAGGTCCTAAATCCTTATCCTCAGACTGTGACCCCTGATTCTGGACATCCCCAACATTTGGAACATTCTTCCTGCATCCAACCTGTCCAATCCCGTCAGAATTTTATATGTTTCTATGAGATCCCCTCTCATTCTTCTAAATTCCAGTGAATATAAGTCTAGTCGATCCAATCTTTTTTCATGTCAGTCCTGCCATCCCGGGAATCAGTCTGGTGAATCTTTGCTGCACTCCCTCAATAGCAAGAATGTCCTTCCTCAGATTAGGAGACCAAAACTCCAGAATATTCAAGGTGTGACCTCACCTGTACAACTGCAGTAAGACCTTCTTGCTTCTATACTCAACTCCTCTCGCTATGAAGGCCAACATGCCATTTGTCTTCTTCACCGCCTGCTGTACCTGCATGCCAACTTTCAATGACTGATGTACCATGACACCCAGGTCTCGTTGCACCTCTCCTTTTCCTAATCTGTCACCATTCAGATAATATTCTGTCTTCCTGATTTTGCCACCAAAGTGGATAACCTGACATCTATCTTCATTATACTGCATCTGCCATGCATTTTCCTACTCACCTAACCTGTCCAAGTCACCCTGCAGCCTCTTAGCATCCTTCTCACAGCTCACACTGCCACCCAGCTGAGTGTCATCTGCAAACTTGGAGATATTACATTCAATTCCTTTGTCTAAATCATTAATATATATTGTAAATAGCTGGGGTCCTAGCACTGAACCTTGCGGTACCCCACTTAACTGCCTGCCATTCTGAAAAGGACCTGTTTATTCCCACTCTTTGCTTCCTGTCTGCCTACCAGTTCTCTATCCACGTCAATACATTACCCCCAATACCATGTGCCTTAATTTTGCACACTAATCTCTTGTGTGGGGCCTTGTCAAAAGCCTTTTGAAAGTCCAACTACACCACATCCACTGGTTCTCCCTTGTCCACTCTACTGGTCCACATCCTCAAAAAACTCTAGAAGGTTTGTCAAGCATGATTTCCCTTTCATAAATCCATGCTGACTTGGACCGATCCTATCACTGCTTTCCAAATGCACTGCTATTACATATTTAATAATTGATTCCAACATTTTCCCCACCACCGATGTCAGGCTAACCGGTCTATTGTTCCCTGTTATCTCTCTCCCTCCTTTTTAAAAAGTGGGGTTACATTAGCTACCCTCCAACCCATAGGAACTGATCCAGAGTTTCTAGAATGTTGGAAAATGACCACCAATGTATTCACTATTTCTAGGGCCACTTCCTTAAGTACTCTGGGATGCAGACTATCAGGCCCTGGGGATTTATCGGCCTTCAATCCCATCAATTTCCCTAACACAATTTGCTGACTAATAAGGATTTCCTTCAGTTCCTCCTTCTCGCTAGACCCTCGGTCCCCGAGTATTTCTGGAAGGTTATTTGTGTCTTAGTGAAGACAAAACCAAAGTATTTGTTCAATTGATCTGCCATTTCTTTGTTCCCCATTGTAAATTCACCTGATTCTGACTACAAGGGACCTACATTTGTCTTCACTAATCTTTGTCTCTTCACATATCTATAGAAGCTTTTGCAGTCAGTTTTTATGTTCCCTGCAAGCTTACTCTCATATTCAATTTTCCCCCTCCTAATTAAATCCTTAGTCCTCCTCTGCTGAATTCTAAATTTCTCCCAGTCCTCAGGTTTGCTGCTTTTTCTGGACAATTTATATGCCTCTTCCTTGAATTTAACACTATCCCTAATTTCCCTTGTTAGCCACGGTTGAGCCACCTTCCCCGTTTTATTTTTATGCCAGACAGGGATGTACAATTGTTGAAGTTCATCCATGTGATCTTTAAATGTATGCCATTGCCTAACAACCGTCAACCCTTTAAGAATCATTTGCCAGTCTATTCTAGCCAATTCACATCTCATACCATCGAGGAGAACGGAGAACGGGTGACCCTGGCTTACCGGAACGGTGGAAGAACAGAGGAGCCTCCTCTAAAGGGAAGGTCCATGAGATTAAACCCAACCAACGCAAGAGAGAGTGGCATCAGGAAGGTGGGAACCCTCCCCACAAAGGGGGCGAGTGTTTTGGGTGTGGGAAAAGTAGGCACTGGAGGAAGGACTGCAGGAATCCCTGGAAAGAGACTAAAGGAAAGGCCGCTTCAGCCCCAGCCCGTAAGGCCGGGGCAGGAACACCCGACTCATATGAGACACTCGTAGCTGCCCTACAGACACTCATAAACGGACAGGGAGCAGTAGCTACCGCAACCGGTACAGTAGCCAGTACGGTAAAACCCTCTGCTCCAACCCACCCAGATGCATGACTAAAGCGAGCACAACCTGTGTCCCTGTGTTCCCTTGAGTACGATGCCTGGAAGAGCCGTGCGTTATGATGGATGTGGAGAAAGTGAAAGGGACCTACCAACACCCTTGTATATGCAGATAACCCAGCTACCTCACCTCTATCGAACGGGGTCCCGTACAGTCTGGTGGGTTTCACAGGCAATGAGCAAACGGGTTCGTTTTCCATCCCGCTCACCATTCAGTTAGGGACACTCAAAACCAAATGGAAATGTGTCCTGATGAAATGGGAGCAGAAGGGAAAAGGGATCCTGGGGGCTGATTTTATCATTAGCCACCAGATCCGAGTGGATCTCAGGAACCACTGTCTATGGGGAGCCATAGGAACAGATAGGGAAGGTGAGGTGGCAGTGATCCCAGAAAAAGGGGCCAAGGGAACGTTGTGTACCGTGAAGCCAAAGGAGGGTTAGGACATGGAATTACTGGTCAGTAACACCCCAGTGGAGTACCAGGGATATGTACGGGCACACCTTGCAGCATTCGCCACCCACAAACATGACTGTGGCAGGGTAACGGGGGTGGAAGTTAGTATAGAAGGGGACCCCATGACCCGACCACAAAAGCAATATAACTTCCCCAGGGAGGCAGAGGCAGACCTGACAATGGCGCTGTGATCACTGGTCGAGCAAGGGGTGTTAAAACCGATAGCTACCCATGTGAACTCTCCACTCTGGCCGGTTAAGAAACCGGACTACTCATGGAGGGCCACCGTGGACTATCTAGTACTAAATAAGAATATCCCTGCCTGTGCACCCACTATAGCAGCCATAGCGGACCTCATAGGGAGTATTCCAGATCCGCGACCACGTTCACGGTGCTGGACATTTCAAATGGGTTCTGGTCCATTCCTTTAAAACGGGAGGACCAGTACAAGTTCGCCTTTACCTTTAAGGGCCAACAATACACGTGGAACTGTCTTCCCCAAGGCTTCCACAACAGCCCCAGCATTTTTCACCAATGCATGGTGAACTGTTTAAAGGGCTTTCGCAGACCCCAGCAGTTGGTGCAGTATGTGGATGACCTGCTTCTGTTTACCGATCAGGGGGAGGAGCATGGCCCACTGCTGGCCGAGCTGCTGGAGCTGCTAAAAGAAGAAAGGTTTAAAGTAAACCCCAAGAAGGCACAGATCAGCCAGAAGGAAGTCAAATTACTGGGGCTGACTGTGCGCGCTGGGGAAAGGGCCATAGACAAGGCTAGTAGGGAGGCAGTACAGGAGTTCCCAGCCCCCAACACAGTGACAGGGGTAAGATCCTTTCTAGGACTCACCGGGTACTGCAGAGATTTTATTGAGGATTATGCAGCCACCACAGCCCCTCTGCTCAGGCTCCCACACAAGGGTGTAGAGTGGGACTGGGATGAGGGTTGCATTTAATCAGCTCAAGACGGACTTGCAGACCGCACCAGCCTTAGGGGCGATAGATGTAGGAAAGGAGTTTTTCCTGGAGGTGGCAGCCAGCGTGGACAGTTTGAGCTCAGTGCTGCTTCAAGAGCAGCACGGCCAGCTGAGACCGGTGGTTTACTCCTCCAGGATCCTCACAGATGTGGAGAAGGGGTACTCCAACTGTGAGAGACACCTCCTAGCCACACATTGGGCAGTGAAAAGATCCTTGATCTTCACGGGAGGGTCTCCTCTAACACTCCTGACCCACCACACACCTACTCAGATGCTCCTAGATGGGAGGATTAAGGATGGGACGGTGAGCAGTGCCCTTCTCCTCTCCCAGATGGACCTCAGAGTCGAAGGCCCCAATGAGCCAAGGCTCGCAGCCAACCTAATCTACCCAGGGAAAGCCCACAGGTGTTCCATGGAAGGGATATGGGAGGTGAACATTGGCCTTCGGGCTGGGTTACACCCAACAGGCCGGAACATCTATGTGGACTGGTCCAGCACGGTATCTGCTGGCGAGCGACTTACTGGGTGCAGAGTCTATGACCCAAGGGCAGGTATTGCCCTGGCAATCAAGCTCCCCAGCACCATGAGCGCCCAGCATGCTGAACTGTCCGCCGTAATGTACACGGTAACCCACCCCGAGGAATTCCCTACCCCGTACACAATTTGCTCGGACAGTATATTCACCTGCAATTCGTGTACGGAGTACCTGGCTATCTGGTCCCGTCGCGGATACGCTGACGGGAGACCCCTGGCAATCAAGCCCCTGCTGGAGAAAATCATGACAGCGGTGGGGGAAGAGGGAAAGGTCTACATTCATAAGGTGAAGGCCCATTCAAAAACCAAACCCCGTGCAAAGGGAACCCAACGGGCTGACAAACTGGCCAAAGAAGGTGCCCGCACGGGAAAGTTCTGGGACCCCTATGACATCAGCCGCACAGCAGCGGTCAAGAATAAGAACAGGGCAGCAGAGAGAACAGGGATAGCTTTGGTCCCGTACTTAAAAACAGTTTAGTTACAGGACCCGGTCCTGAAAGCTATCCTGAACGCGCTAGCTGGAGGAGAGAGAGTAGAAGGTCCGTACAGCACAGCAGCCATTACCGTTAAGGAAGGCATGCTGTTTAAAGAGGGACAATGGGTCGTGCCACAGCAGCACCAGAGGGAATTCCTAAAACTGGCCCATGAGGGTCCAGGAACGGGACACCCCGAGCCTGAGACCACCTGGCAATGGGTGGAACAGGCAGGATGGTGGCCGGGACTCAGGGAGGACGTCCGCGAGTTCTATGCGAACTGCTGGTGTGTGCTGCGAACAACCCTGACCCCCAGAAAAGAAAGGTGTCCCTAGGACACGTCAGGAGGGTAGAGGGACCATGGCAGTCAATCCAAATTGACAACATCGGGCCCCTACCCACCGCCCAGGGAGGCTACAAATACTGCCTAGTCCTGGTGGACGTGTTCTTAAAATGGGTTGAAGCCTTCCCCTGCCGAATAGCCACCACACTAGGGACAGCTAAGATTCTAGTGAGGGAAGTGTTCTCCCGGTGGGGACTCCCACAGTATGTGGAGTCGGACCAGGAGAGCCATTTCACTGAGCAGGTAATGCAGGCAACCCTTAACGTACTTGGCATTGAGGGGAAATGGCACGTTGCCCACAACCCACAGTCATCGGGTATTGTGGAGCGTTTAAACCGCACCATTAAAGAAAGGCTGCGAAGGAGACGGGAGACTCACCCCAAAAGTGGGTGGAGGTCTTACCGTTGGTCCTAATAGGGATCCGAGCCAGCCAGTCAAAGAGCACGGGGTATTCCCCATATGAGCCCATGGCTGACTGGACCATGCGGACCCCCACCCATGTCCTAGCTCCGGTGCTCACAGAAGGTCAGCTCAGAGAGGTGAACCGGGACCGGTTTGTCAGGAACCTGTTTGAACACCTCAAACAGATTCACTGGCAGGCTGCTAGTAACATGGGCAGACAGCATCAGGGGAACCGATTGCTGCTAGAACCCAGCAAACACCACGAATGGGAGATAGGGGACCAGGTCATGGTGAGGAACTATTCTCGGGTAGGGGTTTTTGAAGCATTATATATGGGGTCATACAGCATTGTCGTCAAGGCAAGCCTGATGGTCCATGCCATAAAGCTGCCCCGCCGTACTAAGTGGTTCCACATCAACCAGTGCAAGCTGTACAACCCAGGGTCAGCCAAGCATAGAGGGCAGCTGGGAGGGGTGAACCGTCCTCAGGACAGGGACCCTCCATAGGCTGCCCCCGACGGTGGAGGGCCCACAGGGAATGTGGCAGGCTCAGAAACCGTGTCTATAGGGCACTACTGGAGGAGCTATCCCACCCATCGTTTGGGATTTGGATGCGCCCCCAGTAATCCAAGCCCTGAGAAGGACTCTCCGTACACCACGGCCAAAGATACTGTGGTCACCGGCATCTGAGCCTCGTCGATTCTACCCGAGGAGAAGGGCAGCCCGACAGGGAAGGCCAAAGATCAGAAGTACAGAGGCCGCTCAGAGTAGGGACCCCCAGCCAGCCGCCTCCAGCGGTGAGGGTCTCACAGGAGCAGTAGCAACGAGCTGTCCCAGAGACAAGGGTCTCCAGCTCACCAGCTGCGGGGAAACCCTAGCAACCCTAGCACAAGGCATGGACCCGACCAGGGATTAACCAGGCCACCCGGAGATGGGTGGCGGTTGTACATAGCTCTAATTTTTAGTTTAAGGCAGCTGACTGCACCGTTTTACATTTTAAGTTTAGTTTAGAATTAACGTTAATGTTGCAGTAATGTTTAGGTGATTGTTTTGAGTTTGCCTTGTGTGTCAGCCAGCCTGAGAGCAGTTCTCAAGGGCAGGATCCAGACATTACCGGGTGATGGACAAACCTCAGGAGACCAATTGATGTTGTTTAATTTTAATCTATGTTTTTTCCTTCTTTAATGTGGTTGTACGTTGCCTACATGCTGGTGAATATAATGTAACTGAAATGAAATATAACTGTGCTGAAATGCAATTATAGTGATTGAACCCCCTCCAAGCTGGGAGGGTGTAAATGTACAAAGTTTGTACCTGTAAAGCATACACATGGCCCTACACAGATTCTATACCCACCGACGTCGTGAAGGACATAGCATACCGGATTTCGTTGCGGACCTCCGGCGTTTGGCCAGCCTCTGTAAGTTCACAGACGCCTGCAGCGGGGAGATTTTAAGGGACTTCTTTATTGAGGGCATCGGTCATGCGGGGATTTTCCAAAAGTTAATTGAGACTAAGGACTTGACTTTGGAAGTGTTGATGGCTCAGACTTTCATGGCGGGGGAGGAGGAAACCAAAATAATATACGCGCGCAATTCTGCCTCCAACGTGGCGGGGGATCAGGGATCAATATCATAAACGCGACTCAGAGCCCTGCAGGCAGGCAAGGGCAGTTCAACACACCCCAAGCAGCAATAGACCCCAGAGTAGGTTTTCAACAGAGACAATGGCAGGCTGAACGGACATTTACGCCATCACAGTGGACAATGCGGTCCGGGATGGGGCCATTGACACCCACTAAAAGGGTTCTCAAGAGCAGTCAAAGGGACAATCAGCGAGGAATGCCGGGTCATAGCTCCTTTGTTCACAACAATGGGAATCTCAGCTCACGCTGGAGGTGTGGGGGCAAACACTCTGCCAGGACTTGCAGGTTTCAACAATTTGTCTGCAGAATTTGCAACCTCAGTGGCCATTTAGCTCGAATGTGCAGGAAGCCTGTAACTAGGCTAATTTACGAGGTGGATGGACCAGAAGAGGGGTCTGTGAGGCAGGATGACTCTTGGAACAAATCAATGGACGCTGAATTTCAGCGGGTTCATGTGGCAAACATTCACAGCTCATATACTAAAACGCCACCAATGATGATGAAGGTTTTATTAAACGGCATCCCTGTACGCATGGAGCTAGACACAGGGGCCAGCCAGTCACTCATGAGCGTTCAACAATTTGAAAAGCTATGGTTACTCAAAGCCAGTAGACCCAAACTAGAACGCATTGAGACACAACTACGGATGTATACCAAAGAAATCATTCCAGTACTAGGCAGTGCAATGTTGGTGGTCACACACAATGGATCAGTGAACCGGCTGTCGCTCTGGATTGTCCCGGGCAATGGTCCCGCACTGTTGGGGAGGAGCTGGTTAGCTGAGATGAACTGGAAATGGGGGGATGTGCACGCAATGTCATCTGTTGAGCGAAGTTTGTGCTCACAAGTCCGACAACAATTTGAGTCACTATTCCAACCTGGCATCGGGACGTTCAAAGGTACCAAAGTAGTGATACGCATCACCCCGGACGCCAGACCAGTGCACCACAAAGGCAGAGCAGTGCTGTATGTGATGTGGGAGAAAATTGAGAGCGAATTGGACCATTTGCTGGGAGAGGGCATCATCTCGCCCATTGAATTCAGCGACTGGGAGAGCCCCATCGTTCCCATCCTAAAAGCGGATGGTTCTGTCAGGATCTGTGGGGACTACAAGGCCACTATCAATCGGGTGTCCCTATAAGACCAATACCCGTTCCTGAGAGCAGAGGATCTTTTCACCACGCTGGCAGGAGGCAAGCTGTTTACCAAGTTGGATCTCACCTCAGCCTACATGACCCAAGAACTGGCCGACGAATCTAAACTACTGACCACCATCACTAAGCTGAAGGGACTGTTCGTTTACAACAGGTGTCCATTTTTCATTCGATCAGCGGCTGCGATTTTTCAATGAAACATGGAAAGTCTGCTCAAATCTATTCCTGGAACAATCATATTTCAGAACGACATCCTCATCATGGGTCGTGACATCGAGGAACACCTCCACAACCTGGAGGAGGTGCTACGCCGACTGGACCGGGAAGGCCTGTGACTCAAGAAGACTAAATGTGTGTTTCTGGCTCCTGAGGTTGAGTTCTTGGGCAGGAGGGTTGCTGCAGATGGGATTCGGCCCACCGAATCCAAAACAGAGGCGATTCGACGAGCGCCCAGGCCTGGCAACATATCGGAGTTGCGTTCATTTCTGGGACTCTTTAACTATTTTGGGAACTTTCTGCCGAACTTAAACACGTTGTTGGAGCCGCTTCACATGCTCCTGCATAAGGGTTGTGATTGGTTTTAGGGGGACTGTCAAGAACGGGCTTTCAATCGGGCGCGGAATCTACTGTTCAAATAAGTTATTGACCCTGTACGACCCCTGTAAGAAATTGGTTCTGACATGTGATGCATTGTCCTATGGGGTTGGGTGCATGTTGCAGCAGATTGATGCTGAGGGCCAACTACAACCTGTGGCTTATGCTTCCAGGTCGCTCTCTCAAGCAGAACGGGGATATGGGATGGTTGAGAAGGAGGCACTCGTGTGTGTCTATGTTGTAAAAAAAATGCACCAGTACCTTTTTGGCAGGAGGTTCGAATTAGAAACGGACCACAAGCTGTTAACATCCCTGTTGTCAGACAGCAAGGCTGTCAATGCCAACGCGTCAGCTCGCATACAGCGATGGGCTCTCACGCTGGCTGCTTATGACTACTCCATCCAGCACCGGCCTGGCACCGAAAATTGCACTGATGCGCTCAGCAGGCTTCCACTGGCCACCAACGAGGGGGCAGCGGAACAAAGCGCTGAGATGGTCATGGCTGTTGATGCCTTTGGCAGCGCAAGCTCCCCCATCACAGCCCGCCAGATCAAAATCTGGACAAACAGAGATCCCCTCCTCTCTCTGATTAAGACATGTGTCCTGAATGAGGATTGGATGCCCGCACACGGAGCATGCCCTGAGGAGGTCAGACCATTACACAGGCGGATGGATAAGCTCTCCATCCAAGCTGACTGCCTACTATGGGGCAGCCGGGTAGTCATGCCCCAGAGAGGCAGGGAGGCATTCATCAGGCAACTCAACAGCGAGCAACCAGGCATCGTGCTGATGAAGGCCATTGCCCGGTCACATGTTTGGTAGCTGGGAATTGATTCAGACCTGGAACACTGTGTTCGCAGGTGCACAACGTGTGCCCAGCTGGGTAATGCCCCCAGGGAGGCCCCGCTCAGCACGTGGCCCTGGCCCACCAGGCCATGGTCACGTATTCATGTAGACTATGCGGGCCTGTTCATGGGAAAAATGTTTCGTATTGTGGTAGATGCGTACTCGAAACGGATCGAGTGCATCATTTTGAATTCGTGCATAGCGTCCACCACTGTGGAGAGCCTGTGTGTGGTCTTTGTAACCCACGGCTTGCCGGACATCCTTGTTAGCGATCATGGCCCATGTTTCACGAGCTACGAATTCCGGGAGTTCAGGTCGGGCAATGGCATCAACCATGTCAGGACAGCACCGTTCAAGCCGGCCTCCAATGGCCAGGTGGAATGTGCGGTCCAAATCACTAAACAAGACATGCTCAGGATTCAAGGACCCTCCCTTCAATGCCACCTATTGCGCCTCCTGCTGGCCTATAGGTCCCGACTGCACTTGCTCACGGAGGTCCCACCCGCTGAGTTACTTATGAAACGAACATTCAAAACTCGGTTGTCCCTCATTCACCCAGTCCTGGCCAACATAGTTGAGGGCAAGGGCCAGTCTCAAAACGAGTACTATGACCGATATTCAAGGGGGGATGTATAGAAATAAATGACCCCGTATTTGTCCTCAATCACACCGTGGGGCCCAAATGGCTTGAGGGTATTGTAATAGACAAAGAGGGGAACAGGGTCATCGTGGTTAAACTTAACAATGGGCAGATAACTGTAAGCATCTGGATCAAGTTAAAAAAAGGTTCAGCATGGACACTGAGGATCCCGAGGAAGATCATGAGATGGTATTCACACCACCGCCAGTGAACGAGCAACAAGAACATTCAGCAGCATGCAAAGTCCCGGTGGTCAGCCCGGACAGGCCGGAATCACCACAGGTGACAGACACTCACGCCAAGGCTCAACAACCAGAGCCCCAACTGCGGCGCTCCACGAGGGAGCGTAGACCACCTGAAAGACTTAACCTATGATCCCAATAAGACTTTGGAGGGGAGGTGATGTCATGTATGTAACCTCTATGTAACACCACTACAATACTGTATATACTTAAGCAATGCACACCTTGACCACAGGTGGTGAACTTGTGGGAGACATTCCTTACCTGGTCATCCAGGTATATAAAGGGAGGTCCCACGCAGGGTCATCACTTCTTGGTCCTGTGAATAAAGGTTCAGGTCATAGAACAGGCAAAAGTGCTTACTAGCAGGAGAGAAAGATTGCTTACAGACTAAAGGGGTGAAATTCAGGAGTCCTCCGTTAGGGGCGTTAACTTTTAAAAGTAGAAAAAATTAACACCAGGCACTAATTTTTTTTTACTTTCCAAAAACTCAGGAGTAGCGCTTCAGGAAGGAAGTGGAGCGCTAAATCAGACACTCGACTTGCTTCCTGGAGTGCAAGAGGCAGCACGCGGGGTGGTGAGTGGAGCAGTGCTGCACACTGGGCCGTGCAGCGCTGCCTCGGTGAAAGGCTCCTTCCCTCCCCTAAAGGGAAGGGCCATCGGTGCAGGCTCCGCAAAACAAAAATTGACCTTGTCCCCGACGGCAGCCATGATCCGGCCCGATCAGCCCGATGCACTGAAGCAGAGTGCCAGGCTGATCGATCATGGGCAAAGAGCGGCAACAAAACTGAAAGAGACCGGTAATTTTGTTTTACTGACCTCGGCCACCTCGCCTTTAGTCATTGCCTCCGAAGAGCCTGACCTCCCGATGGACGCCTCCTGCTGCTGCTGGCGTTTACCGCCCGGTGGTGCTGCAGGGACGAAATGCAAATTCGGGTCCGGGACGCTACCGGGGCGATGAGCACGATCTCCGAGCGAAGGAGATCGGAGCGCAAAGCTGTACCATCGCCGCAAACCTCCTGCCAAATATGGTGGGAGTCGATATTATCGTCGCACCCTGTCAGTACCTACTTTGCGCCCCGTTATCGTCCCCCCAGAGGTGATATCGGGAGGTGCTAAGGAGGCCAATTTCTAGGCCTAACGTTTTTCAGAGACTGACTGACTACAGTTTCAGCTAGCAAGGCATTTCTCATTTCCGGTGTCAGCCACTTGAAACTCCAATCCTTCGGTAGCACCCCATTTGGGGCGTTCATTTTTTAAATGTTGGCTGCTAAAAATTGTCTGTTAGCGCTCCAGGAAAGATCTTGGGTGCTAAATCAAGCGCTAAAGACCTCAGTAGGACGCTACAGGGGCACTACCAGCAGAACAATAATGAATTTCAGGTGCAGTGCAATCGGGAATTATCCTTCATAGTGGCTCCTTCCAGCTCTTAAAGGAGAGATTCCATCATTGTACAGATCCTCATTATCAGCATTGTTGGCTGTGAAGGCAGCCTGCAAGCAATTGAATCCGGCAATTCTCATGGCTGATCCCAGTTCCAGGGAGAGAGCTCGCCGTTTCAGCGACCAGGCTTTGGTCGTGGGAGTGGAACAAAGGGGTCAGTGCTGTTCCCGGCCTCTGGAAGGTGGCCATTGCCCCAGGTCTGCAGACTATGTGAAGGGAGGTAGGCCAGGAGGTCTCGATGAGGAGCATGACACAGCGCCGCAAGGAATTCAACGAACTCACTTGGGCGGTCAGGGTGAGTAGATGCTACAAAAGGTCCTACATACCAGCATCTGAACCTCAGTCTGTAAACACTGCACACCCCCACCACTCACACACCAAACATCGCCACCTACTAAAACTCACATCTACATCTCATGCCCTGCCTACAATTACAGCTATTCAACTATGGAACGCACATCCCCCAAACACATGGCTGCACTCTCACTCACACACATTTGTTTCTCGTGCAGGTCAAGGTGGCCCACAATAATAGAAGGGAGCAGCAGAGAACAGGCGGGGTGATTCACAGCTCCAGCAGCTTACAGACCTGGAGGAGCGAGTGCTGCGACTAATTGGGCACTAGGTGGTAGGTGCTGTGGCGATCAACGATGTCGACCCCTTGGGGGCAACAACAGTATCTTCATCCCCTCTCCTTCTCTCATCCCACTTCCCCCTCACTCCCGATACTGGCCGCATTCCTTGCTCCATTCCTGTACCCCTGCCCTCACCTCAACACAAGTCCTGTGCCTTTATGCTTTCTGATAATCAGCAACCAGGTGGCCAGCCTGTTCCTGAGCCTCCCACTGAGAGTGAGGAAGGAGAAGAGGAGGAGGGCCCAAGCACGGCATCACTGCCTCCCTCACCTGCAGGCACCACCTCAGATACTGGCACGATGCGATCTTCACAGGCAAGTTTATTAGAGGGGTCTTCACTGGGTGATGCACCAGGGATGAGCGAGCTGCAGCAAGGCCAAGGGGAAAGGGTAGCTCAGGGACCAGCTCCCCTGAGGGCAAGCTCGCGCACGTGTTCTGCTGCACAGGACTCAGCTGAAGACCTCGGTGGGGAAGCATCCACAAGAAAGGTGATGGCCAAGGACACGGAGGTGATAGGTCCAATGGCAGAGGTGGCCGAGAGCATCTCGGCAATTTTAAGGAGAGTGGAGGGGTCAGCCTCCAGCATTGCACAGAACTCTGCGCACACCATGGAGCCCATCATTTCCCCCCAGCAGAGGATGATGGACTTCCAGAAAGACTGTGTGGATCCAGACCTCATGTCATCGGCAATATGGCACCTTCTATTGCAGCACAGACAGAAGCAACGCAACGTCTTAGTGCTGTAATGTAGACAATGGTAGATGGCATTGAGTCTCAGACTGCTCTCACGCAGTCTCAGCTGGATGCCACGTGAGCTCTGACTGCTGCCATCGCCGCTGGGTCCACCATCCGACTAGGTGTTGCCTTAAGCTCCATTAGTACTCGGGGGATCCTGTCTACCTTTCCAGTCTCTTTGATATTGGATATCTCTAGTAAAGCGCAGGCCTGTTTCATCACCTTCCCTGTGAAGTGGGTACCTTAATTTAAGTCTGCTGTAGTGGCATTATTTCTTCTGCTGGGATCCTGGCCATGGTTTCTGCTGAACAATTTCGAGTGGCGAGAACCTCGACCCACTTCGTAAACTGGTCTATTACTTCTAGGTCTATTACTGGTCTCTTCCCTTTGTTGCTGGGTAATGGCCCAGTAAAATCAATCTGCAAGTTTTCCCAGGGTCCTTTCGGTCGAGGCTGATGTCCCATTCTGACCTTCACTTTCCCCCCGGGTTGTGTTTTGCGCATATCACGCCCCTTCTACAGTGGTCCTCTATATCTCTACCCATTCCCTTTCACCACCAGCATCTGGACATCGAGCTCATCATGTTGGTTCTACCTGTATGGGCATTCCTGTGGTAAAAATTTAATAGGCTCCCGTGGATGCATTCCGGGACCATCACATTCCCATTCTACTAAGGTATGCTGGGTATGTATCCCGACATTACTATGCCACTGGCCTATGCCTGTCTCCATGTAATGATCTTTACTGTGGTGGATATAGATGTGGAAGGGCCTATTCTGGTCAGGTAATCCCAGGGCTGGAGCACTTGTGAGAGCTTGTTTTAACCTTACAACCACAATTTGCTGATCTCGGCATTTCCGCAGTAGTTGAATAGCCCTAGTAACTGCCTTACCCCTTTCACAGTTCCTGGCTTGGGCATTGATTGAATTGCTTTCTTTCTGTCCTTAGCCATCTGTCATGTATCCTAGATGTTACTTCGCTCCTTCCCACCTGCACCTTCCTAGAATTTATTTTTAATCCTGCACTCTGTACAGCTCCTAGCACTGTAGTTAAAGCTAGTACGTGTTGTTGCTTTGTGCTGGAGACAATAAGGATATCATCCACATTCTGCAAAAGGGTGCTCCCTTCTCCTACATCTACTGGTTCCAAAATCCCTGACAATACTCGATGAATTATGCTTGGGCTATTATGGAATCCCTGTGGCACTCTGGTCCTTGTGTATTGTTTTCCCTTTAGAGTGAAGGCAAATTTTCCTTGGGACTCTTTGTCTTAGGGCATGGCCCAAAATCCATTCACTATATCCAGCACGGTGAGTATCTTATGTTCTGGATCCAGGCCATTAAAAATTCAGGGCGGTATAATCGATAGTTAGTCTGTCGGGTTTCTTTACCGGCACACAGGTGATTTAGTGGAGGCTATTACCTGTTTCACTACGACTTGCTCCTCTAATTCCTGCACTATCTGACAGACCGCTGCCTCAGCTTCGGGTCTTAATGGGTACCGTCAGTGAGCTTTGTGTTGGGGTCCGAGAATTTTGATGTGTGGTGTCTCTGCTAGCCCACAATCCTGCTCGTATCGTGCCCACAGAGTCGGGTATTATTGACACACGATACCCCATACACCCTTTGTTTCCCACTCGGGCTGGATTGGGGTTATTCCGGCCACACATTGCTGCTGGTGTCCTGGGTGTTCGAACTTCATTCGGTTTTTGTGCTTATCCCCAAAATTGTCCGGTTATGCTGGGGATCTATCAGTACCCCTATCTCCGGTAAGGTATCGATGCCTAATATGGTGCCTTCTGTGTTCTGACAGCACCAAAACTGAGTAGATAATATTACACCCTGTTCTTCTATCAACACCATTTCACTTAAGGCTGCTTTCCGACATCCCCCACCTACTCCTTGTATGTTTATAGTTCTATGGGTTTGGAGCAAATCTAAGTTGGTTATGGAAATGGGCGCTCCTGTGTCGACTAGCATATCGCAGTGCCGGCCCCCTAACACTGCACTAATAAACACACTTGGATGCCCTGGTGCCGTCCCATATCTCCGCCAAGGGCCAACAACCCCTAGCTTGTACTGGCTAATCAGAGCATGTTGATAATATCCTCGTTAAAGGGTGTCTCAGATTGGGGCAGTGGTGGCAGTGGTAGCAGTGGTGCTGGTACCTGTCTGAGCATGTCCATCAGCTCTTCCCTGGTTAATGGTGTTCCCTTCTTTGCCTGTTGGGGGCCTCGCCTTCCCACGCCTCCTCCCTGACTCCAGCAATCCTTGGACAAATGACCAAGTTTACCACAATTGTGACATCTCCCTTTAGAATTTCAGTAACCTCTCCTTTTCGGCAGGCAATCCTTATTGAAGTGGCCTTTCTGATAGCAGTTAAAAAATATCAGGGGAGCTGCGCGGGGGTGGGGGCGGGGGGGGGGGGTCTCCTCCTCCCGGTACTACCGCTGTTGCTGCTATTTTTGCTGTTTTCTCCCTTTGTTCTAACTTTAACTCCTCTACATGATCTGCCCATTGCAAAGTTTCATCGTAATCACCTCCTATCTTAAATCCTAACTTAATTATCTTTTGATGTGCCTCTCCTAGTCCGTCTTTAAACATTTTCAAGAATGCTGCATCATTTTTGTCAGGGTCATCAGCCTCAGAGTGGTATTTGTATTCAATCCACTTCTGTTCCCCATACTCCCCGACCCTTTTGCCTACCTTTTGAGTCACAGTATTCTACTCCAATGTTTTGTCAGGATTCTGTATTTTGCTTTCGGGGTTGGTAACTTATTCAATAGAATTTGTCTCTCCTGTGGGCTGAGGGGTACCTCCTGTATGGTAATGTGGACTACTCTACGTCCGTTGGTGGGAATGCCGCTGATAAGTAGCCATTATCATGTGCCGGGGGCCACTCTACTCCGCACTCATTATCCCAGTCTGGTTTACTGTTAGGTTGGGTTTGTGGACTACACTTACCCACCGTGGGGTACATTGGCTCTATTACCATATGGCTATGGCTGTGGACTGCACTATCTGTCTGGTCCTGTCTTTCTCTCTTCCAGCTTATTTATCTTAGCTTCTAACTCTTGAATTTGTTTTGTTTGAGTATCTATCTGTCCTCTGTAGCAGGCGAGTATTATTACATAGGCTTTCTTCATTTTATTTTTATTCTTACTATCCCACCATTTCCTCTGTCTGTCAGGTGAGTCTTCTTTCTTTTATTAAGAAATCCAAATTAATAATGTCCAGTATGAAACAGCTGTCAATGGAAATGGTTAACTCTTTTACAGGTTTGTAAGAAGGCCTGACGTCATTATGTGACTTTGTGTAATCATCCGGAAATTTCTTTCCCAAGTCTTTGTGCCTTCAAAACTTGCTTAGAAATTAGGAATCGGTTAAAACAGCAGAAATCATTTGTAAAGTTGTCGTAATAAAACCTTCTCATCAGGAAAGACAGCATTTTAGATTAAACTCCAATTTTTCTAAACTTCCAATTCAAATACTTGCCAAAGATTTTTTTAATTGATTTAAAATGACACCACACATTTTTAATAGCTATTTTGTTTACTGAAATCCAATTTTCACACAAGCTATATACATTCCAGCATTTCGCTTTTTTACGCTCCCGTTCACTGAGCAAATCTTGTGTTTTATTTCTCTCGGCAAATAATCTAAATTTCCGTGCCGGTTCCATCTTTTTTAAGAATTTTCTAATTCCCAATGTTTTTCTTTCTGTGCTGCGTTCACATAGCTTAGATCTTTTCCTCCTTTTGAATCCGAACGTAATTTTTTTGATGACTTTCCTCTAATCCATAGTTAAACATCTTTGTTTCTCTTTCTCGGCACAAAACTTCTGTGTCGGGTTTAACTCATAAGTTTTTACATTTAAACCAATATCTTTTTCACAGCCAATTTAAATCTCCTTTCTTCAAATTAGATTTTGTATTTTGATGATCTCCCTCCAGTCCATTTTCCTAAACATCTTTGTTTCTCATTCTAGCAGCTGCAGCTTTCAAGGTCGCATTTTTATCTTTTGCTAAAAACAGGCTGTCCTTTGTAAATTCAATCTGTTTTCCAGCATTTTTCTTTTTTATTAATTTTCCATTTTTCTCAGCTAGCATTGTATCCCACTGGCCAGCTTTCTTAGGATCCTGGGGTCCCACCCCACTTTTTAGTTTGTATTCCTTCTTTGTTTGCGCTGCGCACGATCAATACCGGCTTCTCCGTGTTATTACCGTGTCACGCTTCGGGACATACACTTTATTTTTCCTCTAACGATCACTGGAGTCCTCTCCCCCTTAGGTTGTATTCCTTCTTTTCCTGGCAATAGATCTATCCCACCCTTGGTTTTTGTCCTTCCGTGGTTCGCGATAACTTGTTCTACAGCTTACCCCTTCTAATTCTTGATACAGTTTACCTCCTTTCCAGTCAATGCTACAGCTGCAGGTGTTACAAAACATGTGACTGCCATTCAGCTGTCACATCATCCAGGTCAGAGGGTCTGTATCCTGCCGACTATGCCAAATGTTGGGGTGAAAAGGAGGCTTCTCTCCTTCAAGGTGGACTAACTGATATAGTTAATCGACACCTCATCCAGCTTCCCACTGTATAACGACCACGGAAGTAAACAAACAAAACCTCAGGTTTACTAGTTTTATTACGAGCAATGCACGGGAAAGTTCAATTGTGGTACCTCTGAAATACAAGAAATTTTATGTACAATTTATACAGGTTTTGGAGAGGAGCACCCTCCTACAAAATCCTCGATAGGTCTAATTCTATCAGTGAAGTTACATTGATTTGTCGACACTTATCAAACTGTCTCTGAGTGGTATATGCAATTGCCTATCTTCTATGGCGTTATTCCATGATTTGCACTTTGCCACAGTATAATAGAACACCTAAACTGGCTTCCTTATCTCTTCCTCAGAGACTTCTGATCAACAGCTGCTGATTTTGCTGTTTAAGTATTACAGAGGTTACAGATTCAGTTTAATGCTTTATACATTTGTGCTATACCTACATAAGCAAGTGTTACATACATAGCCAATCATACAGACACTCCTAATACTGATAAGTTCACTACCTTTAGCATAATTCTGACCACCTATTTGCTACTCTTACAATTTATCCCTTACATGGAGGAAAGTGGCACATAACAAAAGGGAAAGAACTGAAGAAGGAAGAGGCCTGGCAAATCTGCACCCACTGACACCCTTGGAAGAGAGGGTCGCTGCTTTGATGGGTCCTGCCTGGAGAAAAGCAACCACCATTGCACAAGTTGGGCCCACACGCGAAGGAGAGGGTAAATCCTGCAAATTCCACAGTCTGGCTTTCCTAAATGTTAAGTACTTCGCAGGCTAGCCATGCTTCAGTTCGTGGGGATATCTCTCTCAGCTATGCTTCAGTTGATGCAATGTGCTATCATTCATCGTGGTCCTTCAAATCAGCCTGCTGCCTGCGCTGTGTGTGCCTGCACATGCCACCCATTCTGCCCCCTCCTCTGCTGCTAACCATTTGTCTGTTCTGTTATATTTTGCAGACTTGAGGCCAACCCTGACGCTGCAGAAGATACAGACGAAGACGAGCCTGAAGAAGAGAACATCTTCCAAACCCACCTTCCAGATCAAGAGCATGGGGGTGAGGGGGAGGGGATGGATGAAGCCCCCACTGTTGTACTCACTTTTGAGGAGGTGCAGGTGCCGCCCATTGAGGTGCCAGCCCCTTCCCTGATTAGTCGTTTGGGTGTTGGTGGGACATTCCATGGTATCCCACTGTCCGAGGCTGTGGGTCCCAGTTGGGTGCAGCAAGGCACACCCAGCGCCCCAACATCCGAGGTTGCAGGTCCCAGTGGGGTACAGCAAGGCACACCCAGGGCCCCACCATCCGAGGCTGCGGGTCCCAGAGGGATGCAGTGAAGCACACCCAGGGCCCCACCGTCCAAGGCTGCGGGACCTGCTGGGATGCTGCGAGCCACACCCAGGGCGAAGAGGGAAAGGAGAGCACGACTGCGCTATCCTGAGGTGCAGGATCTAACAGATGTGGTTCGCATCTTGTCAATGAGTGCGGAGAGCATTGACCTTACGCGATCATTCCTGGACACCATCACTGGGGCGGGTGATGAAGTATCGGGTCTGTCGGGAGAAGTAACAACACACTCACGAGAAATGGGAATGATGTCCGGGACCATGAGTGAGGGAATATCAGCTGAGCATGAGGGAGGGAATGTCACAAGTAGTTCAGACATTCTCAGTGAACATGAGGGAGGGAATGTTGAAGTTCATTGAGACACTGTCAGGGCACATGAGGGAAGGCATGTTGGAGTTAGCTACTGCAATAAGGGGACACGCCCAGACCCTGCACCCATTGACAGAATCAACTGTCGCTCCCACTCCAATCCCCAGACCAGCCTCTGAGGAGCCACAAGCCAAGCCTTCCACATTGCCATGTGCCCACCACCCACAACAGGTGCATATTAACTGAGATGTTAGAAAGAATAAACTTGGTACCAACACCAGAAATACTGCGCCACCGCCTGCGGGCAGGGGTGGTAGAGTCACCAAGACTACCATGGTGGACGTTCGTAGAATATGCTGGAGGAGAGATGGGTGCAGCCTTTCTTTGCTGCTGCTGTTGTTGTTGTTGTAATTATAATTGCCGTTACTGTTGTAACTGTTGTTCTCAAATTAAAAGCTTTTTGTAAGTTATGTAAATTTACAAGTTTAAAGTTAGTAAGTGATCTTAAAGTTAGTAAGTGATCTTAAATTTATAAGTGATCATAACTGAAAACTTTAAAGTTGGATACAAGAATATTTTTATTAAAGTTAAGTTAAGTACAAATGGGTTTGTTAAACTTTTGAATAAAATATATTTTACATTATAACTGAATAATTTCCATTATTTGTTCAATTATTAACACAACTTTTGGAACTCAAGAAGCATCATTTCCATTATGCAATGCATGTCGTCACACACGAGCTGTACATTAATGGAGTGGAAGCCTTTTCTGTTCCTGTACATCTTGGAATCCTCCAAAGGTACTCGCAAGGCGATGTGGATATAATCAATGCAGCCCTGTACCTTGGGGAAGCCAGTAATCCTGGATAAGCTCATCGCCCTGTCACGCATTGCCTGGGCGATCATTGGGAACTTTATGTAGTCATTCCTGCAGACATATAGTGCAGCAGTCACCTGCCGAAAGGAGACATGAGTTGCATGTTGAGAAATGGCACACATGTCCCCAGTTGCAGCTTGGAAGGATCCGGATGCATAGAATAAAAGTGCAGCTGTAACCTTCACTTCAACTGACAAAGCAGTCCTCCTGATGCTCCTAGGTTGCAGGTCTGCTTTGACCAACTCACAGATCTCGGTTACAACTTATTTGCAGAAACACAGCCTTCTGACACAATCTGCATCACTCAGGTGCAGGTACAAACGCATGTCTCGATATACCCGAGGTGGGTAAGGCCTCCTGCCCAGCACCCTACGGACTCTGAGGTTCCTCATGCGATGACGTTCAATCAATTATCTCCTCCGCAGCACCATGATGCAGAAGGCATGCACAAGGTACGGCATTATCAGTAGTGCCCCTATGTTTAAATTTTACCTTTGCAAGAAGCTCAAAATGGCAGGCAGGCAGGATCGGCTCTTTGTTCTCTCTCCACAATGTCTGTATGGACAACACCCAGGTCTGAGCAAGCGCAGTGATCGGGAACCCCCCCGGGCTCATTGCAGTCTTGTGATTTATTCTGATCATGTTCAATAGCACCTTCCAACCGCTCCCCCCCACACCCCCACACCCGGCCCCCCCCAACCCAGCTGGGCTCATTCAATGCCTAGTGCAGTCTTCCAATCGTCACCTTCCACTCCCCCTTCCCCCACTCCCGGGCTTGTTTCGCAGCTGAGCCCCGAGCCCCTGTGTCCGGGCACAGGGCGGATTCTGCCAGCCGATACTGCGACCCTCGAGCCCTGTTTGAAGATGTTCGGTGGTGGCGTGTGAGTTAAAAAAAAAATTTAAAGTTCAGAATTCCATCCAACTTCCATCTACTCCGTTGAAAGGTAATTTAAAACAATCTTTATTGTGCATATTGAAAGTGTTCTTCGCTCCCTCCAAAACTTCGATGAAAAACAATGGCGTCTTTTTGCCATTGTTCATGGCCGATTTTTCAATGTGCGCTGCTTTCTCTTAACTCACCAGAACGCTTTGCGGGAGTGGCCAGATACACCGACCTCGGAGAATTTTGGGGGGGCAAACTTTGAAAAATGATAAAAACTGGCGCTGACATGAGGTAAAAAAAGAACCTAAAAAAATCGTAACGAACTCCGTTACACTGGCGCAGATTCCTTGAGGAAATTTTAATTTAAAAACTTATACCAAAGAAAGCGGCACGCGCCAAAAAAATGGCACAAATGTCTGGGGAAAATTGAGTCCTTTATTTTTTTGAATTGTATCAATCGCTCTTTGAAACTCCGCCCATTTGGCTGTGATATCAGACCAGATGTAACTGACTCCTACTGGTACCGAGTTTGCCATATAAAAGCAGGTGATGCGCTGCCTGGCACTTTTTGCTGTTGCAACACATGTTTATCTACTCCTTGAAATTCCGAATGTCCATTGTGGCACACACAGTAGTTTGCAATTGGTTCCCTTCTCTCCAATGCGCCCAACATCTTTCTATCGACATGTACCATTTGCAGTGGCCGTCCTGTTGCAGGCAATTCCAGACACTGTATTCCAACCTGCTGCCTTTCTCCAGTTCTCTCCAAGTACAAAGTGTGGGGCAGGATGCACTTGGGGGTCTCTAATCTCCAGCGTCCGCAGCTGGTCCGGTCATATTCCTGGAATCGGGAAAACCGAGGGCGGGTATGAATGCGGGGAATGCAAGGCTGGAGACATGTCCCCTTTTTAATTGAGGCGACGATGAGGGGGAGGAGCATGCGAGCACTTTAATAAAGTGTCAAACAGTGCACTAAGTTTGTAGTTCGAAACTCGCTTTCTGAAGGGGCGGATCAAAAGCCTCTGGTGTGGTTTGTAACATTTTGCTAAATAGTTTATAGATTTAATGTAGAGCAAAAAATATACTCACTGAATAGATTTTAAACGCCTTTAGGTTATACATTTATGTTTCCGTTTAATATGCAATGCTTCAAAAAAAATATGTACATATTTAAAAACATCTGTAGCAATAACACTCTTGGTGCGTGCAGTAGGAAGATTGAGTCGAGGTAGTGAGCGATTTGAGAGATTCGGATTGAAAAGTATTGGGAGGATATGTCCGAATATTTTGCAGAATGATGAATTTTAGGAATAGGGAGCCGCTCAGTATTCAATGGGCTCAACCAGGCAATTCAATTCTGGTCATAGCAGAAACTTAATGTGCAAGGGATTAAAAACAGAATCAGGTTGGAAACGAATTAATGCGATTTTGTTTTCATTCGAAGTTTGAAATTATGTCATTTGGAGAGGCAGAGATAACATTTTAACTGCAGAAAAAAATAGGAATAAATATTTAAATATCGAGTTTTATCAAAAGATGTATCATCTCCATTCCAAAGCACGGTGTATTTCATTCGTGTATATTTTTTGTTTAAGCGGTGCAATAGTTTTCCGGCCCGATGTTACTCTTTCGTAATTGTCGCATGCAGGCGCAAGTGTGAGATTATCAGATAGATTTATGCATGTATATTCCTTCAGAGTGTACGATATTTGCTTTACAATTGCACGGATACATTTTTTCCCGCTCAGAATGATTTTGCAACGGTTAAATGGGTGAAGTTTACGAATCTGCGCATGGACAGTTCTATAACTGCGAGGGCACATCTGTACTGGGATGGGACAAAATAGCCTTGTTTTTACCGATTGGAAAATAACGGGATGAGATTGAGTAGAAGCAATCGTCAACACGAGGCTGACTACAAAACGGTTTTAAATCTAGACCTTAAACTCTTTCAGATTCACAACCTATATTAGTGCGGAGGCATGGTTTGCGACATTTCTGAGGCATGTGATGTGTTTTCTTGTATTTTGGTAGGGTGATTGATTGGAACTCAGGTCGAGATGAAGCTGTTTGAAGCGACAGTGACATTCTTCCTTCTGACAAGTAATCTGCATTTGGTCATCTCTCTGCCAAAGGGTATTTAACCAATATTTTTTTGAAGTCTTAATGATCTATGAATGTACTTGAAGTTTAAAAAAAGATGTTAATTGCAACTGTATATGTGCTTTATTACCCTTAAAACCAGGGAAGCATCTAAGTAGTGATTTGGTTAGTGATTTGCCTTCGGATAATCTATTCTCAAATCGCAGGAGGTGGGCAGATAAAATTGAGATGGTCTCGCTGAATGCATGAACTGATTGTTCTGAAACCCACTTTAGTGCCAACAGACAGTGAGCAGGACTCCAATGAAATTGGCCCACATTTTGCAATGAGAATAACGGTGAGGCTAACAGCGTTCCCCATTATAAAGCAGAAAATCTGACAGCAACTTCTGAAGTACGCACATGTGCAGTAAAACGTGGAAATCCAGAAGTTGCTGTCAGAGATAAATGCTGCTCTTCCACAGGGTGCAGTCATCATCGTCATAGGCGGTCCCTCGAATGAGGATGACTTGCTTCCACGAGTTCACAGATGTTTCAATGAAGGACCCGATGTTCCTATCCTGAACTCCAATTGAGGGGGTGGAAGACGCCTGTGCAAGAATTTTTTTAACGTGTGGTGACCATCACACGGCCTTTATCCAGTGGCAAGGGTTAACTAGGAGGACTGGAGACTTGATCTGCTGCATGGACCTAGCGCACACACATATTGCAGTGTGGGCTGGCCCATGCTGCCCCTCGGCCCTCGGCTCTTCTGGGCCCTTTAGCGTGCAGTACCTCACTGATAGATGGGCATTGAAATCACTGTAATGGTGTGAACTTGGAGTACTTATCCACTAGTTCCCAATAAAGATGCGAGGAAAAAGTCCGGGCTGGTGCATTCACCAGTAAGTGATTTTTCTTAACGCCATGATAAAATTACTGCCAAACAACCTCTCTGACCCTGAAAATGTTATTTTACAAGTGTGGAGTCTCATTCCTTCAGAAGTTAATTAGTATTGGAGATGTTTTTAAAACACTGGTGGGGGGGGTGGGGGGCGTCCAATAACACGTGGGAAACCCGTAATTAAGTGCAACGCCTCTCTACGTGGTTTTCTAATTCAGCCACTTAATTATTATTTTACTTCTGGCTTTCCCGTCCAGTCGCTGGAAGCGGACATGTGATGAACTCGCATGACGCAATCTTAGCTCCAGTATTTAAAGGCACAATCCAAACATACAGGTTGAAGCAGTTGGAGTTGGCTATCAGAGAACTGGAATTGTCAGAATGGAGTCCAGCTGGGCAAAGGCTGCACCCAGTTTCACTAAAGCCTCCCTGGATATGGTGCTGGGGACTGTGAGGTGTCTTGAAGCAATGGGAGGAAGAAGCCTGCTGCTGAGACTAAGAAGGCATGGTTGGAGGTTTAGGCGGAGGTCAGCAGCAGGAGCTCAGTGCCACGCTCCTGGATTCAGTACAGAAAGGAATTTAATGACCTAAGCAGATCAGGAAAGGTGAGTCCAGTGACACATTTACCTACATCCTGCTGTGCGCATCATCCCCCCACCTCACTCTGCCTTCTCAAGCCAACTCCATCACATCACTCCTCACACCCACTTCCCTTGTAGGTACACCCATCCTTCTCTTTCTATGCACTTCCTCACATTACCTTTTATCCATCCACCACTCCCACTTACCCTCCTCCTTATGCAATGTCATGCCTCTCACTGATAGTCACCCTCACCAAATGCACTCCATCCATTGGATGAACACATGCCATAACCCTTACTCATAGGTCTGTTCTTTCCCTACTTGCAGGAGAACAGAGCACAGAACACCAGGGAGAGGGAATGAACTGAAGGGGGCCCTCTGCAGATCACGCAGCTCACAACTGTAGAGGAGGAGGTGTTGGAAATGAGTGGAGTTTTGGCGTCCCATGTTGTCGGAGATGGGAGATTGGGAGCTCCCAGCTACCTGGTGACACAATGAAATAAAAGCTATCCAAATGTCATACGGCACTCAGTCATGTTGACATGGTTTCAACAGCGAATGAAATATGATCATCTTCATTGTGATAAATTATAACATCCTTACCTTGCAATGACTAATTCATAGAATCATAGAAGTTTACAACATGGAAGGAGACCATTTCGGCTCATGGTGTACATGCCGGCTGACCAAGAACTATCTAGCCGAAGGCCACTTTCCACCTCTTGGTCTGTAGCCCAGTAGGTTACGGCACATTAAATGCACATCCAAGTATCTTTTAAATGTGGTGAGGGATTTTCATGTCTTTTATCTCCCACAGGGCCTTCATGTGTGCAGCAGGAGTTGGTGGATGTTCTGGGCGATGGGTCCTTAGAGGAGCTGAGTCCTTCTGAGAGTGCACTGTCACAGGACTCATTCAGTCCATGCACCAGCTCAGATACTCAAACTTTGGTGAGACCAGTAAAACAGATAGTTGGATTTCCACCTGGTGACTCACACTTCACAAGTGAAGATGGTGGAGACAGGAACAGCTGCGGAGAAACTGTGTCAGAGGACGCAGACCTCTCTAAACTTTGCAAAGATGAACTCAGGTCCTGTACCCTGGGGCCATTGATGAAGAGGAAAATAATTGAGCAGCTGCAGACAATGTGTAATGCACTGTCAGGCTTTCAAAGTAAACTCAGCACGATTGCAGAGAGATTGGTGGAGTCCACCTCAAGCATTAAGGTGGTGATGTCGCAGGCCACTGAGATGATGTGTTCTTCCATGGATAGAGTAGCCAGTGCCATTAACTGCCATGCGCTCCATCAAATGAGTCCATGCACACCTTGAACACCACTGTACAGACTCTGGATGCCAACATGTCTGCCACCTTAAATGGGTTGACAGATACCTTGGCCTGGGCCTTACAGCGCTGCATTGATCTGCACCAATGTGTTCTCCAGCACAGTGGTAGCAGTGAAGTGCAGCTGGGCCACGAGAAGAATGATGGTGAAAGGGATCATGGAAGTGGAGACTCCACTCAAAGCATTTCCACATCTCACCTATAGCCCATCTCTCAGTCCATAGCCCACATACTGCCTCAGCTCCCGATGGCCGAGTCTGCCTCTGCACAGGTATTGGTCGCAGAGTCTTTGGCGGGACCCGCACGGGCTCCAAAACCCAGTGGACACGGTCAAGAGCATCTCAGCAGGTAGAGCATGGATTTGAGCTGACTGCCTCTACTTCTGCTGAAGCCACACAGGTTGCACCACAGAGGAGCAGCAGATAAAGGAAGAGTAAGGCTTTGTGGTTGCACAAGGGTATGCACATGTGTGTCTGAGAATATGGTTTGATAAACTTTTGTTATTTATGTAGCTCACATCAATGTTATTCTTTTTCACCACTTTCCTGTCTTGTCCATTCCTGGGCGCTGGGTGATAAGTGGCCTACATTCATTATGGGGACTTTAATCTACATATAGATTGGGCAAACCAAATTTGCAGTAATAGTATGGAAGACAAATTCATGGAATGTATACAAGATAGTTTTCTACATCAATATGTTGAGGAACCAACTCGGGAACAAGCTATTTTAGATCTAGTATTGTGCAATGAGAAAAGGTTAATTAATAACCTTGTATTAAAGAGACCTTCAGGGAAGAGTGACCATAATTTGATCGAATTTTATACTGAGTTTGAAAATGATTTAGTTAAATCCGAAACTAGGGTCTTAAGCCTAAACAAAGCAAATTACATAGGTATGAGGGGCGAGTTGGCTAAGGTAGATTGGGAAAATACATTAAAAGGTAGACAAGCAATGGATAGCATTTAAAGAATTAATGCATAATTTACAAAAACTGTACAACCCCTTAAGGCACAAAGAACCCACTGGAAAAATGGTCCAACTGGGGCTAACGAGAAGTTAAAGATAGTATTAGATCAAAGGAAGAGGCTTATAATGTTGCCAAAAAAAAGTAGTAAGCCCGAAGATTTGGAGGATTTTAGAATTCAGCAAAGGAGGAGAAAAAATTGATAAATAAAGGGAAAATAGAATACGAGAGTAAACTAGCGAGAGACATAAAAACAGACTGTTGAAGCTTCTATAGATAGGTAAAAAGGAAAAGATAAGCAAAAGGAAATGTGGGCCCCCTGCAGGCTGAAACAGGAGAAATGTTTACAGTTTTTTGGTTATTAGTTCTGGACACTGGTGAGGGCTATGGTTCCTCTGGAGAATGCAGCCAGAGCCAAGTCCTCAACACCATGGGTGGCTCAGCTGTCCAGGGGCAGGGGGGGGGGGGCTGCGGTGGGGGGGGGGGGGCGCGAGGAAGAAGAGTAGAAGAGCGGTAGTGGTAGAGGATTCAATAGTTAGGGGAACAGACAAGCGTTTCTGCGGCGGCAGATGTGACTCCAGGATGGTATGTTACATAGGTAGAAAGAGGGATGAAGTCCTGCAGGCAGATTTTAGGGAGCTAGGAAAGAGATTAAAAAGTAGGACCTCAAAGGTAGTAATCTCTGGATTCCTCCCGGTGCCATGTGCTAGTGAGTACAGAAATAGGAGGATAGAGCAGCTGCATCCATGCCTGGAGAGATGTAGGAGGGAGGGCTTTAGATTCCTGAGGCGTTGGGACTGTTTCTGGGGGAGGTGGGACCTGTACAAGCTGGACAGGTTGCACCTCAACAGAGCTGGGACCAATATCCTCACTGGAGGGGGTTGGAGGGGGCGGGGTGCGGGGACGGTGGTTGCTAGTGTTGTTGGAGAGGGTTTAAAATAACTAGGTAGGGGGATGGGAACTTGAGAGTAGTTTCAGAAGGGAGAGAAGCTAAGCTGGAATTGGAAGACCGAAAATTATTAATCGAGTTTGGAAGGGAGAGGAATCCAAGGCTAGAAAATAGAAATCAAGGGAGTCTGGCAGTGCTAACTGATATATACTTTAATGCAAGCGGTCTAGGGAATAAGGCAGGTGAGCTGAGGGCACAGACACATGGTAGTATGATGTAGCTATTACATGTGACATGGCTGAAAGAAGGGCAGGAACGGCAGCTCATTATTCTTGGCTACAGGGTTTTCAGACGTGATAGAGAGGAGGATATAAAAGGAGAAAAGTCGCAATATTAATTGAAGAAACAATTACAGCTGTGAGGAGGGATGATATGTTAGAAGGGCCATCAAATGAGGCCATATGGTTTGCACTGAAAAACAAAAAAGGGGCGATAACACTGTTGGGCGTGTACTATAGACCCCCAAACAGTCAAAGGGTGATAGAAGAGCAAATATGTAGGCACATTTCTGAAGAGCAGAAACAATACGCAGTAATAGTAGGGGATTTCAACTACCCAAATATTAACTGGGATACAATTAGTGTGAAGGGTATAGAGCAGGCAGAATTCCTAAAATGCATTCAGGAGAACTTTTTTAGCCAGTTCGTAGCAAGCCCAACAAGGGAGGGGGTGATTCTGGACTTATTTGTAGAGAATGAAGCTGGGCAGGTGGAAGAGGTATCAGTGGTGGTAGTGAATGTAATTCCGTTAGATTTACAGTAGTTGTGGAAAAGGACAAAGATAGACCAGATATAAAAGTTCTCAATTGGAGAAAGGCCAATTTTACTAAGCTGAGATGTGATTTCGCCAAAGTGGACTGGAAACAGCTACTTGAAGGTAAATCAGTGTCAGAGCAGTGGGAGGCATTTAAGGAGGAGATTGTGAGGGTTCAAAGCAAGTATGTTCTCTTAAAGAAAAAGGGTAGGACTAACAAATCTAGAGCTCCCTGGATGTCGAGGGGCATACAGGAAGCTCATCCGAGGGCAGAAACCCTAGAGGAGTATAGAAAGTGCAGGGGTGTAATTAAAAAGGAAATTAGGAAAGCAAAGAGAGAGCATGAAAAAATGTTGGCAAGTAAAATCAAGCAAAACCCAAAGATGTTTGATAAATACATTGGGCTGGAAATTCTCCAACCTTGCGCCGGGTTTTCGACGATATTCCGTCGTTTTTGGCGGAAAACGATGCGGCGGGAAATTTCCTGAAGTCTTGCGCCGGTGGTTTGAAATACCACTTGGGGAATGGACCGCCGCGTGCAAGGAAAAAGCGCTCTTGCCCGATATTTGGCTCAGCAGTGACCCGTAGATAGGACCAAAAAAACCAGCAGGGAAAAAGCTGTGTTGCAGTCCTTGGAAAGGCGGTAAGTATGAAGACCTGCAAAAAAGGTAAGTTAAAGTTTTTATTTTTTTATTCTTTTGCAGCTGTTCGCGAGAAAAGGGTCTTGTGAATGCTTTGTGATTTTTTTTTTTTAGAATTTTTTTTTTTTGCGTTTTGCCCCCCACCCTCGGCCCAACTCACAGCGGTATCGGCCTCGGAGAAAAGTTGCAGAAAATTCCTGGTTTGCTTTTTACTGTTGGGTGCATTTTTCCCCCGAATGTTAGGCCTCGAAATTATAGCGGTGTGATTAGCAGTAAAAAGTAGGACGTCAAAAGTAGTAATCTCAGGATTGCTACGAATGCCACGTGATAGTCAGAGTAGGAATCGCAGGATAGCTCGGATGAATACGTGGCTTGAACAGTGATGCAGAAGGGAGGGATTCAAATTTCTGGGCCTTGGAACCAGTTCTGAGGGAGATGGAACCAGTACAAACCGGACGGTCTGCACCTGGGCAGGACCGGAACCAATGTCCTCGGGGGAGTGTCTGCTAGTGCTGTTGGGGAGGAGTTAAACTAATATGGCAGGGGGATGGGAACCTATGCAGGGAGACAGAGGGAAATAAAATGGAGTCAGAAGCAAAAGATAGAAAGGAGAATAGTAAAAGTGAAGGGCAGAGAAACCCAAGGCAAAAGACAAAAAGGGCCAAATTACAGCAAGATTCTAAAGGGGCAAAGTGTGGTAAAAAGACAAGCCTGAAGGCTCTGTGCCTCAATGCGAGGAGTATTCGGAATAAGGTGGACGAATTAACTGCGCAGATAGCAGTTAAGGGGTATGATGTAATTGGCATCACGGAGGCATGGCTCCAAGGTGACCGAGGCTGGGAACTCAACATTCAGGAGTATTCAACATTTAGGAAGGATAGACAGAAAGGAAAAGGAGGCGGGGTGGCGTTGCTGGTTAAAGAGGAAATTAATGCAATGGTAAGGAGGGACATAAGCCTGGATGATGTGGAATCGGAATGGGTGGGGCTGCGGAATTCCAAAGGGCAGAAAATGCTAGTGGGAGTTGTGTACAGACCACCAAACAGTAGTAGTGAGGTTGGGGACAGCATCAAACAAAAAATAAGGGAATGTGTACAATAAAGGTACAGCAGTTATCATGGGCGACTTTAATCTTCATATTGATTGGGCTAACCAAACTGGTAGCAATGCGGTGGAGGAGGATTTCCTGGAGTGTATTAGGGATGGTTTTCTAGACCAATATGTCGAGGAACCCACTCGAGGGCTGGCCATCCTAGACTGGGTGATGTGTAATGGGAAGGGACTAATTAGCAATCTTGTTGTGCGAAGCCCCTTGGGGAAGAGTGACCATAATATGGTAGAATTCTTTATTCAGATGGAGAGTGACAGAGTTAATTCGGAAACAAGGGTCCTGAACTTAAGGAAAGGTAACTTCGACAGTATGAGGCATGAATTGGCTAGAATAGACTGGCAAAGGATACTTAAAGGGTTGACGGTGGATAAGCAACAGCAAACATTTAAAGATCACATGGATGAAGTTCAGCAATTGTACATCCCTGTCTGGAGTAAAAATAAAACGGGAAAGGTGGCTCAACCGTGGCTAACAAGGGAAATTAAGGATAATGTTAAAACCAAGGAAGAGGCATATAATTTTGCTAGAAAAAGCAACAAACCTGAGGACTGGAAGACATTTAGAATTCAACAGAGGAAGACAAAGGATTTAATTAAGAGGGCGAAAATAGAGTATGAGAGGAAGCTTGCAGGGAACATAAAAACTGACTGCAAAAGCTTCTATAAATATGTGAAGAGAAAAATATTAGTGAAGAGAAACGTAGCACCCTTGCAGTCGGATTCAGATGAAGTTATAATGGGGAACAAAGAAATGGCAGACCAATTGAACAAATACTTCGGTTCTGTCTTCAAAAGGAAGACACAAATAACTTTCCGATTGTACTCGGGGACAGTAGGTCTAGTGAGAAGGAGGAACTGAAGGATATCCTTATTAGGCGGGAAATTGTGTTAGGGAAATTGATGGGATTGAAGGCCGATAAATCCCCGGGGCCTGAAAGTCTGCATCCCAGAATACTTAAGGAAGTGGCCCTAGAAATAGTGGATGCATTCGTGATCATTTTCCAACAGTCTATCGACTCTGGATCAGTCCCTATGGACTGGAGGGTAGCTAATGTAATACCACTTTTTAAAAAGGAGGGAGAGAGAAAACGGGTAATTATAGACCAGTTAGCCTGACATCAGTTGTGGGGAAAATGTTGGAATCAATCATTAAGGATGAAATAGCAGCACATTTGGAAAGCAGTGTCAGGATCGGACTAAGTCAGCATGGATTTATGAAAGGGAAATCATGCTTGATGAATCTTCTGAAATTTTTTGAGGATGTAACTAGCAGAGTGGACAAGGGAGAACCAGTGGATGTGGTGTATTTGGACTTTCAAAAGGCTTTTGACAAGGTCCCGCACAAGAGATTGGTGTGCAAAATCAAAGCACATGGTATTGGGGGTAATGTACTGATGTGGATAAAAAACTGGTTGGCAGACAGGAAGCAGAGAGTCAGGATAAACAGGTCCTTTTCAGAATGGCAGGCAGTGACTAGTGGAGTGCCGCAGGGTTCAGTGCTGGGACCCCAGCTCTTTACAATATACATTAATGATTTAGATGAAGGAATTGAGTGTAATATCGGCAAGTTTGCGGATGACACTAAACTAGGTGGAGGTGTGAGCTGTGAGGAGGATGCTAAGAGGCTGCAGGGTGACTTGGACAGGTTCAGTGAGTGGGCAAATTCATGGCAGATGCAGTATAATGTGGAGAAATGTGAGGTTATCCATTTTGGGGGCAAAAACACGAAGGCAGAATATTATCTGGATGGCGGCAGATTAGGAAAAGGGAAGGTGCAACGAGACCTGAGTGTCATGGTTCATCAGTCACTGAAAGTGGGCATGCAGGTACAGCAGGCGGTGAAGAAGGCAAATGATATGTTGGCCTTCATAGCTAGGGGATTTGAGTATAGGAGCAGGGAGGTCTTACTGCAGTTGTACAGGGCCTTGGTGAGGCCCCACCTGGAGTATTGTGTTCAGTTTTGGTCTCCTAATCTGAGGAAGGATGTTCTTGCTATTGAGGGAGTGCAGCGAAGGTTCACCAGACTGATTCCAGGGATGGCTGGACTGTCATATGAGGAGAGACTGGATCAAATGGGCCTTTATTCACTGGAGTTTAGAAGGATGAGAGGGGATCTCATCGAAACGTATAAGATTCTGACGGGACTGGACAGGTTAGATGCGGGAAGGATGTTCCTGATGTTGGGGAAGTCCAGAACCAGGGGACATAGTCTTAGGATAAGGAGCAACTTCTTCACTCAGAGAGTTGTTAACCTATGGAATTACCTGCCGCAGAGAGTTGTTGATGACAGATCATTGGATATATTCAAGAGGGAGTTAGATATGGCCCTTACGGCTAAGGGGATCAAGGGGTATGGAGAGAAAGCAGGAAAGGGGTACTGAGGGAATGATCAGCCATGATCTTATTGAATGGTGGTGCATGCTCGAAGAGCCGAATAGCCTACTCCTGCACCTATTTTTTATGTTTCTGTGTTTCTATGTTTGGCAAAATGCTGAGAAAATACCGCTATGACTAAAAAACAAGTTTCTAGCCCACTAAGAGCAAGAGGATAACTAAAGAAAGAGTAGGTCCTATTAGAGACCATAAAGTTCATCTGTTTGTGGAGATGGAAGACTTGGGTATGGTTCTTAATGAATACTTGTCATCTGTTTTCGCAATAGAGAGGGGCGATGCAGACTTTGGGAGGAGGAGTGTGAAATATTAGATGAAATAAACATAGTGAGAGAGAAAGTAATTCAGGGTTTAGCATCTTTGAAAGTGGATCATTCCCCAGGCCTGGATGAAATGTATCCCAGGCTATTAATGGCAGCAAGAGAAGAAATAGCAGAGGTTCTTACCATGATTTTCCAGTCCTCTCTGGCTGCAGATGTGGTGCCAGAGGACTGCTATCGTTGTACCATTGTTTAAAAAGGGAAAAACGGATAGACCGAGTAATTACAAGCAAGTCAGCCTAACCTCGATGTTAGGAAAATTATTGGAAAAAATTCTGAGGGTCAGGATAAATCTTCATTTAGAAAGACACGGATTAATCAAGGATAGTCAGCATGGATTTATTGAGGGACTGTCCTATCCGACTAACTAGATTAAATCTTTTGAGGAGGTAATGAATATGGTCGATGAGGGCAGTGTGTATGATGTAGTGTATATAGATTTTAGCAAGGCTTTTCATAAGGTCCCACATGGCAGACTGGTCGTGAAAGCAAAAGCCCATGGGACCCAGGGCAAAGTGGCAAATTGGATCCAAAATTGGCTCAGATGCAGGAAGCAAAGGGTAATGATCGATGGGTGTTTTTGTGACTGGAAGAATGTTTCCAGTGGGGTTCTGCAGGGCTTAGTACTAGATCCCTTGCTTTTTATGGTATTTATGGCAAGAATTTCACATCGTCGAGGTGATCGGCCATTGCAACTTTCAGCACATCGCCAGGTTGATCGCTCGCTGAGGAGATCGCTGGAGAAAAGCTGCTCCTGACTGGCATTGTTCGGCACGGCTCGGCACTGTGGACGCTATTTTGAATGTCGGAGGAAGTGAAAGGCTGCTTGAAGAAGGGGCTTATCAGGAGAAATAATTTGAGTTATGTTATGGACTTTACTGACTGGCAATCATCTGCTCACATTTCTATTTATTGAGGACAAAATTTAGGGCATTTATAGCAAAACTGATGGGGTCTGTAACTTCCTTAACCTTATTGTTGAATAATCACATGCTGGAGACTGAAGATGGGTTATTGAAGAGCATTATGTTCCCAATCAAAGAGATGGCAGACTGATGCGGAGGAGGAGACCTTACACCCGACGAACTTACAGGGGAAAGCAATCATACCTGAACTACTTCGATAACACGTGCCATAAGAGGTTGTACTTCCGAAAGGAGATCATCGCTGAGATATGCCAGCTTATCAAGGGAAATCTGCACCTACCAGCACCATCAGGACTGCACTGCCCATTGAGGTAAAGGTTACTGCGGCACTACGCATCAGGCTCCTTTCAGGCCTAAGCTGACGACATTTGTGGTACCTCTCAGCATGCCATACATTGCTCCATTCGACAGGTGACTAAAGCACTTTACACACGCTGCATGGACTTTATAAGCTTCCGTTTGACCAGGGAGGCACAGACCTGGAGGGCTTTGGCGTTCTCGAATAGCAAACATCCTCAAGGTGCAGGGAGCAATAGACTGTACGCACATCGCCCTGAGAGCACCTTTACAGGATGCGGAGGTGTTTCGTAACCAACCGAAAGGGATCCCACTCCTTGAATGTGCAGCTCGTTGTCGACCACAACCAAATTATCATGGTAGTAAATGCTAATTTTCCAGGCAGTATCCATGATGCACACAACTTGCGTGAGAGCACTGTCTCTGACCTGTTAAAGAGTCAGCCACAAGGTCACGATTGGATGCTGGGGGATAAAGGATATGGCCTTGCCAGCTCTCTCATAACCCCTCTGCGTAATCCCCAGATGGAAGCCGAGAAGCGCTACAACGAAACCCATATAGCGACACGCAATATCGTCAAAGACAATTGGAGTGCTGAAGCAGCGCTTCAGATGCCTGGGCCACTCTGGAGGCAGCCTGCAATGCCACCCTGACCAGGTCGCTGAGTTTATTATGGTGTGCTACATGTTGCATAACTTAGCTAGAAGGAGAGGACAACAATTGCTAGATGGGGCTGCCGGTCCACCTCAGGAGAGATTGGAGGCGGAAGAGGCAGACGAGGAGGAGGAGGATGATGAGGACCCCGGGGAGATGAACCCATCTCCCCCTCCGCCGCAAGACTGGAAAAGCCCCGTGGGAGTTACGCAGCTGCAAAACTGTTGCATCAGCAGCTCATAAATGAATGCTTTGCATGAACTTACATTGGTGACAGTTACAGTTGCAGTTGCGTTAGTCGCAGAGAGTCGGGATATATGGGTCCTTTTCGGGTTGGAAGTCAGTGGTTAGTGGTGTGCCACAGGGATCGCTGCTGGGACCACAACTGTTTACAATATACATAGATGACCTGGAAGAGGGGACAGAGTGTAGTGTAACAAAATTTGCAGATGACACAAAGATTAGTGGGAAAGCGGGTTGTGTAGAGGACACAGAGAGGCTGCAAAGAGATTTAGATAGGATAAGCAAATGGGCTAAGGTTTGGCAGATGGAATACAATGTCGGAAAATGTGAGGTCATCCACCTTGGAAAAAAAAACAGTAAAAGGGAATATTATTTGAATGGGGAGAAATTACAACATGCTGCGGTGCAGAGGGACCTGGGGGTCCTTGTGCATGAATCCCAAAAAGTTAGTTTGCAAGTGCAGCAGGTAATCAGGAAGGCGAATGGAATGTTGGCCTTCATTGCGAGAGGGATGGAGTACAAAAGCAGGGAGGTCCTTCTGCAACTGTACAGGGTATTGGTGAGGCCGCACCTGGAGTACTGCGTGCAGTTTTGGTCTGCTTACTTAAGGAAGGATATATTAGCTTTGGAGGGGGTACAGAGACGATTCACTCGGCTGATTCCGGAGATGAGGGGGTTACCTTATGATGATAGATTGAGTAGACTGGGTCTTTACTCGTTGGCGTTCAGAAGGATGAGGGGTGATCTTATAGAAACATTTAAAATAATGAAAGGGATAGACAAGATAGAGGCAGAGAGGTTGTTTCCACTGGTCGGGGAGACTAGAGCTAGGGGGCACAGCCTCAAAATACGGGGGAGTCAATTTAAAACCGAGTTGAGAAGGAATTTCTTCTCCCAGAGGGTTGTGAATCTGTGGAATTCTCTGCCCAGGGAAGCAGTTGAGGCTAGCTCATTGAATGTATTGAAATCACAGATAGATAGATTTTTAACCAATAAGGGAATTAAGGGTTATGGGGATCGGGCGGGTAAGTGGAGCTGAGTCCACGTCCAGATCAGCCATGATCTTGTTGAGTGGCGGAGCAGGCTCGAGGGGCTAGATGGCCTACTCCTGTTCCTAATTCTTATGTTCTTATGTTCTTATGTTACGTTACATCCTTGCTTGGCCTGGCCATTGTTTTCCAATAATTGTATTCATGTTTTACCTTACCTTATGTTATTAGAAGACACTGCACAACAATTGTAAAATTCAATAAAATGTTTTAATAATTTTATCAATTTAACAATTTTTTTTTAACTAACACCCCCCCTCACCCCACCCCACCCCCAACAGTCACCAAACAATAAATGTAAACAACAACAAGAACATACAACAATAAAGTACCCCCTCCCTACCTGCAGCCATGCTTCCCTCTAGATCCTGTACACCCTCCCTGTGTCTTAGCACCCCAGTTTAATCCCCGAGTAACAGCACCAGAACGACTTGCAGTAGGCGACCTCAAGATTTCCTACTTTGTGGGGAGGTGGGCGGGGGGCGGGGGTGATGGTGACGGTAGCAGGATCCTCTCAGGGGGTGCTGGAGGAGAAGATGTTTCTGATGAAACGACTTCCGAGCCAGAAGGAAGTTCTTCCTCCTGACTCGCATCTGTGCTGGCGGTTAGTGGGATGGCATCTTGGAGTGCAGTGCCGTCTCCCACCAGTCACGCATGCCGCAAGGCATGGATGGCGGCGGTCTGTTCACGCATTTCCCTGAGCATCAGCTGCATATCCTCCGATATGCGAGCGGACATCCTGGCAATGTTCCCCGTCAACCCACCAAACTTCTGGAGGAGATCGCAACTTATCGTGACGCTCTCCATACACAGTCAGTACATGCCCTCGTATCGATCTGTCCATCGCGGCGCGTGCCGACCTCACTGACTCAACCTCCGTGGGGTGGCGTGGCATTGTATGCCTTGGAGTCGCCTACTGCAAGCCGCTTGGGCCTGCTACTTCTTCTGTCGAAGACGATGATGAAGTGGCCGCAGGTACAATATCTTCAGAGATGCAAGAGGCATCTGGCTCGGTGGTCTCCTCCTCCTCAGCACCCGTGGTGATGACCACCTGCAATGGGTAGGGACAGGTGCAGGTGCGGCCTCCCTATGCACCTCTGGAGCTGTGTGACCTGCAAAACACAATTGAGCTTATTAGAACAGAAGAGTACACATGATTCTTGAGCTGTGCTGGCATATGTAGGAGGAGCAGCACTACTGCAATAAATGTGATCGAGAGACGTTACATATTAATGCATCATATGGTAGTACATATGGTGGTACATCTATGTGGAACTCACTGCCCCAGAGAGTTGTGGAGGCTGGATCAGTGACTATATTTGAGTCGGAGATATACAGAATGATAAGTGAGTGAAGGTTTATGGGGAATGGACAGGGAAGTAGAGCGGACAGGGAAGTGGAGCTGAGCCCTACATCAGATCAGCCATGATCTGATCAAATGGTGGAGCAGGTGCGAGGGTCCAGATGGCCTCCTCCTTCTCCTATTTCTTATGTTCTTATGTTGTTAACCTGAGAGTAGCACAGAAGCTGCATGCATAACATGACATCATTTGTATATGTCAGAGGCGCGGAGGTGCGTGGAGAGGCAGTCGGGACTTCGGCGAGAGGCCTATAAAAGGCACAGCAGGGAGTCCGGGGCCCAGCGTCGAGGAGGTGCGTGGAGAGGCAGTCGGGACTTCGGCGAGAGGCCTAGAAAAGGCACAGCAAGGAGTCCGGGGCCCAGCGTCGAGGAGGTGCGTGGAGAGGCAGTTGGGACTTCGGCGAGAGGCCTATAAAGGCACAGCATGGAGTCCGGGGCCCAGCGTCGAGGAGGTGCGTGGAGAGGCAGTCGGGACTTCGGCGAGAGGCCTATAAAGGCACAGCAGGGAGTCCGGGGCCCAGCGTCGAGAAGATGCGTGGAGAGGCAGTTGGGACTTCGGCGAGAGGCCTATAAAGGCACAGCAGGGAGTCCGGGGCCCAGCGTCGAAAAGATGCGTGGAGAGGCCCAGCTTGTGCAGCTACAGGGAGAAGGCAAAAAAGAAGTAGAAAGAAATAGAAAGGTGACGTCACAGCCAAGGGGGTAAGTGATTGGCTGGTGATTGGAGAGTAATTTTTCTTTTTTCTCTTCCATAACAGTGAGTAAACTTTAGCATTGTTGTCGCCAATTTAAGTGTATCTAAGGGTTAAGTCATGGCAGGAGAGCTCGGACACGTGTTATGCTCCTCCTGTACTATGTGGGAAATCAGGGACACTCCCTGATGACTACGTGTGCGGGAAGTGTATCCGCCTCCAGCTCCTGACAGACCGCGTTTTGGAATTGGAGCTGAAGGTGGATTCACTCTGGAGCATCCACGATGCTGAGAATGACGTGAATAGCATGTTTAGCGAGTTGGTCTTACCGCAGGTAAAGGCTCCACAGCCAGATAGGGAATGGAAGACCAACAGGAAGAGCAGTGCAAGGAAGGTAGTGCAGGGATCCCCTGCGGTCATCCCCCTGCAAAACAGATACACCGCTTTGAGTACTGTTGAGGGGGATGACTCATCGGGGGGAGCAGCAGCAGCCAAGTTCATGGCATGGTGGCTGGCTCTGCTGCACAGGAGGGCAGGAAAAAGAGTGGGAGAGCGATAGTGACAGGGATTCAATTGTAAGGGGAATAGATAGGCGTTTCTGCGGTCGCAACCGAGACTCCAGGATGGTATGTTGCCTCCCTGGTGCAAGGGTCAAGGATGTCTCTGAGCGGGTGCAGGAGATTCTGAAAAGGGAGGGAGAACAGCCAGTTGTAGTGGTGCACATTGGTACCAACGATATAGGTAAAAAACGGGATGAGGTCGTATGAGATGAATTTAAGGAGCTAGGAGTTAAATTAAAAAGTAGGACCTCAAAAGTAGGAATCTCGGTATTGCTACCAGTGCCACGTGCTAGTCAGAGTAGGAATCTCAGGATAGCTCAGATGAATACGTGGCTTGAGCAGTGGTGCACCAGGGAAGGATTCAAATTCCTGGGGCATTGGAACCGGTTCTGGGGGAGGTGGGACCAGTACAAACTGGACAGTCTGCACCTAAGCCTGGAACATATGTCCTAGGAGGAGTGTTTGCTAGTGCTGTTGGGGAGGAGTTAAACTAATATGGCAGGGGGATGGGAACCAATGCAGGGAGACAGAGGGAAACAAAATGGAGACATAAGCAAAAGACAGAAAGGAGATGAGTAAAAGTGGAGGGCAGAGAAACCCAAGGCAAAAAACAAAAAGGGCCACTTTGCAGCAAAATTCTAAAGGGTCAAAGTGTGTTAAAAAGGCAAGCTTGAAGGCTCTGTGCCTCAATGCGAGGAGTATTCGGAATAAGGTGGACGAATCAACAGTGCAGATAGCAGTTAACGGATACGATGTGATTGGCATCACGGAGACATGGCTCCAGGGTGACCAAGGCTGGGAACTCAACATCCAAGGGTATTCAACATTTAGGAAGGATAGACAGAAAGGAAAAGGAGGCTGGGTGGCGTTGCTGGTTAAAGAGGAAATTAATGCAATTGTACGAAAAGACATTAGCTTGGATGATGTGGAATCGGTATGGGTGGAGCTCCAGAATACCAAAGGGCAGAAATCGCAAGTGGGAGTTGTGTACAGACCTCCAAACAGTAGTAGTGATGTTGGGGAGGGCATCAAACAGGAAATTAGAGGTGCATGCAATAAAAGTGCTGCAGTTATCATGGGTGATTTTAATATGCACATAGATTGGGCTAACCAAACTGGTAGCAATACGGTGCAGGAGGATATCCTGGAGTTTTCTAGACCCATATGTCGAGGAACTTTGGTTCGGTATTCACTAAGGAGGATACAAACAACCTTCCGGATATAAAAGGGGTCAGAGGGTCCAGTAAGGAGGGGGAACTGAGGGAAATCTTTATTAGTCGGGAAATTGTGTTGGGGAAATTGATGGGATTGAAGGCCGATAAATCCCCAGGGCCTGATGGACTGCATCCCAGAGTACTTAATTGGTGGCCTTGGAAATAGCGGATGCATTGACAGTCATTTTCCAACATTCCATTGACTCTGGATCAGTTCCTATGGAGTGGAGGGTAGCCAATGTAACCCCACTTTTTAAAAAAGGAGGGAGAGAGAAAACAGGGAATTATAGACCGGTCAGCCTGACCTCAGTAGTGGGTAAAATGATGGAATCAATTATTAAGGATGTCATAGCAGTGCATCTGGAAAATGGTGACATGATAGGTCCAAGTCAGCATGGATTTGTGAAAGGGAAATCATGCTTGACAAATCTTCTGGAATTTTTTGAGGATGTTTCCAGTAAAGTGGACAAAGGAGAACCAGTTGATGTGGTATATTTGGACTTTCAGAAGGCTTTCGACAAGGTCCCACACAAGAGATTAATGTGCAAAGTTAAAGCACATGGGATTGGGGGTAGTGTGCTGACGTGGATTGAGAACTGGTTGTCAGACAGGAAGCAAAGAGTAGGAGTAAACGGGTACTTTTCAGAATGGCAGGCAGTGACTAGTGGGGTGCCGCAAGGTTCTGTGCTGGGGCCCCAGCTGTTTACATTGTACATTAATGATTTAGACGAGGGGATTAAATGCAATATCTCCAAATTTGCGGATGACACTAAGTTGGGTGGCAGTGTGAGCTGCGAGGAGGATGCTATTAGGCTGCAGAGTGACTTGGATAGGTTAGGTGAGTGGGCAAATGCATGGCAGATGAAGTATAATGTGGATAAATGTGAGGTTATCCACTTTGGTGGTAAAAACAGAGAGACAGACTATTATCTGAATGGTGACAGATTAGGAAAAGGGAAGGTGCAACGAGACCTGGGTGTCATGGTACATCAGTCATTGAAGGTTAGCATGCAGGTACAGCAGGCGGTTAAGAAAGCAAATAGCATGTTGGCCTTCATAGCGAGGGGATTTGAATACAGGGGCAGGGAGGTGTTGCTACAGTTGTACAGGGCCTTGGTGAGGCCACACCTGGAGTATTGTGTACAGTTTTGGTCTCCTAACTTGAGGAAGGACATTCTTGCTATTGAGGGAGTGCAGTGAAGATTCACCAGACTGATTCCCGGGATGGCGGGACTGACCTATCAAGAAAGACTGGATCAACTGGGCTTGTATTCACTGGAGTTCAGAAGAATGAGAGGGGACCTCATAGAAACGTTTAAAATTCTGACGGGTTTAGACAGGTTAAATGCAGGAAGAATGTTCCCAATGTTGGGGAAGTCCAGAACCAGGGGTCACAGTCTGAGGATAAGGGGTAAGCCATTTAGGACCGAGATGAGGAGAAACTTCTTCACCCAGAGAGTGGTGAACCTGTGGAATTCTCTACCACAGAAAGTAGTTGAGGCCAATTCACTAAATATATTCAAAAGGGAGTTAGATGAAGTCCTTACTACTCGGGGGATCAAGGGTTATGGCGAGAAAGCAGGAAGGGGGTACTGAGGTTTCATGTTCATCCATGAACTCATTGAATGGCGGTGCGGGCTAGAAGGGCTGAATGGCCTGCTCCTGCACCTATTTTCTATGTTTCTATGTTTCTATGAACCAACTAGGGTGGGGAGCCATCTTAGACTGGGTGTTGTGTAATGAGAGAGGAATAATTAGCATTCTCGTTGTGCGTGGCCCCTTGGGGAAGAGTGACCATAATATGGTGGAATTCTACATTAGGATGGAGAATGAAACAGTTAAGTCAGAGACCATGGTCCAAAATTAAAGAAGGGTAACCTTGAAGGTATGAGGCGTGAATTGGCTAGGATAGATTGACGAATGATACATTAGGGGTTGACAGTG
The DNA here is from genome assembly GCF_044704955.1 of Pristiophorus japonicus. NCBI lineage: Eukaryota > Metazoa > Chordata > Chondrichthyes > Pristiophoridae > Pristiophorus > Pristiophorus japonicus. Next base: position 37,530,298 of record NC_091981.1, on the reverse strand, counting down.
GATGGGCAATGGCAGACGTTTAGAGACCGCATGAATGAAATACAACAATTGTACATCCCTGTCTGGCGTAAAAATAAAAAAGGGAAGGTGGCTCAACCGTGGCTATCAAGGGAAATCAGGGATAGTATTAAAGCCAAGGAAGTGGCATACAAATTGGCCAGAAATAGCAGCGAACCCGGGGACTGGGAGAAATTTAGAACTCAGCAGAGGAGGACAAAGGGTTTGATTAGGGCAGGCAAAATAGAGTACGAGAGGAAGCTTGCAGGGAACATTAAAATGGACTGCAAAAGCTTCTATAGATAGGTAAAGAGAAAAAGGTTAGTAAAGACAAATATAGGTCCCCTGCAGTCAGAATCAGGGGAAGTCATAACTGGGAACAAAGAAATGGCAGACCAATAGAACAAGTACTTTGGTTCGGTATTCACTAAGGAGGACACAAACAACCTTCCGGTATAAAAGGGGTCAGAGGGTCTAGTAAGAATGAGGAACTGAGGGAACTCCTTATTAGTCAGGAAATTGTGTTGGGGAAATTGATGGATTGAAGGCCGATAAATCCCCAGGGCCTGATGGTCTGCATCCCAGAGTACTTAAGGAGGTGGCCTTGGAAATAGCGGATGCATTGACAGTCACATTCCAACATTCCATAGACTCTGGATCAGTTCCTATGGAGTGGAGGTTAGCCAATGTAATCCCACTTTTTTAAAAAGGAGGGGGGAGAGAAAATGGAAATATGTACCAGTCAGCCTGACATCAGTAGTGGGTAAAATGATGGAATCAATTATTAAGGATGTCATAGCAGCGCATTTGGAAAGAGGTGACATGATATGTCCAAGTCAGCATGGATTTGTGAAAGGGAAATCATGCTTGACTAAACTTCTGGAATTTTTTGAGGATGTTTCCAGTAAAGTGGACAAGGGAGAACCAGTTGATGTGGTGTATTGAGACTTTCAGGAGGCTTTCGACAAGGTCCCACACAAGAGATTAATGTGCAAAGTTAAAGCACATGGGATTGGGGGTAGTGTGCTGATGTGGATTGAGAACTGGTTGGCAAATAGGAAGCAAAGAGTAGGAGTAAATGGGTACTTTTCAGAATGGCAGGCAGTGACTAGTGGGGTACCGCAAGGTTCTGTGCTGCGGCCCCAGCTGTTTACATTGTACATTAATGATTTAGACGAGGGGATTATGTGTAGTATCTCCAAATTTGCGGATGACACTAAGTTGGGTAGCAGTATGAGTTGCAAGGAGGACGCTATGAGGCTGCAGAGTGACTTGGATAGGTTAGGTGAGTGGGCAAATGCATGGCAGATGAAGTATAACGTGGATAAATGTGAGGTTATCCACTTTGGTGGTAAAAACAGAGAGCCAGACTATTATCTGAATGGCGACAGATTAGGAAAAGGGGAGGTGCAAAGAGACCTGGGTGTCATGGTACATCAGTCATTGAAGGTTGGCATGCAGGCACAGCAGGCGGTTAAGAAAGCAAATGGCATGTTGGCCTTCATAGCGAGGGGATTTGAGTACAGGGGCAGGGAGGTGTTACTACAGTTGTACAGGGCCTTGGTGAGGCCACATCTGGAGTATTGTGTACAGTTTTGGTCACCTAACTTGAGGAAGGACATTCTTGCTATTGAGGGAGTGCAGCGAAGGTTCACCAGACAGATTCCCGGGATGGCGGGACTGACCTATCAAGAAAGACTGGACCACTGGGCTTGTATTCACTGGAGTTCAGAAGAATGAGAGGGGATCTCATAGAAACGTTTAAAATTCTGACTGGTTTAGACAGGTTAGATGCAGGAAGAATGTTCCCAATGTTGGGGAAGTCCAGAACCAGGGGTCACAGTCTAAGGATAAGGGGAATGCCATTTAGTACCGAGATGAGGAGAAACATCTTCACCCAGAGAGTGGTGAACCTGTGGAATTCTCTACCACAGAAAGTTGTTGAGGCCAATTCACTAAATGTATTCAAAAAGAAGTTCGATGTAGTCCTTACTACTAGGGGGATCACGGAGTATGGTGAGAAAGCAGGAATGGGGTACTGAAGTTGCATGTTCAGCCATGAACTCATTGAATGGCGGTGCAGGCTCGAAGGGCTGAATGGCCTGCTCCTGCACCTATTTTCTATGTTTCTATGTTTCTATTATAATGAAATGATGTTACATTACTTTGAATTAACACTGCTTTGCGCATTACTCACGTGACGCAAGAGAGGGTTCTGCAACACCACGGGTGGTGGACGAACGATTGTGGGTCCCCACAAGTGCCGCTGCAGGCTCCTCGAGGTCTGTGAGCAGCTGTAGCTGAGCAGGACCTCCTCCGATGTGCCTCTTCTCTGTTCTGTTGTGAGATATCTTCCTCTGCAAACGTGACAAGAGCATGGCATGAGGTCAGGTATTATCATTGAAAGACAACCAGTTCTAACATTATATGCTCATACGGTTTGTATCCACAATTGATGCATAGTTATAACATCTAGGTTCGGATCAAATATTTCACAACATCGTGTTTAGGATCTAATGCTTGACACAAAACATCTTGATCACCATGAGGGCCCCCAGGGCGGGTGAGGAGGTTATCAGGACCGTTCGGGAATTACAGGAGCTAATGTCTGAAAGTGTCTCAGGGCAGATAGTGAGCCAGGGCTGCTCTCCCCCAGTCCAGGCTAGCTTACTGTGTAAGTGACAGCAACCGGAGAGACTCACACAGTCTGGGTAAAGGTGACCGGAACCCTCATTGCTCAGTCATGCCTTATCCACCAATGTAATCCAAAAGGAGACGGTGCCAAAATTAGACTTAAAAAGACTTAAGGGCTCAAGTTCTGAGCCCTGCCCAGATCTTAGCAGGGGTTATTATGCAAGAATAACCAGCTTAATTTCAATCCAGGAGATTTGCATAATTATGTGGATCATTACAATGTAAAATATATTTAATGCTTACTCTTGCCGAAGCAACCAGGCTATTCCAGCGCTTGCGGCACTGGTCCAGACCCCTCGCCTCATTGGACACCGCTGAGAGCACGTCGGCGATCTCGCTCCACAGTTTGCGGTAGGCCCGGGGTGGATGTTTCCCACGCCCACCCTGGGTTAGTTGGCCCCACCGGCTATGGACCTCACTTACTAGAGCCTCATTGGCTTCATCAGAGAAAGGTTTTGCCCTCTCCCTCCCCTCCACCTCCTGCCCACAATCAGACTCATGCCCTAACATAATATTAATAACAAATTAATCGCTTTTAACTTTTCTCTCTCTCTCTCTCTATATCTCTCACTCTCTCTACCTCTATCTCTATCTACTCTCCAATGCCTTTCTCTCTCACTCTCTCGCTCTCTCTCTCTCCCCTCTTACCTTCTGTGCATGCCTGGAAGACCACTGACTCCCGAATCACGGGAAGACTGCTTCGCAAAAAAAAAAACGCATGTGCAGAAAGGCCGTTGCTCGGGATGCCTTGCCTTCCACATCACTGAGGTCCATTTCACATCGCTAAGGCGCAATCCACATCGTTGAGCTATCGCTGAGCTATTGCCCCCCCCCAAAAAAGATGAAAGTAGCGATCTGAAAAATGGGTAATCGTCCAGCGATCCTGAGAGCTGAACCATTGCTAAGGCTGGAACATCGCCCATTTGTTGTGCCCTAGCGATAAGTGGAAAGTCCAGCCCAGAGTATTTTTTAAACAACAATAACTTGTATTTATGTAGCGCCCTTAATGTAGTGAGGCCAGGTCGTCAGTGGAGGGGGAGAGGCCCAGTCACCGCTGGAGGGGAGGAGGCCACGTCTATTGGGGAGCGTGAGGTGGGCCCAAACATGTGGTTGGAAGCTCACCGGGCACCGTCGCGGATGGGGTGGAGCAGCTGAGATGACCACGTCCAGTGGGGAGCGTGAGATAGGCCTGTGGGGAGCGTGGGGCAGAAGAGGCCCAAACGCCGTTGGAGGAGAAGAGGTCCAGTTGCCGCAGGAGGGAAGAGGCCCTCAACCAGGGACACCAGGACTGGTTTGATGAGAATGACCAGGAGATCCCAGAGCTAATAGATTGCAAGCACAGGGCATTTCTGAGCCTAAAACAACAACCCAACTCTGGAGCAGCAAGGCAGCATTATAGACGGCTTAACATTCAGAGGCTGAACTCCAAGTCATAGTCAACATTTTCACTGAGGCGTCCGAAAGCATGGGCCTTACACTAAACATCTTTAAGACAAAGGTCTTGCGCCAGCCTGTCCCCGCTGCACAGCACTGCCCCCCTCAGTCTTCAAGATCCATGGCGAGACCCTGGACAACGTGGACCATTTCCATACGTCGGGAGCCTCTTTTCAACAAGGGCAGACATTGACAACGAGATTCAACACCACCTCCAGTGCGTCAGTGCAGCCTTCAGCCTCCTGAGGAAAAGAGTGTTCGAAGATCAGGCCCTCAAATCTGCCACCAAGCTCATGGTGCTGTACAGGCTGTAGTGATATCCACCCTTCTGTATGGCTCAGAGACATGGACCATATACAGTAGGCACCTCAAATCGCTGGAGAAATACCACCAACGATGTCTGCCAAGATCCTGCAAATCCCCTGGTAGGTCAGATGCACCAACGTTAGCATCCTCAACCAGGCCAACATCCCCAGCATTGAAGCACTGATCACACTTGATCAGCTCCGCTGGGCGGGCCACATTGTTTGCATGCCTGACACAAGACTCCCAAAGCAAGCGCTCTACTCGGAACTCCTTCACAGCAAACAAGCCCAAGATGGGCAGAGGAAATGTTTCAAGGTCACCCTCAAAGCCTCCTTGATAAAATGCAACATCCCCACCGACACCTGGGAGTCCCTGGCCAAAGACCGCCCTAAGTGGAGGAAGTGCATCTGGGAGGGCGCTGAGCACCTCGAGTCTCATCGCCGATAGTATGCAGAAACTAAGCGCAGGCAGCAGAAAGAGCGTGCGGCAAACCAGTCCCACCCATCTTTTGCTTCAACGACTGTTTGTCCCACCATTGACAGAGACTGTAATTCTTGTATTGGACTGTTCAGTCACCTACGAACTCTTTTTTAGAGTGGAAGCAAGTCTTCCTCGTTTGCGAAGGACTGCCTATGAATGAATGAATGAATAATGTAGTGAAACAATCCACGGCGCTTCACAGGAGTATTATGAGATAAAAATTTGACACTGAGCCATATAAGGAAATATTAGGGCAGGTGACCAAAAGCTTAGTCAAAGAGGTAGGTTTTTAAGGAGGGTCTTGAAGGAGGATAGAGAGGCGGAGAGGTTTCGGCCGGGAATTCCAGAGCTTAGGGCCAAGACAGCAGAAGTCACGAACACTTTGGTCGGCAAAGTAGAAAAGCAGAGTATTTTTTAAATGGTGAGCAATTGGGAAATGTTGTTGTTCAGAGGAATCTAGGTGTCCTTGTACACAAATTACTGAATGTTAACATACAGGTAGTTAAGAAAGCAAATGGTATGTTGGCCTTTATTACAAGAGGACTTGAATATAAGAGTAATTATTTAGGGCCCTGTTGAGACCACACCTGGAGTATTGTGTACAGTTTTGGCCTCCTTATCTATAGAAGGATATACTTGCCATGGAGGGAGTGCAACAAACGTTCACCAGACTTATTCCTGGGATGGGGGGATTGTCCTTTGAGAGATGGAGTAGAATAGGCCTATATTCTCCAGAGTTTAGAAGAATGAAAGTTCATCTCATATTTCCCCTGCCTGGGGAGTATAGAACCAGGGGGTCACAGTCTCAGAATAAAGGGTCCACCATTTAGGACTAAGATGAGGAGAAGTTTCTTCCCTCAGAGGGTGGTGAATCTTTAGAATGATCTACCCTAGAGGGCTGTGGAGGTTCAGTCGTGATTATATTCAAGACAGAGGTTGATAGATTTTTGGATATTAAGGGATCAAGGGATATGGGGATAGTACAGGAAAGTGGAGTTGAGGTTGATAATCAGCCATAATCTTACTGAATGGCGGAGTATGCTCAAGGGGCCAAATGGCTCACTCCTGCTCCTAATTCTTATGTTATATTCTAACTTTTTTGATGGTGAATGTGAAGACATGAATTGATGGAGACCAATGGGAGAGATATTCACGGAGTGATTGGTTGGTTGCAGGACTGCTTTGTCCCAGTGGCATTAGGTTGCGGAGAGGGAAGAGTGGCCGTTGCATTTTCTGGTGACATGGGTCCACTCATATCTGGCATCTTGGGCAACAGTGTGAGCAGCTAGGGGTGCATCACCCTCCTCCTCCTCTTCTTCTTCCCCCTCCGAATTGTCCAAGGAGGATCTGAGCTCTTCTATTCTTCCTGCAGGTTCAAGTCTTGCTGTTTTGCAATGTGTAGAGCATAGGAAACCATGACCATCCTGGAGCCCCTGGCTTGTGCGTATCTGCCGAGGTACCTGAAGTGCATCTTCACCTGGCCTGTTCAATCACACATCTGTTGGTGACATGGCATTCATTGTAGCGCTGTTGTGATTCGGTGTTGGGGTTTCTGACGGGTGTCAAGTTTGCAGTGGGTATCCGTTATCGCCTAGCAGCCATCCCTTAAATCTGCTTGCAGGTTCGAAGAAATCAGGGAGCTTGGACTGCCACAGGATAAAAACGTCATGGTTGCTGCCTGGGAATCTTGCACACACCTGAATAAAAATCTTATTGTGGTGGCACACCAGCTGCACATTGATGGAGTGGAAGCCTCGGATTTCCACGTATGTGCAGTAAATGGGAAGCAAGTCAGAGCCACAAAGCCGACGCCCTCTCATTCTGATTGGCTTCATCAGAGGCAAAGTGACTCAGAACGGGTTAGAACGTAAGAATTAGGAGCAGGATTGGGCCATTCGGCCCATCGAGCCTGCTCTGCCATTCAATAAGTTCATGGCTGATGTTTTACCTCCACTCCACTTTCCTGCACTGTCCTCATATCCCTTGATTCCCTTAATATTCAAAAATGTATCAGTTTCCGTCTTGTATATATCAATGAGTGAACACCCACAGCACTCTGGTTTGAGAATTCCAAAAAGTCACACCCTCTTAATTGCTTGCTGTACCTGCATGTTAACTTTCAGTGATTTGTGTACAAGGACACCCAGGTCCTTCTGAACAACATTTCCCAATCTCTCACCCCCTCAAATTTGCCGTCATCATCCATCGCCTCAAAAAACCATTCCTCAACCCCTCCGTTCTTGAAAACTAACACCCCATCTCCAACCTCCCTTTGCTCTCCAAAGTCGTTGAACATGCAGCCGCCTCCTAAATCCATGCCCATCTTTCCCGCAATTCCATGTTTGAATCCCTCCAATCTGATTTCTGCACCTGCCATAGTACCAAAACGGCCCTCATCAAAGTTATGAATGATATCCTTTGTGACTGACAAAGGTACACTATCCCTCCTCGGCGTTCTTGACATGTCTGCAGCCTTTGACACAGTTGACCACTGAATCCTCCTCCAACACCTGTCCACTGTCATCCAGCTGGGTGGGAATGCACTCACCTGGCTCCATTCTTATCTATCGAATCATAGCCAGAGAATCGCCTGCAACAATCTCTCTTCCCACCCCCGCATCGTTACCTCTGGTGTCCCCCAAGCTTCTATCCTTGCCCCCCTCCTATTTCTCATCTACATGTTGCCCCTTGGCGACATCGTCCGAAAACACAGCATCTGTTTCCACATGTACGCAGATGACACTTAGCTCTACCTCACTACCGCTTCTCTTGACCCCCTCCTCAATCACTAAATTGTCAGACTGCTTGTCTGACATCCAGCTCTGGATGAGCAGAAATTTTCTCCAATTGAATATTGCGAAGACCAAAGTAATTGTTTTCGGTCCCTGCCACAAACTCCTTTCCCTAGCCACTAATTTCACTCCTCTTCCCAACTTCTGTCTGAGGCTGAACAAGACTGTTCGCAACCTTGGTGTCATATTTGACCCTGAAATGAGCTTTCGGCCACATATCTGCAGCATAACTAAGATCGCCTATTTCCACCTCCATAACATTGCCTGTCTCCCGCCCTTGCCTCGGCTCATTTGCTGCTGAAGCCCTCATCCATGCCTTTGTTACCTCTAGACTTGATTATTCCAGCACACTCCTGGTTGCCCTCCCACATTCTACCCTACGTAAACTAGAGGTGACCCAAAACTTGGCAGCCCGTGTCTTAACTCGCACCAAGTTCCGCTCACCCATCACCCCTGTGCTCGCTGACTTATATTGGCTCCCAGTTAAGCAACGGTTCAATTTCAAAGTTCTCATCCTTGTTTTCAAATCCCTCTATGGTCTCGCCTCTCCCTATCTCTGTAATTTCCTCCAGCCCCACAACCCCCGAGATGTCTGTGCTTCTCTAATTCTGCCCTCTTGAACATTTCTGATTCTCAATCGCTCAACCATTGGTGGCCATGCCTTCTGTTGCTTAGGCTCTAAGCTCTGGAATTCCCTGCCTAAACCTCTCCACCACTCTATTCTCCTTCAAGATGCTCCTTAAAACCTATCTCTATGAGCAAGCTTTTGGTCACCCGCCCTAATTTCTCCTTATGCGGCTCGGTTTCAAATTTTTATCTCATAATACTCAGTGAAGCGCCTTAGGATGTTTCACTACGTTAAAGGAGTTATTTATATATAAGTTGTTGTTTAAAAAATATTCTGCTTTTCTATTTTTCCGACCTTAGTGGATAACTTTACATTTCTCCGCATTGTATTCCATTTGCCATGTTCTTGCCCACTCACTTAGCCTGTCTATATCCCCTTGAAGTCTCTTTATGTCCTCCTCACAACTTACATTCCCACCTAGCTTTGTATCATCAGTAAACTTGGATATATTACATTTGTTCCCCTCATCCAAATCATTGATATAGATTGTGAATAGCTGAGGCACAAGCACTAATCTTTGCGGCACCCCACTAGTTACAGTCTGCCAACCCGAAAATGACCCGTTTATTCCTACTCTCTATTTCTGTCTGTTAACCAGTCCTCAATCCATGCTAGTATATTACCCCCAATCCCATGAGCTCAAATTTTGTTTAATAACCTCTTATCGACTGACTTGTGAAAATCCAAATACACCACATCCACTGGTTCCCCCTTATCTATTCTGCTACTTACAACCTCAAAAGACTCTAACAGATTTGTCAAACATGATTTCCCTTTCATAAATCTGTGTTGACTCTGCCCTATTCTATTATATTTTCTAAGTGCCTTGTTACCAGATTCTAGCATTTTCCTGACTACTGATGTCAAGCTAACTGGTCTGTAGTTTCCCATTTTCTCTCTCCCGCCTTGCTTAAATAGCGGGGTTACTTTTGCTACCTTCCAATCTGTGGGAATCTTTCTAGAATCTATGGAATTTTGGAAGATGTCAACCAATGCATCTACTATCTCTATAACCACCTCTTTCAAAACCCTTGGGGATTTAGTCCAGGGGATTTATCGGCTTTCAGTCCCATTAATTTCTCCCGTACTATTGTTTTTACTAATATTAATTTCTTTCAGTTCTTCATTCTCATTCCCTTCATTCTCCACTATTTTCTGGAGTTTTTTTTACGTCTTCTGTGAAGACAAACACAATGTATTTGTTTAATTTCACTGTCATTTACTTATTCCCCATTATAATTTCTGCTGTCTAAGCTAATTTACTCTCATTCTATTTCTCCCTTTTTTCAATTTTTGGTGATTTTTTGCTGATTTCTAAATCATTCCCAATCCTCAGTCTTACTACTGTTTTTGGCAACATTATAAGTCTCTTTTAATCTAATACTATCATTAACTCCTTTAGTTAGCCATGGATGAATCACTTTTCTCATGGAGTTTTTATTTCTCAATTGGTTGAGAATTTTAAAATATTTGGAATATTTCTTTAAATGCTTATTTACTGTCATTCCTTTTAATCTAATTTTGTATTCTACCTTAGCCAACTCACCCCTCATTCCTATGCAATTGGATTTATTTAAGTTTAAGACTCTGGTTTTGGACTTAAGTATTATACTCTGAAACTCAATGTGAAATTCTCTCGTACTATGATCACTCTTCCCCAGAGGATCCTTTACTATGAGATTATTAATTAACCCTGTCTCATCACAATACAAGATCTAAAATAGCCTGTACCCTGGTTGGTTCCACGATGTATTGTTCCAGGAAACTATCTTGAATGCATTCCTTTATCTTCTGCTCCACATTACCTTTGCCAATTTGATTCTAGATGAAGATTAAAGACTTCCATGATTATTGCATTCCCTTTGTTGCAAGCTCCTGTTATTTCTTGATTAATACTCTGCCCAATGGTATAGCTACTGCTAGAAGGCCTATAAACTACCCTCACCAGTATTTATGCTCCTTGTTATTTCTTATCTCTACCCATATTGTTTCTACTTCATGATCTTTCGAGCAAAGATCCTTTCTCACTACTGTAATTATATCATCCTTTTTTTAATCAGGGCTACCCCTCTCCTTTTCCATTCTGCCTGTCTTTTTAAAATGTCAAGTGTTCTGGAATACTTGGTTACCTTGCTGCCACCTCTATCTAATGCCTATTAGATCAAACAGATTTATCTCTATTTGTGCCACTAGACTAAGCATATATACATTTCAGGGGTGGTGGTATCTAGAACAGCTGCTCTCCTAAAGAGAAGTCATTGTATATTAATTGCACTAGTAATGCTTTGTTGTCTTTGAAGTGTTGGATGCCTGCAAAGCAGTGTACATCGAAAGGGTCACCAAGGGTTGTTCTCGGGACCAAGCTATTTGAACCAGGTAGCAAGATGTTAAAAAAATAATGAAACACAACCCACATGCTAGCGTAAAAGATGTATTTGATTTCAGGTATCAAAAGTCTTCTTGGAGTAATGGCTTTCCCAGTTCTGCAGTGCTCCTGTTTCGACTGTTTCTTTCTGGGTTATTACAGTGAGATAGGTCTCCAAGAAGAGAAGAATTGGTTACATTAAGTTTATTGAAATTTCATTAAAAGGTTTTGTAGAGGGTTCTAAGCTGTCATTATTATGTTATATTTATTATGTTTGAAGCGGTCTAAAGTATTATGTAAATCAAAGAATTGGGTTGTTGATTATTTGCTGTAGTCCTTTTGCTTCTCTGTAATCATCAATAATCTCTTCTACTCGGGAGTCACAGGTTATGGGGAGTGGGCAGGGAAGTGGAGTTGAAGCCAGGATCAGATCAGCCATGATCTTATTGAATGGCAGAGCAGGCTCGAGGGGCCAAATGGCCTACTCCTGCTCCTATTTCTTATTTTCTTACGTTTTTATGTTCTTATGTACTAATTTTAGCCCATGCGATGCCTTCTGCTGATGTGCTAGTTTCTGCCTTCCAGAGTGCACAGGAATATGTGTTAGGCAACCCATGCAATCTACATTGCAAAGGATCATTTTAATTTCCATAGCACATTGCTTTCATTCATCTGGAGAACGGTGTAAATTTTGAATCATAGGAGATGCAGGTCTACCTATGGAAACTTTGCTTTGCTCTAAAGACAAATAAAGAGAATAGCAAGGCAGCCATTACCAAAAGAATTCATCTGGAATTGTTTTTCAACGGTCTTTGCTGTTGCCTTCCCGTATCAACATTTTATTGTAGGGAGAAATTACCAAATGTACAAAAGCAAAGTGTGTGGATACTGAAACACTGAAATAAAAGCAGAAATTGCTGGAAATACTCAGCAGGTCAGACAGCATCTAAGGATAGAGAAGCAGAGTTAATATTTCAGGTCAATGTCCCTTCATCATAACTGGGAAAAGTTATAAATGTAAGAGGCTTTAAGCAAGTGCAGAGGCAGGGAAAGGAGGGAGGGAGGAAAGAACAAAAGGGAAAGTGTGTGATAGGGTGGAAGGCAGGAGAGATTAAATGACAAAAGGGATGATGGTGCAAGGAAAAATGGGGTGGTAATGGGACAAGTAAAGAAACAAAAGAAGGGTTTAGATAGAAACATAGAAATATAGTGAATAGGTACAGGAGTAGGCCATTCGGCCCTTCGAGCCTGCACCACCAATCAATATTATCATGGCTGATCATTCACCTCAGTCCCCCTTTCCCGCTTTCTCTCCTTACACGTTGATCCCTTTAGCCGCAAGGGCCATATCTAACTCCCTCTTGAATATATCCAATGAACTGGCATCAACGACTGTCTGCGGTAGGGAATTCCACAGGTTAACCACGCTCTGAGTGATTAAGTTCCTCCTCGTCTCAGTCCTAAATGGCCTACCCCTTATTCTAAGACTGTGTCCCCTGGTTCTGGACTTCCCCAACATCGGGAACATTCTTCCCACATCTAACCTGTCCCGTCCCGTCAGAATCTTATACGTTTCTATGAGATCCCCTCTCATCCTTCTAAACTCCAGTGTATAAAGACCCAGTTGATCCAGTCTCTCCTCATATGTCAGTACAGCCATCCCTGGAATCAGTCTGGTGAACCTTCGCAGCAGTCCCTCAATAGGAAGAAATTCCTTCCTCAGATTAGGAGACCAAAACTGAACACAATATTCCAGGTGATGCCTCACCAAGGCCCTGTACAATTGCAGTAAGACCTCCCTGCTCCTATACTCAAATCCCCTAGCTATGAAGGCCAACATGCCATTTGCCGCCTTCACCGCCTGCTGCACCTGCATGCCAACTTTCAATGACTGGTGAACCATGACACCCAGATCTTGTTGCACCTCCACTTTTCCTAATCTGCCACCATTCAGATAATACTCTGCCCTCGTGTTTCTGCCACCAAAATGGATAACCTCACATTTATCCACATTATACTGCATCTGCCATGCATTTGCCCACTCACCAACCTGTCCAAATCACCCTGCAGCCTCTTAGCATCCACCTCACAGCTCACACCACCACCCAGTTTAGTGTCATCTGCAAACTTGGAGATATTACACTCCATTCCTTCATCCAAATCATTAATGTATAATGTAAAGAGCTGTGGTCCCAGCACTGAGCCCTGTGGCAGTCCACTAGTCACTGCCTGCAATTCTGAAAAGGACCCGTTTATCCCGACTCTCTGCTTCCTGTCTGCCAACCAATTCTCTATCCACGCCAGTACATTACCTCCAATACCATGGGCTTTGATTTTGCACACCAATCTCTTATGTGGGACCTTGTCAAATGCCTTTTGAAAGTCCAAATACACCACATCCACTGGTTGGGGTGTAAATAACAAAAGCAGAACCATGACTAGCAACTGCTGTCTGACAAAAGCACGCATTTATTTGTACTGCCAAAATGGCCACATTGTCTCTGATTGGCTCTCCATTATCACATGATCTATTGCTGATTGGTCCCCTTGGAGGATAAGCCACACCCTGAAGTTTCTGCAGAATGTGCAACTGGAACCACCCAGCCCAAGTTCTGACTGACTTTGCAAATTGTAATTCAATCCATTTTGACTTCAGAAACCAGAGAAGATAGATCTCCAGCAACCCAGCAAAAACCTCCTAAGTTCCAGCCAAACTCCATTACCCCAGCACAAGTGCATCCCTCCCTCAGCCGAAGTCCCTTACCCCAGAGCAAGTACTGCCTCCCGCAGCTGTATTCCCTTACTCCAGCGCAAGTGCATGAACTCCTGGCCCGCCGCCCCCGACCGCCCCCAACCCAGAGCCATAGATGCAGCATTGTGTGTGGGTCACGGATTGTTAATGGGTTTATTGGATATGAAGTGAATAGTGACCAAGCTTTCTGAGAAATCGGGTGTGGGTGTAAAGGGGGTTGGAAGAACGTGATGCGTCTTCCCAGAGTTACCTCTCTCCCCTCCAATCCTTTCTCTTGCTTCTCCTCTCTCTCTTCCCCCTGCCCCGCCCCTGCCGTGTCTCTCATTCCCTTCCCCCCCACCACCCTGTGTCTCTCTCTCCCTGCCGCCTTACCCTTCCCCGCGTCTCTCACTCTCTACCCACGGATCTGTCTCTCCCTACCCCCGTGTCTCTCCCTTTCTCTCTCTCGTCCCCTCCTCCCCAAGTCTCTCTCTCCCCCATCTCTCTCTCTCCTGCCATGTCTCTCTCTCCCCACCCATCTCTCTCTTTCTCCCCCCGTCTCTCTCTTTTTCTCCCACCGTGTCTCTCTCTCTCACCCCATGTGTCTCTCTCTCTCTCCTCCTGTGTCTCTCTCTCCCCGCCGTGTCTCTCTCTCTTCCTCATCCCCCTGTGTCTCTATCTCCACCTGCCAATGTCTCTCTCTCTCCTCCCCATCCATGTTTCTCTCCCACTTCCCCCTCCCTCACCCCGTGTCTCTCTCTCTCTCCCCAGTTGCCTCACCTCCGACCGCCTCTATCCCACCGCCTCTCTCCCCCCGCTGCCTCTCCCCCCCACTGCCTCTCTCCCCCCGCTGCCTCTCTCCCCCCGCCGCCTCTCTCCTCCCGCCGCCTCTCTCCTCCCGCCGCCTCTCTCCTCCCGCCGCCTCTCTCCTCCCGCTGCCTCTCTCCTCCTGCCGCTCCTCTCTGGCCGCTGCCTCTCCCCGCACCGTCTGTTTCCCTACGCTGCCTCTCCCCCACCGTCTGTTGCCACCCAGCACCTCAGATGAACAACGTGGTCAATTGCGGGGCCCAGTTCCGGTTCTGGTTTTGGGCGGCCGCCGTCGGGGGCGGAGTCGAGAGAACAGAAAAAGGACAGTACAAATAGATACTCTGCTGACAAAATGGGAGCAGTGGTTATGATCTGAAATTGTTAAACTCAATGTTGAGTCCAGAAGGCTGTAATGTGCCTAATTGAAAGATAAGGTGCTGTTCCTCGAGTTTCCGTTGAGCCTTATTAGAACAGTGTACAAGGCCAAGGACAGAGAGGTCAGAGTAGGAGTGGGGCGAAAAATTATAATGACAAGTGCCTGGAAGCTCAGGGTCACACTTGAAGGTGTTCTGCAAAGCTGCTTTTGTTTTCTCCAATGTAGAGGAGACCGTATCGTGAGCAGCGAATATAGTATCCTAACTTGAAAGAAGTACAAGTAAATTACTATTTCACCTGGAAGGAATGTTTGAGGCCCTGGACAGTGGGAAGGGAGGAGGTAAAAGAGCAGGTGTTGCATTTCCTGCGCTTGCATGGGAAGGTGCCGTGGAATGAGGAGGGGGTGTTGGGTGTCGCAGATGGAACGCTCCCTTTGGAATGCGGAAAGGTGGGGGGAAGATGAATTTGATGGTGGCATCACGTTGAAGGTGGCGGAAATGGCAGAGGATGATCTGTTGAATATGAAGGCTGGTGGGATGGAGGGTGAGTACAAGGGAAACCCTATCATGGTTCTGGGAGGGAGGTGAAGGGGTGTGAGCAGAAGTGCGTGAAATGGGATGGACATGGTCGAGGGCCCTGTCAACATCCGTGGAGGTTGAATCCTCGGTTGAGGAAAAAGGAGGACAAATCGGAAGCACTAGTAAGGAAGGTGGAGTCATCAGAACAGATACGACAGGGACCGAGAAACTGGGAGAATGGAATAGAGTCCTTACAGGAAACGGGATGGGAGGAAGTGGAATCAAGGTAGCTGTGGGATTCAGCAGGCTGATCGTAAATATTGGTCGACAGACTATTCCCAAAAATAGAGGAAGGGAAGGGAAGCGTCGCAGATGGACTTTACCAAATGTAGTTACGTATTGGCTGATAATCATATGAAGAATGGGTTGTATTTCAGCTGAGCTGTAAAACATGTCACAATAACAAATTTGCTATGTGACATATGGGGGCTTGGTTTAATGTCTCATCTTAAAGAGGGCACCTCTGACAGTGCAGCCCTCCCTCAGTGTGGCACTGAGACTGTCAGCCTGGATTATGTGCTCAAATCTCTGGAGTGGGACTTGAATCCATGACTCAAAGGCAAGAATGCTATCACTGAGCCACGGCCGAGACCTTAAGTTGTTGAATTTTGTGTGAAATATGGAAATTTCTGTGATTGTTTTATCTACTTGGCTGAAAAATATTTTTTGACTATATCTTATTATCAGGTCTGTTTGAATCCTGGACACTGATTTTTAACATTAGGATGTTTTTTGACACAAAATGTGAAGTCCATCTAGTCTCTTCTGTTTAATGGGCTCCCTGCCGTGTTGTTTATTCTTGTTACTCCCACTTTGTTTAACTGTATGAGACGTTTCATCATTACTGAGCTGCTCCATCAGGGACCGTGGGGGATGGATTTCCTCCAAGCTTCTCCTGCTGCATCGTCCTAATTTCAGCTACACGCATAAACAGAGTTCCACCGAATGTTCGCTGAAATTATGGTGACCGAACAACAGAAGCTCCAAGGAACTTCACCCCTACGTAATTTCAACTGTTGTTAACATAGCAACAGCTTCTTTATGGTTGCGGTCTGACTGTCTCGCCTTTCTCTGTTTCTATCCCTCTCTTTCTTTCCCTCACTTTCTCATGTTCTCTATCTCTCTGCCTATACCCTTTTTATCTTTCTGTCTCTCTCTCTTTCTATCTCTTTCTGTTTGTCTCTGTCTCATTCTGTATCTCTATTTCTATCTCTCTATTCCCTCTTGCTATCTCTTTCTGTATGTCCCTCGATCTTTCTCTCTGCCACACTCTCAGTTTGTATGTCTCTTTCTATCTCTCTGACTCTCTATCCCTCTCTCTTTCTCTCTCTCTCTCTACCTCCATCTAGCTTTTTAATCTCTCCCTACCTCTCTCTAATTCTATCTCTTTCTGTTTCTTTCTCTCTCTATCTCTGTCTTTCTTCCTCTCCCTCACTTTCTGTCTCTGTCTCTGTTTCTGTCCTACTCTGTGCCTCATTCTTTCTCAGTCTCACTCCCAGTCCCTCGCTCCCTGTGATGATGGTAAACTTGGAAATAGGGACAATATATAGGGCATTGTATTCATGCCAAGATTGTCCAACCATCTATTGCTCGTGAAATAAATGATACCAGGCTGTTTTTCGCTTCTCATTTTATAAATAAGACAATAACTCTAAGGGTAGGAATCATATACGCTAAGTACTGTTACATCTTCCACATATTTAGTTCACTCGAAAACAATTGTGAAATGTTTTTTTGTCAATTAAAATTAAGATATTTTTAATGGTATCTGATCTACATAATGGTGCTGATGAATGAATGACACCAGAACGCAAACAGCAGTAATACTGTGATGTTATTCAAATGTATTTTTGTATTGACTCAGTGTTTGTCTCAGATCCTACAGAACATTATGCTGATATTGTCTTTCTGATTGACGGATCTCAACATTTGGCTCGTTCAGGATTCCAACAGGTGCGGAACCTTCTGATAAAAATGGTCTACAGACTGGATGTTGGTGTAAACAGATACCGGATTGGACTGGCTCAGTACAGTGATCAAGTGAGAACTGAGTTCTTACTGGATAAATTTCAAGATAAGAGTATGCTGCTTTCTTACCTAAAGAAGAAATACTATTTTAAGGGTGGATCAGAATTGAATACAGGCCATGCTTTGGATTATCTACGCAAAAGCTTCTTCACAGCCACTACTGGAAGTCGAAAGCATGAAGGAGTTCCTCAGATTGCAATAGTAATTACATCTAGGAGATCGCAGGATGAAGTTGCAAAGGCTGCCGCTTCTTTGAAGGATGATGGCATCAAAATTCTCTCCATTGGTATAAAGAATTCAGATCTCAAGGAGCTGGAAACAATGGCATTTTTGCCAAGATACCCATACATTTTCCAGGCCAACCCTTTTACCAATGTTAATCTCATGTTTAATAATTTAATCCAGGCAGTCCATATTATATCACCACCAGAAACAAGGGATAGTGTACCGCCAGGTAATTTAAAATTTCTTTATCTTTTTAAGGTTCCTTGCAGTTAAGGTTGCTAACTCTAATTCAACGTATTTGGGGACATTTTATCACATGAGCTCCAGCCTCCAACCACCCCACTTTCCACTCCCGCTATTGGTCACCCAACATGTCCATGGTCACGGATCACTGTCTTCCCAAGCCAATTAGAAAGCGAACAGACTCTTCATGACCTGAATTGGGTGATTCTTGACTTTTGGTCAAACATCCCTTTTCCCCCATCTCCAATATTTTTATAACTAATAAACAAAAATGTACATAGCAAATTTAAAAAATACACAATTTATTTTAAACACTCCTGTGATTGTTCTCCCAGGCTGCTCGATTAATCTTTAATTCTTGGAGACTCCAGGACAATATTGAGGGTTGTCAAGCCATCTTGCAGTGTAAAGAAAGACTTGCATTTATATAGCACCTTTCATGACCACCGGATGTCTCAAAGCACTTTATAGCCAATGAAGTACATTGGAGTGTAGTCATTGTTGTAATGTGGGAAACATGGCAGGCAGCCAATTTGTGCACAGTAAGCTCCCACAAACAGCAATGTGATAATGACCAGATGATTTGTTTTTGTTATGTTGATTGAGGGATAAATATTGGTCAGGACAGTCAGGAGAGCTCCCCTGCTCTTCTTCGAAATAGTGTCATGGAATCTTTTACATCTGAGAGAGCAGACAGGGCCTCAGTTTAACATCTCATCCGAAAGACGGCACCTGAAACAGTGCAGCATTCCCTCAGCACTGCACTGGAGTGTCAGCCTAGCTTTAGTGCTCAAGTCCCTGGAGTAGGACTTGAAACCAAAAGTTTCTGACTCAGAAGGCAAGTGTCCTACCCACTGAGCCAGAGCTGACACATGTATCCTGCATGCTTTGGTTTTATTTCCTTCCAAACATCAAAGAACATTCTCTTGTTGCCCATCTTGTACCTGTTTGTAAAAAGTCTATTGTCTCTGTGCGTAGAACAGTTTCAGGAACGTCTGAGCAAATGTGAAAAATATCCTTATTAATTTGAGATTTCTGGGTCAAAAGATGCATAACCGTCTCTGGGCAGTGAGAAGCCATGGTACATTTTTATTAAATGCACTTAATTGGGAGAAAGTCAATTAAAGGCTAAGTGCTTCCCACAGGGAGGAAGTGAAAATCAAATTACAGCACATTCCCGTTGGTGCACAAAGCCGCCAGGAATACTCCCAGTTGCAAAATGAGCCGTGGCAAATGCACTTCCTATACCAATGTGCGAGAGCAGAATTTGAGGCCACTACATGTAGTACAACTCTGTTGCTACGCAAGGAACTTGGATTAAGAGATCAGTGTTGGTGGAACCTACAGCAAATAACACTAGTAGGTGTTAGCTCCATTATCATAGGCGGTCTCTCGAAATGAGGATGACTTGCTTCCACGCCAAAAAAGGATAAGTTTACAAGTGTTTCGATGAAGGGCCTAAAATTCCAGGTCCTGAACTACATCCTGAAGGGTGGAAGATGCATGTGCGTAGATTTTTTTTAACGTGTGGTGACTGTTGCACACCAGCCACCACATGGGCTTGACAGAGCCAGGTCTTGGTCTAATGGCAAGGATTACCCAAGATGACTGGATCTGCTGCACGGACTTAGTGCGCACACATATCGCAGTGTGGGCTGGCCCGTGCTGCCCCTGGGCCCCTGGCTCCGAACTCACGCCTCCCCTGGGCCCCGTTCACATCCCTCTACAGTCTCTCACCGCCCCTTAGCCCTGATCTTACTGCTCCTGCTGTATCTGCCCACGCTCCAATCACTGACCTGGATCTTGATGATGTCACTGTGCGCTGCCGGCGCAGTTCGTACTGCTCCCTGAAGTGGCATGCCTCCACGCTGCTACCAGACCCTGACCTGCCACTGGTGTTTTCATGCAGGTCGGGGCCTCCACACAGGTGTTAGCTATGGCTTAGTTGGTAACACTCTTGCCTCTGAGTCAAAAGGCATTGGTTGAAGTCCCACTCCAGAGACTTGACCACATAATCCAGGCTGTATAAGAACATAAGAACATAAGAAATAGGAACAGGAGTAGGCCATACTGCCTCTCGAGCCTGCTCCACCATTCAATAAGATCATGACTGATCTGATCATGGACTCAGCTCCACATCCCCACACACTCCCTCTAACCCCTTATCCCCTTATCGTTTTAAGAAACTGTCTATTTCTGTCTTAAATTTATTTAATGTCCCAGCTTCCACAGCTCTCTGAGGCAGCAAATTCCACAGATTTACAACCCTCTGAGAGAAGAAATTTCTCCTCATTTCTGTTTTAAATGGGCGGCCCCTTATTCTAAGATCATGCCCTCTAGATCTAGTCTCCCCCATCAGTGGAAACATCCTCTCTGCATCCACCTTGTCAAGCCCCCTCTTTTGATAAGATCTTTTGATAAGATCACCTCTCTCATTCTTCTGAATTCCAATGAGTAGAGGCCCAGCATACTCAACCTTTCCTCATAAGTCAACCCCCTCATCCCCGGAATCAACCTAGTGAACCTTCTCTGAACTGCCTCCAAAGCAAGTATATCGTTTCGTAAATATGAAAGCCAAAACTGCACGCAGGACTCCAGGTGTGACGTCATCAATACTTTATATAGCTGTAGTAAGACTTCCCTGCTTTTATACTCCATCCCCTTTGCAATAAAGGCCAAGATACCATTGGCCTTCCTGATCACTTGCTGCACCTGCGTACTATCCTTTTGTGTTTCATGCACAAGTACCCCCAGGTCATGCTGTACTGCGGCACTTTGCAATCTTTCTCCATTTAAATAATAACTTGCTCTTTGATTTTTTCTGCCAAAGTGCATGACCTCACACTTTCCAACATAAAACTCCATCTGACAAATTTTTACCCACTCACTTAGCCTGTCTGTGTGTTCTTTTGCAGATTTGTTGTGTTCTCCGCACATATTGCTTTTCCTCCCATCTTTGTATCGTCAGCAAACTTGGCTACGTTACACTCAGTCCCTTCTTCCAAGTCGTTAATATAGATTGTAAATAGTTGAGGTCCCAGCACTGATCACCATGGCACCCCACTAGTTACTGGTTGCCAACCAGAGAATGAACCATTTATCCCAACTCTCTGTTCTCTGTTTGTTAGCCAATCCTCTATCCATGCTAATATATTACCCTCAACCCCATGAACTTTTATCTTGTGCAGTAACTTTTATCTGGCACCTTGTCAAATACCTTCTGGAAGTCCAAATACACGACAACCACTGGTTCCCCTTTATCCACCCTGTTCATTACATCCTCGAAGAACTCCAGCAAATTTGTCAAACATGACTTCCCCTTCATAAATCCATGCTGATTCTGCCTGACCGAATTTTGTTATTCCAAATGTCCTGCTACTGCTTCTTTAATAATGGACTCCAACATTTTCCCAACCACAGATGTTAGGCTAACTGGTCTATAGTTTCCTGCTTTTTGTTTGCCTCCTTTTTTAAATAGGGGCGTTACATTTGCAGTTTTCCAATCTGCTGGGACCTCCCCAGAATCCAGGTAATTTTGGTAAATTACAACCAATGCATCCACAATCCCCGTCGTTACTTCTCTTAAGACCCTGGGATGCAAGCCATCAGGTCCAGGGGATTTATCTGCCTTTAGTCCCATTATCTTACTGAGTACCACCTCCTTAGTGATTGTGATTGTGTTAAGTTCCTCTCCCCTATAGCTCCTTGACTATCCACTGTCAGAATATTGTTAGTTTCGTCTACTGTAAAGACTGATACAAAATATTTGTTCACAGTTTCTGCCATCTCCATGTTCCCCATTACTAATTCCCCGGTCTCATCCTCTAAGGGACCAACATTTACTTTAGTCACCTTTTTCCTTTTTATATACCTATAGAAACTCTTACTATCTGTTTTTATATTTTGCGCTAGTTTACTTTCATAGTCTATCTTCCCTTCATAATTTTTTAGTCATTCTTTGCTGGCTTTTAAAAGCTTCCCAGTCTTCTGTCCTCCCACTAATTTTGCCCAGTTTGAATGCCCCTGTTTTTAATTGGATACCATCCTTTATTTCTTTAGTTAGCCACAGATGGCTGTCAGGGGTGCTGTCGTTTGGATGAAATGCTAAACTGAGGTCCTGTCTGCCCTCTCAGGTGAACGTAAAAGATTCCATTGCAATATTTCAAAAACGTGCAGGCTGTTCTCCCCAGTGTCCTGGACAATATTGATTTCTCAACCAACATCATTAAAACAGATTATCTGGTGATTATCACATTGCTCTTTGCTGTGTGCAAATTGGCTGCCACATTACAACAATGACTACACATCAAAAATACTTCATTGGCTGTAAAGTGGTTTGGGACGTCCTGAGGTCATGAAAGGCTCTATATAAATGCACATCTTTCTTTCTTTAAGATTGACTCGTTAGATAGGATTTTTCTTTCTCACCAATTTTTAAACATTCCCACCTGGAAAGCCAACAGAAGTTTTATGAGAAGCTTCATAAATGCGATAACTCTCAGCCTTTCTCCCTCTTCTGGCCCCAAGATTTAGATTTCTGACACCACACTTGGTGCTTTTGCCAAGATGCAGAATTCTGTGCTAATTCTCTTCTTCAAGGGAAGGGTTTCAGATATTTTGAACAGACAAACAAAGCAGTTATATCGACTTGAAACATAAGTTTATACAGTCCAGACTCTTCCATCAAAAGGATGTAATAACGGCAGCAAAAAGAGCAGAATCCAAACCCTGCAAACACTTCTGAACTCGCTGGTGTCTCAGCAGGGTGGGTGACTGAGTGAGTCCCTTCCCACACACAGAGCAGGTGAACAGCCTCTCCCCAGTGTGAACTCGCTGGTGTGTCAGCAGATTGGATGAATGAGTGAATCCCTTCCCACACACTGAGCAGGTGAACAGCCTCTCCCCAGTGTGAACTCGCTGGTGTGTCAGCAGATTGGATGAATGAGTGAATCCCTTCCCACACACTGAGCAGGTGAATGGTCTTTCCCCAGTGTGAACTCACTGGTTTTTAAGTAAGGAACAGTACTGAGTGAATCCCTTCCCACACATGTCAAAATCTAATGGACTCACTCGATTCCTCAGCACCTGAATATCATCGGCCTTTGAATGTGGGAGGAGAAATGTTTGCCAGTTCTGTCTGTGGGAATACATTTCAAACATCAGTGTGACTGGAAAAGCACCGATTCACATACACCCAAATGAGAGTGTTCCAGTGAACTGACTGTGGAAAGAGCTTTAACCAGTTACACAGCCTGAAAAAACATCACACCATTCATAGCGGGGAGAAACTGTACACGTGTTCTGTGTGTGGACGAGGCTTCAACTGATCATCCAAGCTGGAGAGACACAAGGACACCCACACCATGGAGAAGCCGTGGGAATGTGGGGACTATGGGAAGGGATTCAATTACCCATCCGAGCTGAAAACTCATCGCTGCAGTCACACCGGGGAGCGGTCGTTCCCCTGCTCCGAGTGTGGGAAGGGATTCACTCAGTCATCCAACCTGCTGACACACCAGTGAGTTCACACTGGGGAGAGACCGTTCATTGGGAATTAAACCTATATACGGCAACAATTCATCTTCCATACAGGGAGGTGATGTTTCCTACTCATGTCACTGCTTGTCTGAGTTTTTCCTTGGTTATCAGTAAGGATTCAAACTTCCCAAGTTCCTCCAAGGTTGTCCACTGATCCACGGTAGTTCTGGAGTTCAGTGCACCTGCTGCCAGGTCACTTACCTCTTGGGCTTGGTGATACAGATTACAATGGCCGACAGAACAGAGCAACTGGGCATGTGACTTGACATTCAATCCTCCAGCAACTTAACCTGACGTAAACGTTCATCTGAGTTACTGTTTCAGGTTGCGTGCCCGCTAACAATTGAATTGATTCACGCAAAAAGTCATTTTAATTCCTATAATTTGGTGCAACTCTAGCAGACCCTGGTGGAATGTCTCTGTTGACTCCCCTCTCACCCTCTCCTTTGCCCCACTTCCTTTCCCCTTCCCCCTCACTCCTCCCCGCCAACCGCCCCCTCTCCACCCCACCCCCCCGCCCCGCTCTATGCTCCTCTCTCTCGGAAGTATTTTTCAAAGTATTTTAGCTTCAACTAGAATATTTTAATCTGATTTATGCCAGTGTTCAAATGTTGTTGAATTTCTTTAAACATGACCTACTTCCATACTGTTCAGCTATCAAATCAATTCTTCACTGTTTTCCCCCTTTAGTAACTAACGAAAGCCAAGAAGAGCACTGGCAGAAACCTGCAGGTGAGGCATTAAACATTTTTATTTTTGTTTTTAAGAGTTCTGTAAGAACCAGAGGGGAGATGAGGAGAATTTATTTTACACAAGTTGTTGTGATCTAGAATGCACTGCCTCAAAAGATGGTGGAAGCAGATTCAATAGTAACTTTCAAAATGGATTACGATATACACTTGGAAAGGAAATATTTGCAGGGCTACAGAGAAAGAACGGGGGCCATGAGACTAATTGGATAGATCTTTTAATTATTCTTATAAAGAATATTACTACAGTTGGGATAGAAAGGGAGAAAATAATTGACAAACTAACAGTGCTAAGAGAGGATAAGACCCAAGGTCCAGATGGTATGTGTTATGTTCATAATAAAGTAATGTAACTGAGTACTGTGGACATGAGTAAGTGTGACCTTAGCTCCTTTATTCAAACTCCAGAGTATTGGTACAGCATGGGAGGCCTGCTTATATACAGTGCTCCCAAGAGATGCTGGGATCCCTTCGGACTCCAACAGGTATGCCCTCTGGTGGTGATATGATACAGGTTACTTAGGGTTGCACACATAACATCACTCCCTCCCAAAGTCAATAGTACACTTATTTACAGGGTGAGACGATCTGGGGCTTTTCGCTCCCTTGTCGATCGTTTCGGTATAAATGCAGGTGTGGGTGAGTTGGTTGGTTCTTCGCTGGGCTGCTGGGCAGCTGGCCTTGCTGGGCTGCTGGATGATGGGGAGTTGAGCTTCGTGATGTCGGTTGCCACCTGTGTGTGTGTTGGAGGGTCGAAGTTGGTGGTGTCCTCTTCGGGTTGCTCGTGGCTGTCTGTGAATCGCAGTTTGGTTTGGTCCAAATGCTTTCTGCAAGTTAGTCCATTTGCAAGTTTGACCTGAAACACCCAACTCCCTTCTTTGGCTATGACAGTGCCAGCAAGCCATTTGGGACCATGCCCATAGTTGAATATAAATACAGCGTCATTGACTTCAATATCGTGTGACAAGTTTGCGCGATCATGGTACATGCTTTGTTGATGCTGCCTGTCCTCGACATGATCATGGAGATCAGGGTGGACAAGGGAGAGCCTTGTTTTGAGCGCCATTTTCATGAGCAGCTCGTTGGGGGAACCCCGGTGAGCGAGTGGTGTCTGGTGCTGGAGCAGGACTTATGATAGGCGGGTCTGCAGGGATCCTTCCGACACACGTTTCAAGCTTTGCTTGATGGTTTGAACTGCCCGTTCTGCCTGGCCATTGGATGTGGTCTTGAATGGGGCAGATGTGACGTGCTTGATTCCATTGCAGGTCATGAATTCCTTGAATTCAGCACTGGTGAAGCACAGCCCATTGTCGCTGAGATGGACATCAGGCAGGCCGTGCGTGGCGAACATGGCTCGTAGGCTTTCGATGGTGGCGGTGGATGTGCTTACAGACATTATTACACACTCAATCCATTCTGAATAAGCATCCACAACAACCAAAAACATTTTGCCTAGAAACGGGCCCGCAAAGTCAACGTGGATCCAAGATCACGGTTTGGAGGGCCATGACCACAAACTTAGCTCGGTGCATTGCTCAATTGAGAGCAAGTGTTGCATTGGTGCACGCATGACTCCAAATCTGAGTCGATGCTGGGTCACCACACATGGGATCTGGCTATAGCTTTCATCATTAATATGCCTGGGTGGGTACTGTGTAGGTCGTGTATGAACGTTTCCCTGCCTTTCTTGGGCAAAACCACGCGATTGCCCCACAAAAGTCAGTACGCCTGTATGGACATTTCGTCTTTGCGCCACTGGAACGGCTTGATCTCTTCATGCATCTCTGCTGGGACGCTGGACCAGCTACCATGGAGGACACAGTTATTTACAAGGGAGAGTAAAGGATCCTGGCTGGTGCAGGTCCTGATCTGGCGGGCCATAATGGGTGACTTTTCGTTTTCAAATGCATCCATCACCAAGAGCAAGTCTGCAGGCTGTGCCATTTCCACCCCAGTGGTGGGCAATGGTAGCCGACTGAGAGCATCAGCGCAGTTCTCTGTGCCTGGTCTGTGACGGATTACATAGTTGTATGCAGACAGCGTGAGCGCCCATCTTTGGATGCGGGCAGAGGCATTGGTATTAATGACCGACCGACCGACCTCAGCGGGTGGGGGGGGAGGAAGCCGTTCCTGATGGCGGGCGGCGGGGGGTAAGGAGACAGTGAGAAGGCTGCAGGAAGCCTCAGAAGTTGAGCACCCATTCCCGACGGCAGGGGGGGAGAAGGCCGTCGGGAAATGGATGCCTCAACTTCTGAGGCTTCCTGCAGCCTTCTCACTGCTGCAAGAAGCCTCAGTGCTGATCATGGAAGGGCAATGTGCTTTTATTAAAAAATGTTCAAAAATTAAACAGCTACAAAGAACGACAAAAATGGCCGAGTGCCAATGTTTCCTTCACACTGCGCGTGCGCGAACGCTCCAACGCGCACGCGCAGGGTTGCCAGCAGGAAAAAAACTAATTTAAATGGTACCCGCCCCCTCCCACTTACAAAATCGGCGCGAGTGGTAGGCTTCGCCCCCCTGGGCGCCACGCAAAGCAGACATGGAGCTGCAGGGCGCTCCAGAATCGCGCGTTTTTTTCCGGCGCCGTTTTCGGCGGGAAAAACGGGCGCCCAGCTCGGAGGGGCGCCCGTTTTTTATCGTGTGGAAACTTGGGCCCAATGTTTCAAGCGGCATTGATGGGCTCGATGATCACCTCCGCAGCGCCAACAAGGTGTTAACTGCCTCGCATTAACGTTTGATGGCAATTCTGGGTCATCTGAGGTCGGGCAGCTGCAGGCGTGTACGTTCTGCCATATGCATTCCTGCCTGTTACTTTGTGTACAGTACTTGCCGAAACCTCTTTATGCTGCGAAATTTGTTTGGTGTTATCGCTGGTAGACATAAATGCCTGGGTTATCGTTATGGCTTTGCTTAGGTTCGGTGTTTCAACAGTCAATAGTTTGCGAAAGATAACCTCATGGCCAATGCCAAGCAGAATGAAGTCTCTTAGCATTTTCTCAAGGAATCCATCGAATTTGCAATGTCTTATAAGGTGCCTTAGCTCGGCGATGTAGCTCGCCATTTCCTGGCCTTCAGACTGTTGACATGTGTAAAACCGATACCTTGCCATCAGAACGCTTTCCTTCGGATTTAGGTGCTCCCAGACCAGCATACACAGTTCTTCATATAATTTGGTTGTTGGTTTCACTGGAGCTAGAAGATTCTTCATGAGGCCATAGGTTGTTGCCCCACAGGTGGTGGGGAGGATCGCCCTTCGTTTGGCAGCGTTTTCATCCCCTTCCAGCTCGTTGGCCACGAAGTATTGGTCGAGTCGCTCCACGAAGGCCTCCCAGTCATCCCCTTCTGAGAATTTCTCCAGGATACCAACAGTACTCTGCATTTTCACGTGATTGTTTGTTATCCCGTCGCCAGTTGCTATGTTCATAATAAAGTAATGTAACTGAGTACTGTAGACATGAATGACCTTAGCTTCTTTATTCAAACTCCAGAGTTTTGGTACAGCATTTAAAGCCTGCTTATATACAGTGCTTCCAAGGGATGCTGGTATCCCTTGGGACTCCAACAGGTATGCCCTCTGGTGGCGGTATGATACAGGTTACCTAGGGTTGCATACATAACATCATGTACCCACACATGCTCAAGGAAACTAGGGAGGAGATAGGAGAGGCACTAGTTCATATATATAAAAGTTCCACAGAAGAGGGGATAGTGCTCGACAACTGTGGATAGCTAATGTTGCTCCTATATTAAGGGAGATAGAACAGAACCTGGGAACTATAGAACAGTCAGCTTACTGTCAGTGGCAGGAAAGATACTGGAATCTAGATTCGAAGAAGTGAGAGAAAGAGCATCTAGAGTCAGCAAATATAACAAAAAATAGTCAGTATGGATTCAGAAAGTCAGTGTTCTGCAGCATTGAGGTGCTGTAAACACTGACAAGCACTGCACAAAGATACATGGCTGCATCCTGGCTCTCCCATGACTTCCTCCATATGCTTATGGAGGCAGTCACAGCATGCAGGAAGGTTCTCTTCCCTTCCAATGGGTGGAAGGGACCTCCCCAGGACACCAACGCAGCCTGATTGCATGTTGCACAGGATGGCACAAGCAACAATGCCTGGTTGCAAAATCATTAGTGCCCTGTTAGTGCCCGCGGGGGTGTTAATGGGAAGTGCAAATTACCCACATTTCTCCCCTTTTGAAGAGTTTTTAAGTTTTTTGAAGTATGTTTAAATTTTATTTCAGTATTGTTAGTGTTTTTTCATGTATTGTTTTGCATTTTTTTTTAAGTTTCAAACTTGGTTTTGGTGACCAGTTAGCCTTCCCCTGTATTTCTACTTTGAGAAGGAACAAGAGGCGGAACAGCAAGCCCCGTGCTGAAATGCCAGGCTCCAGACCCGATCCGCCCCAGTAGCCACATCTCACTGTCTAAAGGCCCACTCCGGGTGACCACTCATTAATGCTTGACCTGTGCCTCCCTCACAGAGCAATAACTTGAGTTGTGTCAGCTGTCAGACATCTGCAGGCTCAGCTGATAAAGGAGACCATCAGCTGACTATGATCCGAGCCCAGTACCAAATGGGTCTTGCCATCCATCTTGGACATCAAACCCAACTCAGGCCTTGGTGACATGTAGCTGCCCTCCATAACTACCAAGCAGCCCATCTGCCGATCACTCTGCTACTCCTTCATGGAGATGTTTCCCCAAACTGTCCTAAATCATTTTGTCCTTATCCATCAGTGACAGGAACATCTCACTCAAAGCAATCGGACAACATTCTTACTGTTACCCTTGGTGCCTGTTCTTCGACAATCATAGAATGACACAGCACAGAAGAAGACCATTTGGCCCATCGTGCCTGTGCCAGCTCTTTGGCAGAGCTATCCAATTAATCCCACTACCCCACCACCCCCGCTGCCCTTTCTCTGTAGCCCTGCAATTCTTTTTCCCTCTAAGTATTTATCCAATTCCCTTTTGAATGTCACTATTGAATCTGATTCCACCATCCTTTCAGGCAGTGCATCCCAGATGACAACAACTTGCCATGTAAATAAAAGTTTTCTCATGTCTCCTCTGGTTCTTTTGGGAATCACCTTAAATCTGTGTCCTCTGGTTACCGACCCATCTGCAACTGGAAACAGTTGAGCCAAAATTAGCCCCCGCCGCAAATGCGACGCACCTCCCATGTTTCGACTGTGGTGGCCTCTTGCAGGAAATTGGCTCTTTAGCTTTTTTTTTTGAGCGGCCTGCAGGTGGGTCATGAAGGGAGCGGAAGTGCGGCGGTGAACGGAAGTTCGGTAAGTAGAGGGGCGGAAGTTGGGAGCGGGGGAATGTCTACCGCTGTCAGTCATCAGCACAGAGTAGCGCTGATGACATCATCATGCTGGTGCGTCACCACGTCTCTCTCCTTCATTTAAAGGGGAGACCCTCTGTGATTCTTTAAATTAGGTCCACTGGGCCATCAGGGAGGGTTTTGGCCTGGCCAGCATCCTGGCACCTAAGATGGGGTGCCAAGCTGCCTGTTGGCGGCCCGGCCGAACCCGGGGGCATGATTGCTGGCCTGACATGGCAGTTGGCAGACAAGAAAAAAGATGGTGGCAGCGGCAGTAAATCCTCCCCTTTAATGGCAGCCGCACCGGCATTTTAGAAGCACTCCAAGCACAGTGCACTGACAGAAAAAGCTGTCTGTGGTACCGAGCGGCGGGAGCAAGATTTTCTGTGCGGTATTTTGGGTTCGGGGGAACATCAGTGGTGTGTGCTCTGATGACACACTTAGGACGGATCAGCAGCAGAAGAGCGGTAGGGGGTGGGGGGAGCAGGTCACCGCCGGGATAACGCAGGAGTGGAATGTTTAAAATGGTGGCCATTACACAAAAATCGGCGGCCATTCCACTCCACAGCGTGGCCAGTAACAGGCCTTAAGGGAAGGGGCGATTTTTGCCCCAAGTCTCCTTATCTACTCTATTAAAACCGTTCATGATTTTGAACACCTCCATCAAATCTCCTCTCAACTCTATCTGCTCTAAGGAGAATAACCCCAGCTTCTCCAGTCACTCCACATAATCATGAAGGGAATCAAATGTTATTTCCAAACAAGGTTTTATTAATGCATTGAAATTTTCTTCCCTTTTGGTCCTGCTCTAAAGATCCTAATGTATGTCAAGAAGTGCCTAGAAATGGCCTGAAAACACTTGCCTGATCATGTGGGCCAAGTCTAAAAGGTGCACCTCAAGACCCCCTGCCTGGCCCTCCCTCTCCCAAGGTTTCCTGGATGTCCTGAGGACTCTGTGTCCAGTGCACAGATCTGCTGCAAAATAGAGCAGTGTCCTTCCCTGACTCCTTGATGAAACTCTCTCCTGCTTTAGGTAGGAGCTTCCAACTCCCAACTGCAACAGGGCCAAAATTAGGCAACATTCTGTACTAGTTGCTGGCCTTTTTTACACTTTTTTAATGGCAATTTACCTCCACCTTCATCACCTCCTAAAGGCTGACTTCATGCTGGAACATGAGGGGCAATTTCACAGGGATTGCAGATTCGAGATAGAGCTCAAAGCCAATAAAGTATTTTTGAATGTAGTTTTGAATAGAGTGGGGCTTGAATCCATGACCTTTGGACTGTGAGGCAAGAGTACTACCATCGAGCCATGGCTATGGTCTGTAATCTAATATTATGCAATATAGATAATGCTGCTCATATTTGGGAAATAATAATTATTCATTCGTAAATTTTTTTATTCGTTCCTGGGGTGTGGGCGTCGCTGGCAAGACCAGCATTTATTGCCCATCCCTAATTGCCCTTGAGACGGTGGTGGTGAGCTGCCTTCTTGAACCGCTGCAGTCCTTGTGGTGAAATACTGAGAGTGTTGTTTAAATATTTAGCATTTCCATACTAATTCTCTTATTTGAATTTGCAGAACCGGATGCTTATGTGGTATTCCTGGTTGAAGGGTTTCAAGATATGCATGCATTTAAATAGAAACAGATTTTTAATATGGGAATCATTAGCCAGTTGAATGTTGGACTGGATAAATACAGAATTGGACTTGCTCGGTTTCATAGGGATGAATAAATTTAGGAGCCGAAATTGCCCCGCACACCATTATAACGCGGTAATCTTCCATGGCCGGGACATTTATTGCCCAGCTCGGAAGTTCCACCCCCACCGCGGACTTCGGTCATTCCGCCCCTCAATGGCACACCAGGGCCCAGCACCCTGCCGGCAACATCAGCGCTATGCAGATGCTCCGCGTAGCGCTGATGTGGCAGAACACCCTTAAAGGGGAGGGCAGCTGAACACTCTGCTGTCCCCTTGGCGGCTGCCACTGGGCCACCAGGGACACCCTCAAAAGGGCCAACAGCCCGGAACCGATAACGGAGCGCCGGGCTGCAGGATGGCGGCCCGGATGAGGCGAGGGCCACAATTGTCGGGCCGACAGAAGAGAAGTTGCCCCATGACCTGCGAAGCTGGCGGTGACATCGGCTGGTGCCATTCTCACCACCCGCGGGGCAATTTCCCCCATGGGGAGCAAAGGGGCAGGTCGGTGTGAGGTCGGAATGCACGGCATTGACGTCATTGCCGTGCGTACACCAGCCTGGGGCGCAAATCGCTGGGTGCAGCACGACTGGCACAGCGCCCCCCTCAAACCTCTGAGCCAATTTCCCCGAGGCACTATCCACACCTTCCCCGAGGTGATAACCTCATTATGCCCCATTAGCATCCCCCAAGGGCGCTAATGGGGCTATAAAAAGGGCAATTATGCCCCCTGACTTCTTGCAGAATAGTTTTGTAAATAAGAAGGAAGTGTTAAATCACGTCAAGAAGAGTTTCAACTTTCAGACTGGGAAGTGTCACTGGGCACGCAATATGCCATTGACAAGCTGAACACAGCCGACTTCATTCCACTGGCTGAAAGTCAAAAGTATGAAGGCATTTCCCAGATTACAGTAATAATTACTAAAGCATCATCACAGGCTGGCGTTAAAACACATTTTGAAGCTTTGATCAAAAATAGAGTGATAGTTATTTCCATCGTCGTATCGGAATCAGAGTTCCATCAGCTGCAAGTAGGAATTGATTCCTCATCGTTCCCACTTATTTTCCAAAGTAGTTACTTGAATAATCTGTACCAGTATTCAGATAATGTGGTTCACGCAATACAAGGTATAGCTAAACGAGAGACCAAGTTTAAACAACCAGCAAGTAAAACCCTAATCTATGTTCTTTGGAAAATGAGTTCTGTTTTCCCCATGCGAGAGTCCCAATCTTTGTTTTGCTCTCTCTAACATTTTTTTAAAGTTTGAATTTTAAGAGCTTACTCACTTCCTTGTTCGCTGTCTGTGAGAATTCTGTGTTTTAATTGGCTGCTTAGACAGCCTATTGACATCACAACAATTCGCACAAGGGGATCCCCAATATACTTTGTTGATTTGAATTAAAGGTCAGAAAACCCGAAGTTCTCGACACAGGGATTGCAAGATTATTGTGCAAAGCATACTTCGGGGCCTATCGTATCCAAAGGAATTTCTATCCATAAGTAGCAGTAACTTAGCCATCATAGTAAGCGGCCAATTGGCTGGT
This sequence comes from Pristiophorus japonicus, assembly GCF_044704955.1. Classification (NCBI taxonomy): domain Eukaryota; kingdom Metazoa; phylum Chordata; class Chondrichthyes; family Pristiophoridae; genus Pristiophorus; species Pristiophorus japonicus. Next base: position 37,497,749 of record NC_091981.1, on the reverse strand, counting down.
CCATTCTCTTTGGGGTAAAGGTGGCTGCAAGCGGCCAGGGAACTTTTTGAACAGATTCAACCCTCTGTAGCGGCTCGCTAATCTGTTACCTGAGCCACAATACTCCAGGGCACCACTGCTGATTGACCAGTCAGCCTTGCTCGCTGATGGAGCCTCCAAGAGTAGGCCTGTCACTGGGACTGGGATTGCTGCTGCTCAGCTGCTGATAATCCTGCAGGTCAATGCTCTAATGGTTGGACAAGCAACGGGAAGCTTATCGTCGTTTTGTGCTCGCCAAAGTTCACAGAGGCATTTTCCTCCCTCAATCTTCCCCCACTCCCTCTTTCCTTCGCTGTAAACCACTTGCCTGTCTTGCTACATCACACAGATATGTACAGATGAGGGAGGCCCATTCAACCCATCTTGCTCACCCTTCCATAGAAATCCATGATCTCCCCAACACAGCCTCTTGAATTACTCCAGAGATGAACCTTTTCCAATAAAATTTAGAATCTAATATCCACAATAAGGTCCCTGTCACTCATTTTCAAGGGTTTTTAACCGTTCCTTGTAATTCGGTCCTCGGCAATCAGCCTTGTGGCCTTTGCAAAGCTTCCAAGGTTGGATGGTTCCTTAGTTCCTCAACAACAAGTACAGAACATAATCTCCAAGGAAGAAGAGAAACATCAAAGCTTTGGAAGTGGTGCAGAGAGGAGTCACAAGGCTGATTCCCACCATCATAGGCCAGAGTAATGGGGGGTGGGTTAGAAAAATTTGGACATGTGGAAAAGTTATTTTGATATCAGAGAACATTTTTTTTTATTGCATTTAGGTCTCTTTCTGAAAAACGAGTCTTCATTACATCTCACCAGTTTACAATGTTGTGTTTTTTTTTACAGTGTGCCTGTCGGCCTTAGTTGCTGATATTGTTTACCTTGTGGATGAATCTGACAGCATTGGCGAAGCAAACTTTCAACTGGTCCGTAATTTTTTGGTCAATGTTACCAACGCATTGACTGTAAGCTCAGAAAAAGTGCGACTCGGTTTGATTCAGTACAGTACTGATCCTACACCAATGTTTTACCTTAACACATTTCAAAACAAGACTGATATCCTTGACCGTATACAAACAACACCTTATAGGGGTGGAGGGACATTTACTGGGGCTGCCATTGATTACATGATGCAGAATTACTTTACAGAAAGTAATGGTAGTAGAAGAAATGTTGGAATTCCTCAGATTGCTGTGGTGATCACTGATGGCCAATCCCAGGATGATGTGAAGATTCCAGCACGTGCCCTCCGAAGTTCTGGTGTCACTGTCTATGCTATTGGAATCAAAGATGCCATTGAAAGTGAACTCCGAAATATTGCCTCATACCCTCCGGAAAATTACATTTTAATTATTGATGACTTTGAGCAATTGAAGACACAAGAAAGTATAATCCAGAAGACGATTTGCAAAGAGATCATACAAACGATCTCAGTTAACATACGGGAAGCAGAACTTCTTGAGCAAGGTGAGACTTTTAAAATACAAATTGGTGAAATCCAAATGAATTTGTTAATCATAGAATCATAGAAATTTACAGCTTGGGAGGAGGCCATTTCGGCCTATCGGGTCCTCACCGGCCAACCAAGAGCTATCCAGCCTAATCGCATTTTCCAGCTCTTGGTCAGCAGCCCTGTAGGTTACGGCACTTTAAGTGCATATCCAAGTATCTTTTAAAAATGGTGAAGGTTTCTGCCTCTACCACCCTTTTAGGCAGTGAGTTGCAGACCCCCATCACCCTCTGGGTGAAGAAATTTCCCCTCAAATCTCCTCTAAACCTCCTCCCAATTACTTTAAATCTATGCCCACTGGTTGTTGGCCCCTTTCCCAAGGGAAAGAGATCCTTCCTATCCATTATATCCAGGCCCCTCATAATTTTATACCCCTCAATCAGGTCTCCCCTAAGCCTCCTCTGTTCCAAAGAAAACAGACCCAGCCACTCCAATCTTTCCTCATTGCCAATATTCTCCGGCCCAGGCAACATTCTTGTAAATCTCCTCTGCACCCTTTCCAGTGCAATCACATCTTTCCTGTAATGTGGTGGCCAGAACTGCACACTTGACTCCAGCTGCAGCCTAACCAGTATTTTATACAGTTCAAGTAAAACCTCCTTGCTCTTGTATTCCATGCCTTAACTAATAAATCGATTTATTTGAAGATCCAATAACATTCACATTTAATGGGTTCAACTTCAAACATTTTCCTCTTTGGCATCCGATCATTTTATAGCAATCTGAAGGTATGCAAAAGTTTGCATTTGGATTGATTCTGTTCGCACAGATGATGTAGTTAAAATAGTCTGCAAAGAAAGAACTTGCATTTATATAGCGCCTTTCATGTCCTTTTGCCATCACAACCAATTAAATACTTTTGAAGTGCATTTAAGGAGGAAATCTGGAAGGCTGAGGCCAAACATGTGCTCTTAAAGCAAAAGGCTGGGAAAAATAATTCTCGAGCCCCGTGGATGTCTAGGAACTTACATGGGAGGATTAAGAAAAAAAGGGACACTTATGTCATATATCAACGGCTAAATACTATAGAATCTTTAGAGGAATATAGAAAGTTAAGAGGTAAAATTAAAAAGGATATTGGGAATGCTCAGAGAGAGCACGAGAAAGTCTTGGCCAGTAAAATTAAGGAAAACCCTAAAATGTTCCATAAATATATTACGAGTAAGAGGGGAACTAAAGAAAGAGTAGGGCCTATTAGAGACCATGAGGATAATCTTTGTGAGGCGGTGGAAGGTGTTGGGAGGGTTCCGAACGAATACTTTGCATCTGTTTGCACAAAGGAAAGGGGAATGAAGATACTGCTATCGAGGAGGAGTGTGATATTCTGGATGCTAAATAAATATAGTGAGAAAGGAAGTATTAAGAGGTTTAGCAGCTTTGAAAGTAGATAAGTCCCCAGGCCCGGATGAAGTGCATCCCAGGCTGTTGAGCGAAGTAAAAGAGGAAATAGCAGAGGCTTTGACCATCATTTTCCAGTCCTCTTTGGATCTGGGCATGGTGCCGAAGGATTGGCGGACTGCTAATGTAGTACCCTTGTTTAAGAAGGGAGAAAGGGGTAGGCCGAGTGATTACAGGCCTGTCAGCCTAACCTCAGTGGTGGGAAAATTATTGGAAAAAGTCCTGAAAGACAGGATAAATATGCATTTGGAAAGGCAAGGATTAATTAGGGACAGTCAGCATGGATTTGTTAAGGGAAGATTGTGTCTGACGAACCTGATTGAATTTTTTGAGGAGGTAACCAAGAGGGTCGATGACGGTCGTGCGCATGATGTAGTATATATGGACTTTAACAAAGCTTTTGATAAGGTCCCACATGATAGACTGGTCATAAAGGTTAAAGCTCATGGAATACAGGGCAAAGTGTCAAGTTGGATCCAAAATTGGCTTGGAGGTAGGAAGCAAAGTGTAATAATTGATGAATGTTTTTGTGACTGGAAGGATGTTTCCAATGGGATTCTGCATGGCTCAGTACTGGGACCCTTGCTTTTTGTGGTATATATCAATAATTTAGATTTGAATATAGAGAATATGATTAAGAAGTTTGCAGATGACACTAAAATTGGCTGTGTGGTTGATAATGAAGAGGAAAGTCATGGGCTGCAGGAGGATATCAATCTACTGGTCAGGTGGGCAGAGCAGTGGCAAATGGAATTTAATTCAGAGAAGTGTGAGGTGATGCACTTTGGGAGGGCTAATAAGGAAAGGGTATACACATTAAGCGGTAGGCCACTTAATAGTGTAGATGAACAAAGGGACCTTGGAGTGCTTGTCCAAAGATCCCTGAAAGTAGCAGGCCAGGTGGATAAGGTTAAGAAGGCGTACGGAATGCTTGCCTTTATTGGCCGAGGCATAGAATGTAAGAGCAGGGAGGTTATGCTTAAATTGTATAATACTTTGGTTAGGCCACAACTGGAGTATTGCGTGCAGTTCTGGTCGCCGTATTATATACTTTGGTTAGGCCACAACTGGAGTATTGCGTGCAGTTCTGGTCGGCGTATTATAGGAAGGACTTATTTGCACTAGAGAGGGTGCAGAGGAGATTTACTAGGATGCTGCCTGGAATGGAGAATCTTAGTTATGAGGACAGATTGGATAGGCTGGGTTTGTTCTCATTGGAACAGAGGAGGTTGAGAGGAGACCTCATTGAGGTGTACAAAATATTGAGGGGCCTGGACATAGTGGATAGTAAGGGTCTATTTCCATTGGTGGAGGGGTCTATTATGAGGGGGCATAGTTTTAAGGTGGGTGGTGGAAGGTTTAGAGGGGATTTGAGGGGTTGCTTCTTGACGCAGAGGGTTGTGGGGATCTGGAACTCGCTGCCTGGAAGAGTGGTGGATGCAGAAACCCTCACTACTTTTAAGAGATGGTTGGATGAGCACTTAAAGTGCATTAACCTGCAGGGTTACGGACCTAGAGCTAGTAATTGGGATTAGTAATTGGAGTTGATAATTGGAATGACCTTTTGTTGGACGGAGCAGATATAATGGTAAGCACTGCAGGGAATAGAATAAGGCCAGGATGATCTCCTGGACTAGTATCAATCACCTAGATGGGTCAGAGAGAAATTTTCCCATATTTTTTCTCCCTAAATTGGCCTGGGTTTTAACTGGTTTTTGCCTCTCCCAAGAGATCACATGGCTCCGGTTGGGGTGGAGTGTAGAATGTTTTAGTATAAGGGGTGTCACAGTTGTAGTGAGGCGGATTGGTTGGGCTGGGTGCTCTTTGCCTTTCCGTGATTGTTTATAGGTTTATATGTAACCTTTAGGGCTGCTGACCAAGGGTCGTGCGGCTCTTTGTCAGCCGGCGCGGACACGATGGGCCGGAATGACCTCCTTCTGCGCTGTAAATTTTTATGTTTCTATCTTTCTATCACTGTTGTTTTGCAGGCGAGCACAATCTGCACACAGCAAGGGCCCATAAACAGCAATGAGATGGATGACAAGTTAACCTGTTTTAATGGTTTTGCATGAGGGATAAATATTGACTAGGGCATTAGGAGCACTCCCCTGCACTTTGAGAAAGTGCAGCGAGATTTCTTGGGGCCAAAATTGTCTCTTTCTATAAGGCCCATGGCCGCCACTTTTAGGCGGTGCAGACTGGCCGCCAAGTCCCCGCGGAGGGGCCGTCCTTTACAAGTTTTGAAGCGGTGTCGGGGACTGCTCCGCCTGTTTTTCTGCCGTGGCGTGCACGCGCCGACCCCTTACCGACCACTGGCGACCCCCGTCCTGAAATTGCCCGTGGAAAATTGCCTCTTTTGAATATTGCCCTGCGGGAGCAGTGCAGCCAACTTTTGCTGTCGGAACCCTTTCTGTGGCTTGGCGGCATGGCCGTCCTTAAAGGGGAGGTGGCCCTGCCGGTGACTCCATCTTATTTTTTTGTTGGCCGACTGCCACGTCGGGCCGACAATTATGCCCGCGTATTCGACCGAGCCGCCAATAGGCAGCCTGGCACGCCCTCTAGGGGAGGGACGTTGTGACGCGCCAGTGCGATGATGTCATCAGCGCAGCTTCAATCGTCGGCTACTCCAACCCGGCCCCATTTCTGCCCTGCTAGTGGCAGCTACTCTGATGTGACCTCACTTCCGCCCCGATGATGAGGTCACTTCCGTCCTGCTTCAAAAAAAAGCACGGGGTGTTGAATTTGTCCCAATTGGCTGCCCCATGCATTTTGGCTGATGGAACACATTGAAAATGGTAGGTGCAACTCATTTTGGGCGGTGGGCAATTTCGGCCCCCTTATGTTTGCCTGAGTCGGCAGAGTTAACTTTGCATCTGAAAGACGGCACCTCTGACAATGCAGCACTCACTCAGTACTTCACTGAAGATCTCGAGAAACAGTGTTGATGTCGTTTGTCTTGGGTTTCTCACAGATCTTCTTACGTGTGCTCAGTAGAACCACCCGCAGAAATTCACTCTTGTGTATTGAGCACCTGGAGCACCATCTCAGCCTCCTTCTGAAGTCCCCACCATCACAGAAGCCAGTCTTCAGAAAATTCGATTCACTCCATGTGATATCAAGAAATGGCTAGTGCACTGGATACTGTTGTGTATACAATAACTCAATAGACAGAATACTATAAACTCCGAACCTGGTACAAACCTGGGTCTACTTTATTAGGGCCCAAAGTGATTACATTACAAGATGGCTGATCTTTTGTAACTGGGCTGCACACACGTGCGCACAACCCAGTGACCTCCGACAGTGGCGCCACCTGGTGGATAGTAAACCAAACATACATACATGACAATAACCCCCTTTAGGATATTAGTAACAGTCTTTTTACAAATTGAGATGGTCCCGGGCTTTCCACTCCCGAGTTGAACGTCTCAGTTCAATTCCAGCCGTGGGCGAGCGTTCTGAGTCTATTATGACTGGGGGCTGGGGAGCCGATCTGATGGGAGTGGCAATGACCACGTCAGGGATTGAAAGTCCAGATTCATTGACCACATCAGTGATTGAAAGTCCAGATTCATTGATGACAGCGGAGTCCTCTGATGACTGAAAGTAGGTTGGTTGATCACTGATTGTGTCTTCCTCAGACTGTTCTGGTTCATCCGTGTGCTGCAGCTTTATCTGATCGACATGTTTCCTGCATTTCTGCCCATTCTTGAGCTTAACGATAAACACTCTGTTACCCTTCTTGGCCGTAACTGTACCGACGATCCATTTGCGACCTTGGTCATAATTCAGTACATACACAGGATCATTGATAGAAATGCCGCGTGACACAGTAGCGTGATCATGATAGCCTTCCTGACTTTGACATCTGTATTCAACACAATTATTCAAGTCAGAGTGGACAAGAGAGAGCCTGGTCTTGAGACCTCTCTTCATCAATAGTTCAGCAGGGGAGATCCCGGTAAGCGTACGGGGTCTTGTCCTGTAACTAAGCAATATGCGTGACAATCGAGTTTGCAGTGAACCTTGAGTTACACGTTTCATACTCTGCTTGATGGTTTGAACCGCACACTCTGCTTGTCCATTGGATGCGGGTTTGAATAGTGCTGACCTCACATGTTTGATACCATTGAGTTTCATGAACTCTTGAAACTCCATACTGGTGAAGCAAGTCGGGCAACGATGTCGGGCAGACCATGAGTGGCAAACATGACACGAAGGCTCTCAGTGGTAGCTGTGGATGTACTGGATGACATGATTATACACTCTATCCACTTGGAATATGCATCCACCACAACTAAAAACATCTTTCCCAGGAAGGAACCTGCAAAATCAATGTGAATTCTGGAGCATGGTTTAGATGGCTTTGACCACAGACTCAGCGGTGATTCCGCTGGTGCTTTACTTAGCTATATGCAAGTGTTGCACTGATATACACATGATTCCAGATCAGAGTCAATTCCAGGCCACCATACATGAGACCTGGCAATGGATTTCATCATGACAATATTGGGATGAGTGCTGTGTAGATCATGCACAAATTTCTCTCTGCATAACAACACGATTACCCCACAGTATACAATCTGATTGAATGGATGGTTTATCTTTGCGAGGGATGTAAGGTTTGGTCTCCTCACACATTTGCTTGGGTATGGCAGACCAATCACCACTAAGCATACAACGTTTCACAACCGATAATATCGGACGCTGGCTGATCCAGGTCTTAACTTGTTGGGCCGCGACAGGGGGTCCTTCACTTTCAAAAGCATCCATGACAAACAATAGGTCTGCTGGTTGTGGCGTTCCCACCTCCGGTGTGGGCAATGGCAGACGGCTCAATGCATCGGCACAATTCTCAGTGCCAGGTCTATGGCGAATGACATAATCATAGCCAGATAATGTCAGCGTCCACCTCTGGATGCAGGACGATGCAATGATATTGATACCTTTGTTTTCCAAAAACAATGAAGTGAGTGGCTTGTGATCTGTTTCTAGTTCAAATCGAAGACCAGACAGGTACTGAGGCATCTTTTTTAACCCCATGCACACAAGCTAGTGCTTCTTTCTCTACCATGCTGTTGGCTCTTTCCGCCTTTGACAAAGTTTTTGAAGCATATGCAACAGGTTGCAATTTGCCCGCAACCAACTCCATATGAGAAAGCATCACAGGCTAATACTAGCTGCAGACACGGATCATAATGTACCAGCAGCTTGTTAGAGCAAAGCAAATTAGTAGCTTTCTCAAAAGCTCTGTCTTGAGACGCACCCCAAACCCAGTTGTTGCCTTTTCTTAGCAGCATGTGCAGTGGCTCTAATAAGGTGCTCAATCTAGGTAAGAAATGACTGAAGTAGTTGAGTAGACCAAGGAATGAAAGCAGCTCCGTCACATTCTGAGGCTTGGGTGCATTTTTGATGACCTTGGTTTTCGAGTCCATAGGCCCGATACCGTCAGCAGCAATTTTCCCCCTCAGGAATTCGACTTCAGGTGCCATGAAGACGCACTTCGAGCATTTCAGTCTGAGTCCCACTTTATCCAGACGATGTAGAACCTCTTCCAGATTGTTCAGATGTTCAGCGGCGTCACGGCCTGTATCCAGTATGTCATCTTGGAACACGACGGTTCTGGGGACGGACTTCAGTAGACTCTCCATGTTCCTCTGAAATATGGCTGCAGCCGAGCGAATTCCAAAAGGACACCTGTTGTAGATAAACAGTCCTTTATGAGTGTTGATGCACGTAAGTTTCTTCGACGTGTCGACCAGCTCCTGTGTCATGTAGGCCGACGCCAGATCCAGTTTTGTGAACGACTTCCCCCAGCTAGCGTTGTAAACAGGTCATCAGCCTTCAGTAATGGGTATTGATCCTGTTTAGCAACTCGGTTGATCGTAACCTTGTAGTCTCCACAAATCCTGACAGTGCCATCACTTTTCAACATGGGAACAATGGGGCTGGCCCATTTGCTAAATTCGACCAATGATATGATCCCTTCACGCTGGAGTCTGTCCAGGTCAATTTCAACCTTTTCCCTCATCATGTGTGGAACTGCCCGAGCTTTATGATGGATGGGTCTTGCATCTGAGTCCACGTGGATCTGCACCTTGGCTCCCGTGAAATTGCCGATGCCTGGTTCAGACAGCAAGGGGAACTTGCTCAGCACTTGAGCACACGGAGTATCTTCCTCAGACGACAACGCTTTGATCTCGTTCCAGTTCCATTTGATTTTTTCTAACCAGTTGCTGCCAAACAGCTTTGGATCATTGCCTGGAACAATCAATAACGGTAAATCGTGAACCGCACCACCATACGACACCTTGATTACTGCACTGCCAATCATCGTTATGAGTTCTTTAGGGTACATACGCAACTTGGCATTGACTGGACTCAGCTTAGGCCTCACAGCCTTAGTATCCCACAGCCTGTCGAATGTCCTCTGGCTCATTATTGAGTGACTCGTACACGTGTCCAATTCCATCGATACCGGCACACCATTAAGTTTTACATTAATCATTATCGGTTGGCTCTTTGTTAGGAATGAATACACTCCATACACTTCCTCCTCTGGTATCTCGGATTGCATATCTGGATCCGTGCTAGACTAGTCATCATCCTCCATGTGGTGTGTCGCAGCACGCTTGCTCAGCTGCGGACACATGCACTGGAGATGCCGCACTCTCGAACAGCCTTTACAAATATACTGTTTAAACCGACACTGATGATGCCGATGACTTCCCCCACAACGCCAACATGGTGATATCGGATTCATTCCTGTTGGCGGACTTTGAGCAGCCATGGGTTTTGCATATGCAGTCGGGTAGGCCCTGCTATATGCAACTCTTTCAAACAACGATACTATCTTGTTTACAGTACTTGCCGAGTTATGACTTTTCAATGATATCTGCTTTAAGCTTTTGACCGTCGTCATGCATGATTGGGCAATCTTGATGGCCTTGCTCAAATCCAGCATCTCTGCCGCCAGTAGATTACGCAGTATCACCTCGTGCAGCATGTCTGCCAACGCAGTTTCGAACTTACACGGTCCAGCTAGACGTCTTAGGTCGGCAACGAATTCCGATACGTCCTGGTCCTCAGAATGAACGTGCATATAGAATCGATATCTTGAGATGATGATACCTTCATCTGAGATGGTCACGTACCAATGTTTCATAGTCCTTGCCCATTGGACATAAGGGCGAGAGGAGATTTTTTATGAGTCCATAGATTTTCGGACTGCAAACTGTGAGGAGTAGCGCCCGGCGCCGAACTGCGTCTGCCTCTTTCTCCATTTTGTTGGCCACGAAGTACTGGTTCAAGGGGACTACAAAGTTTGCCCAATCTTCTCCCTCCATGAATCGCTCCAGAATTCCAATTGTGCTCATTTTTGCATGCAAAGGTTCTTGTTACCTCGTCGCCAAATGTCATGTATGCAATAATTCAATAGACTGAATCCTGTAAACTCCGAACAGGTACAAAGCAGGCTGTACTTTATTAGGGCCCAAAGTGATTACATTACAAGATGGCTGGCCTTTTATACCTGGGCCGCATAATGACCTCCGACATTGGCGCCACCTGGTGGCTAGTAAACCCAAGCATACATACATGACAGATACAGCAAAGGCTATGGGCCCCGACAACATCCCGGTTGTAGTGCTAAAAACTTGTGCTCCAGAACTAGCCGCACCTCTAGCCAAGTTGTTCCAGTACAGCTACAAGACTGGTATCTACCTGCCACTATAGAAAATGCCCAGGTATGTCATATCCACAAAAAGCAGGATAAATCCAATTCGGCCAATTACTGTCCCATCAGTCTACTGTCAGTCATCAGCACAGTGATTGCGACAGTGCTATCAAGCGGCACTGATTCACCAGTAACTTGCTCACCGATGCTCAGTTTGGGTTACACCAGGACCGCTTGGCTGCAGACCTCATTACAGCCTTGGTCCAAACATGGACAAATGAGCTGAATTCTAGAAGTGAGGTGAGAGTGACTGCCCTTGACATCGAGGCAGCATTTAAACGAGTGTGACATCAAGGAGACCTAGTAAAATTGAAGTCAATGGGAATCGGGGCAACTTTCCACTGGCTGGAGTCATACCTAGCCCAAAGGGAGATGGTTGTGGTTGTTGGAGGCCAACCATCTCGGCCCAGAACATCACTGCCAAAGTTCCCATTAAGCTGCATGACCACATGGATGCACAGTAGCCTAGAGGTCCAGCGCAGGCTGCTCGCTCACCGGCTTTTAAATGGAAAAACCACGCAGGCATGGAACTTTGAATGGGCTACACAGCCGATTAAAGGGGCCATGCACCCAAAATAAAATTAGAGGGGCCATTGATCGCTGCAGGAGTTTCTCAGGGCAGTGTCCAAGGCCCACTGATTTTCAGCTGCTTCATCAATGACCTTCTCTCCATCATAAGGTTAGAAGTGAGGGTGTTCACTGATGACTGCACAGAGTTCAGTGCCATTCGCAACTCCTCAGATAATGGAGCAGT